>NC_045690.1:28692044-29026482 GCF_003331165.1 Xiphophorus hellerii
GGGCTTGAATCCACAACACACCAACATGTCTTCTGTCTCTGGACACAGTTTCATGTTGATGAGGTCAAAGGGCTAAGATAGCGACCGTTCACAGTAAAACATGACATTTCCTGTTCTCAGGGGGCGTGGCCTAAGTGATGTCATCATTTCACCACAGGGTATTTTAGGACACCTATTGATGATCAATAAATGAAAGTTTGGTGTCTCTGTGAGTTTCTGTGCAGGATATATAAGAGTTTCGTGTTTCATGGCGAGTAGGTGAACTTTGACCCCTGGTAACCCCCCTTCAGCAATCTCAGACAGTCACCAATTTGATAACTTTAAATCAGACATGCCTTATGATCAGACTGACCGAGTTTGAAGCCGATCAATCGAAATCCCTAGGAGGAGTTCGATCAAATGCAAAGGCTGTAAACGTCAAAGTCGAGGTCCAAAATGGACCTTCAATACAAAATGGCCGACTTCCTGTTGGGTTTCGACCATGGCTCTAAGAGACTTTTTTGTACGTCCTGACAAGATACACATGTGTACCAAGTTTCGTAATTCTAGGTTAAAGCATGGCTTGGGGCTGTTCATTTAAAATACTCTAGGGGTCGCTATAGAGAAATTAGGCCACGCCCACCAAATTTTGTTATGAATTCCTGTCGGTGGGTGGATAAGGATCCATCCTAGTGAGTTTAGAGCAGCTGGGCCCGAAATTGTGGAATTCAGAGCCAAACGAAATTCGACGGCGTTCGCAACGCCGCCACGCCCACCTGCTATGTCAAAGCCGGTCGGGGTTGGAATGCTCAACACACCAACATGTCTTCTGTCTCTGGACACAGTTTCATGTTGATTAGGTCAAAGGGCTAAGATAGCGACCGTTCACAGTAAAACATGACACTTCCTGTTCTCAGGGGGCGTGGCCTAAGTGATGTCATCATTTGACCATAGGGTATTGTAGGGCACCCGATGACGATCAATCACTGAAAGTTTGGTCCCTCTATGTGTTTTTGTATAGGAAATATAAGAGTTTCGTGTTTCATGGCGAGTAGGTGAACTTTGACCCCTGCTAACCCCCCTTCAACATGCTCCAAAACTCACCAATTTGATAACTTTAAATCAGACATGCCTTATGATCAGACTGACCGAGTTTGAAGCCGATCAATCGAAATCCCTAGGAGGAGTTCGATCAAATACGAAGGCTGTAAACGTCAAAATCGAGGAAAAAAATGGACGTTCAATACAAAATGGCCGACTTTCTGTGATAGTTGGCTTATAACATTCAATGTAAGTTCTGAGTCTTTTGGTGAGCTCTACAAGTGTACCAAATTTCATGTCTCTACGATGAAGTACGTTCATACCATTGTGTCAACAGAAAATTGCTAGTTGCCGCCGTTGAGCAATTTTTTTTGCGATTTTTGCGACAACCTTAAAATTCAAAATTTTTAATTTTTCTAGTTGCGACCGCCAAGTTTGGTGAGTTTTTGAATATGATAAAGCCCCCAAAAAGGCACACGAAGAGGGGGGCAGAATAATAATAAAACAGTACAGATACAATAGGCCTTCGCAGCGCTTTGCTGCTCGGGCCTAATAATAATTAAAGCTGCGAGCAGCCTCGGGCGGCCCTCGCAGCAAGCGCCGCTCCGGCCTATTGGCCACCGCGGGGGTTCCGGCCACCGCAGAAGCTCTCGCTCGGTTTCCAGAGCCGCAGCCCGCTCCCCACCGCGGAAGCTCCGCCGCAGTTTCCAGCACCGCCGCCCGCCAGCCGCCGCAGAAGCTGTCGCGCGTTTTCCCCGCCCGTCCACCGGGCGACACGAGTGAATGCGTTCGGCGGCGCTGCCCGACGACTGTCGAAAAATCTGGCGCAGATCGGTCGATGCGTCGAGGAGATACAACCCATGTATTAACTTAGGGGGCGCAGTGGAGCCAAATTACATTTCAAACCCGTTGGGCTCTTTAGAGGTGAACAAAGGTCATACATATCCAGTTTGGTGCCAATCGGATGATCTATGCCTGAATAAGAGCCAAACGTATGCATATGACGAGGGACTGATATTCGCCATTTGGCCACGCCCACACGGTTCAGCCAGCAGCGAGCATTGACAGAGTTTATCATCCGAATCATCTTGATTAGGCCAATAGAGCCATAAACGGAGCTTTCCAAGTAAAAAAACGGCACTTCCTGTTCTGAGGGGGCGGGGCTTAGATGACGTCATAATATGATGACATAGGGTCGTCAAGGATCCCACCAGGGTCACTCGTGCAAAGTTTGGTGCAGAAGCTATCGACCGTTCACAGTAAAATACAAGACTTCCTGTTGTCAGAGGGCGTGGCCTACGTGATGTCATCATTTGACCATTGGATATTATTCTACACCCGAGGAGGATCAATAACTCAAACTTTGGTGTCTCTGTGAGTTTTTGTGTTAGAATTACAAATTATTTAATTTTTTCCACTTTAATTCAACATTGAACTGTCATTCCGTAGGGCAATGCTGCCCTCTGGTGTCGAATTACTGAAATAATGAAACTATTTCAGTGGGCAGCAGAGGGCAGCATTGCCCTACAAACAACGAACATGGACAGTTTATTATGTAATTACACAGAAGATCTCTCTAATTCATTCTGAGGGGGCGGGGCTTAGATGACGTCATAATATGATGACATAGCATTGTCAGGCATCACACCAGGATGAGTCAGGCCAAGTTTGGTGCAGCTCGGTCGAAATATGTGGAATCTAGAAGCAAACGTATGGCATCGGCGTTACAGGTCACTTCGCCACGCCGCCACACCCAGCTGCTTCATCGCAGCCAGTCAGGGCTTGAATCCACAACACACCAACATGTCTTCTGTCTCTGGACACAGTTTAATAATGATTATGTCAAAGGGCTAAGATAGCGACCGTTCACAGTAAAACATGAGACTTCCTGTTCTCAGGGGGCGTGGCCTAAGTGATGTCATCATTTGACCACAGGGTATTTTTGGACACCTAATGATGATCAATAATTTAAAGTTTGGTATCTCTGTGAGTTTCTGTGCAGGATATATAAGAGTTTCGTGTTTCATGGCGAGTAGGTGAACTTTGACCCCTGGTAACCCCCCTTCAGCAAGCTCATACAGTCACCAATTTGATAACTTTAAATCAGACATGCCTTATGATCAGACTGACCGAGTTTGAAGCCGATCAATCGAAATCCCTAGGAGGAGTTCGATCAAATGCAAAGGCTGTAAACGTCAAAATCGAGGTCAAATGAACTTCAATCTAAAATGGCCGACTTCCTGTTGGGTTTCGACCATGGCTCTAAGAGACTTTTTTGTACGTCCCGACAAGATACACATGTGTACCAAGTTTCGTAATTCTAGGTTTAAGCATGGCTTGGGGCTGTTCATTTAAAATACTCTAGGGGTCGCTATAGAAAAATTAGGCCACGCCCACCAAATATCGCTATGGATTCCTGTTCGGGGATGGATAAGGATCCATCCTAGTGAGTTTGGAGCAGCTCACCCCGAAACTGTGGAATTCAGAGCCAAACGAAATTCGATGGCGTTCGCAACGCCGCCACGCCCACCTGCTTCATCGCAGCCGGTCGGGGTTGGAATCCACAACACACCAACATGTCTTCTGTCTCTGGACACAGTTTCATGTTGATTAGGTCAAAGGGCTAAGATAGCGACCGTTCACAGTAAAACATTACACTTCCTGCTCTCAGGGGGCGTGGCCTACATAAAAAAAAAATTTCACTGCAGGGTATTTTAGGACACCCGATGACAACCAATCACTGAAAGTTTGGTCCCTCTATGTGTTTTTGTATAGGAAATATAAGAGGTTTTTGTTTCATGGCGTGTAGGTGAACTTTGACCCCTGCTAACCCCCCTTCAACATGCTCCAAAACTCACCAATTTGATAACTTTAAATCAGACATGCCTTATGATCAGACTGACCGAGTTTGAAGCCGATCAATCGAAATCCCTAGGAGGAGTTCGATCAAATACGAAGGCTGTAAACGTCAAAATCGAGGTAAAAAATGGACGTTCTATACAAAATGGCCGACTTCCTGCGATACTTGCACTATGACATTACTTGTAAATTCTGAGCGTCTTAGTGAGCTCTACAACTGTACCGAATTTCAAGTCTCTACGATGAAGTAAGTGAATAGCAATGGGTCTTTTGAAAATTGCTAGTTGCCGCCGTTGAGCAATTTTTTTTGCGATTTTTGCGGCGACCTTAAAATTCAAAATTTTTAAACCGCCTAGTCGCTTCCGCCAAGTTTGGTGAGTTTTTGAATATGATAAAGCCCCCAAATGGGCCCGCGAAATGGGTGGAAGAATAATAATAAAACAGTACAGATACAATAGGCCTTCGCAGCGCTTTGCTGCTCGGGCCTAATTAAAGCTGCAAGCAGCCTCGGGCGGCCCTCGCAGCAAGCGCCGCTCCGGCCTATTGGCCACCGCGGGGGTTCCGGCCAGCGCAGAAGCTCTCGCACGTTTTCCAGAGCCGCAGCCCGCTCCCCACCGCAGAAGCTCTGCCGCAGTTTCCAGCATCGCCGCCCGCTAGCCGCCGCAGAAGCTGTCGCGCGTTTTCCCCGCCTGTCCACCGGGCGACAGGCGTGAATGCGTTCGGCGGCGCTCCCCGACGACTGTCGAAAAATCTGGCGCAGATCGGTCGATGCGTCGAGGAGATACAACCCATGTATTAACTTAGGGGGCGCAGTGGAGCCAAATTACATTTCAAACCCGTTGGGCTCTTTAGAGGTGAACAAAGGTCATACATATCCAGTTTGGCGCCAATCGGATGATCCATGCCTGAATAAGAGCCAAACGTATGCATATGGCGAGGGACTGATATTCGCCATTTGGCCACGCCCACACGGTTCAGCCAGCAGCGAGCATTGACAGAGTTTATCATCCGAATCATCTTGATTAGGTCAAGAGAGCCATAAACGGAGCTTTCCAAGTAAAAAAACGGCACTTCCTGTTCTGAGGGGGCGGGGCTTAGATGACGTCATAATATGATGACATAGGGTCGTCAAGGATCCCACCAGGGTCACTCGTGCAAAGTTTGGTGCAGAAGCTATCGACCGTTCACAGTAAAATACAAGACTTCCTGTTGTCAGAGGGCGTGGCCTACGTGATGTCATCATTTGACCATTGGATATTATTCTACACCCGAGGATGATCAATAACTCAAACTTTGGTGTCTCTGTGAGTTTTTGTGTTAGAATTACAAATTATTTAATTTTTTCCTCTTTAATTCAACATTGAACTGTCATTCCGTAGGGCAATGCTGCCCTCTGGTGTCGAATTACTGAAATAATGAAACTATTTCAGTGGGCAGCAGAGGGCAGCATTGCCCTACAAACAACGAACATGGACTGTTTATTATGTAATTACACAGAAGATCTCTCTAATTCATTCTGAGGGGGCGGGGCTTAGATGACGTCATAATATGATGACATAGCATTGTCAGGCATCACACCAGGAAGAGTCAGGCCAAGTTTGATGCAGCTCGGTCAAAATATGTGGAATCTAGAAGCAAACGTATAGCATCGGCGTTACAGGTCACTTCGCCACGCCGCCGCACCCAGCTGCTTCATCGCAGCCGGTCAGGGCTTGAATCCACAACACACCAACATGTCTTCTGTTTCTGGACACAGTTTAATATTGATTAGGTCAAAGGGCTAAGATAGCGACCGTTCACAGTAAAACATGACACTTCCTGTTCTCAGGGGGCGTGGCCTAAGTGATGTCATCATTTGACCACAGGGTATTTTTGGACACCTAATGATGATCAATAATTTAAAGTTTGGTATCTCTGTGAGTTTCTGTGCAGGATATATAAGAGTTTCGTGTTTCATGGCGAGTAGGTGAACTTTGACCCCTGGTAACCCCCCTTCAGCAAGCTCATACAGTCACCAATTTGATAACTTTAAATCAGACATGCCTTATGATCAGACTGACCGAGTTTGAAGCCGATCAATCGAAATCCCTAGGAGGAGTTCGATCAAATGCAAAGGCTGTAAACGTCAAAATCGAGGTCAAATGAACTTCAATCTAAAATGGCCGACTTCCTGTTGGGTTTCGACCATGGCTCTAAGAGACTTTTTTGTACGTCCCGACAAGATACACATGTGTACCAAGTTTCGTAATTCTAGGTTTAAGCATGGCTTGGGGCTGTTCATTTAAAATACTCTAGGGGTCGCTATAGAAAAATTAGGCCACGCCCACCAAATATCGCTATGGATTCCTGTTCGGGGATGGATAAGGATCCATCCTAGTGAGTTTGGAGCAGCTCACCCCGAAACTGTGGAATTCAGAGCCAAACGAAATTTGATGGCGTTCGCAACGCCGCCACGCCCACCTGCTTCATCGCAGCCGGTCGGGGTTGGAATCCACAACACACCAACATGTCTTCTCTCTCTGGACACAGTTTCATGTTGATTAGGTCAAAGGGCTAAGATAGCGACCGTTCACAGTAAAACATTACACTTCCTGCTCTCAGGGGGCGTGGCCTACATAAAAAAAAAATTTCACTGCAGGGTATTTTAGGACACCTGATGTCGATCAATCACTGAAAGTTTGGTCCCTCTATGTGTTTTTGTATAGGAAATATAAGAGGTTTTTGTTTCATGGCGTGTAGGTGAACTTTGACCCCTGGTAACCCCCCTTCAACATGCTCCAAAACTCACCAATTTGATAACTTTAAATCAGACATGCCTTATGATCAGACTGACCGAGTTTGAAGCCGATCAATCGAAATCCCTAGGAGGAGTTCGATCAAATACGAAGGCTGTAAACGTCAAAATTGAGGTCCAAAATGGACCTTCAATACAAAATGGCCGACTTCCTGCGATACTTGCACTATGACATTACTTGTAAATTCTGAGCGTCTTAGTGAGCTCTACAACTGTACCGAATTTCAAGTCTCTACGATGAAGTAAGTGAATAGCAATGGGTCTGTTGAAAATTGCAAGTTGCCGCCGTTGAGCAATTTTTTTTGCGATTTTTGCGGCGACCTTAAAATTCAAAATTTTTCAACCGCCTAGTCGCGACCGCCAAGTTTGGTGAGTTTTTGAATATGATAAAGCCCCCAAAAAGGCGCTCAAAGAGGGGGGCAGAATAATAAAAATTAAAGCTGCAAGCAGCCTCGGGCGGCCCTCGCAGCAAGCGCCGCTCCGGCCTATTGGCCACCGCGGGGGTTCCGGCCACCGCAGAAGCTCTCGCGCGTTTTCCAGAGCCGCAGCCCGCTCCCCACCGCAGAAGCTCTGCCGCAGTTTCCAGCACCGCCGCCCGCTAGCCGCTGCAGAAGCTGTCGCGCATTTTCCCCAAATTACATCTCAAACCCGTTGGGCTCTTTAGAGCAGAACAAAGGTCATACATATCCAGTTTGGCGCCAATCGGATGATCCATGTGTGAATTAGAGCCAAACGTATGTATATGGCGAGGGACTGATATTCGCCATTTGGCCACGCCCACACGGTTCAGCCAGCAGTGAGCATTGACAGAGTTTATCATCCGAATCATCTTGATTAGGTCAAGAGAGCCATAAACGGAGCTTTCCAAGGAAAAAAACGGCACTTCCAGTTCCGAGGGGGCGGGGCTTAGATTACGTCATAATATGATGACGTAGGATCGACGGGCAAGCCTCCAGGATCACTCAGGCCAAGTTTGATGCAGCTCGGTCAAAATATGTGGAATGTAGAGGCAAACGTATACGAACGGCGTTGCCGCCATTGAAAACTCTTGGCACTTTAAAGCAAGCGAGACCAACTTCCTATCTGTCATCCAACACAGAATCACCTTGATTAGGTCAAGAGAGCCATAAACAGAGCTTTCCAAGGAAAAAAACGGCACTTCCGGTTCCGAGGGGGCGGGGCTTAGATGACGTCACAATGTGATGACGTAGGATCGACGGGCAAGCCTCCAGGATCACTCAGGCCAAGTTTGATGCAGCTCGGTCAAAATATGTGGAATGTAGAGGCAAACGTATACGAACGGTGTTGCCGCCATTGAAAACTCTTGGCACTTTAAAGCAAGCGAGACCAACTTCCTATCTGTCATCCAACACAGAATCACCTTGATTAGGTCAAGAGAGCCATAAACAGAGCTTTCCAAGGAAAAAAAACGGCACTTCCGGTTCCGAGGGGGCGGGGCTTAGATGACGTCATAATGTGATGACGTAGGATTGACGGGCAAGCCTCCAGGATCACTCAGGCCAAGTTTGATGCAGCTCGGTCAAAATATGTGGAATGTAGAGGCAAACGTATACGAACGGCGTTGCCGCCATTGAAAACTCTTGGCACTTTAAAGCAAGCGAGACCAACTTCCTATCTGTCATCCAACACAGAATCACCTTGATTAGGTCAAGAGAGCCATAGATGAAAGTTTCCAAGGAAAAAAATAGCACTTCCTGTTCTGAGGGGGCGGGGCTTAGATGACGTCATAATCTGATGACATAGAATTTTCAGGTATCACACCAGCATCACTCAAGCCAAGTTTGGTGCAGCTCGGTCGAAACATGTGGAATCTAGAAGCAAACGTATGGCATCGGCGTTACAGGTCACTTCGCCATGCCGCCGCACCCAGCTGCTTCATCGCAGCCGGTCAGGGCTTGAATCCACAACACACCAACATGTCTTCTGTCTCTGGACACAGTTTCATGTTGATGAGGTCAAAGGGCTAAGATAGCGACCGTTCACAGTAAAACATGACACTTCCTGTTCTCAGGGGGCGTGGCCTAAGTGATGTCATCATTTGACCATAGGGTATTGTAGGGCACCCGATGACGATCAATCACTGAAAGTTTGGTCCCTCTATGTGTTTTTGTATAGGAAATATAAGAGTTTCGTGTTTCATGGCGTGTAGGTGAACTTTGACCCCTGGTAACCCCCCTTCAGCAATCTCAGACAGTCACCAATTTGATAACTTTAAATCAGACATGCCTTATGATCAGACTGACCGAGTTTGAAGCCGATCAATCGAAATCCCTAGGAGGAGTTCGATCAAATGCAAAGGCTGTAAACGTCAAACTCGAGGTCCAAAATGGACCTTCAATACAAAATGGCCGACTTCCTGTTGGGTTTCGACCATGGCTCTAATAGACTTTTTTGTACGTCCTGACAAGATACACATGTGTACCAAGTTTCGTAATTCTAGGTTAAAGCATGGCTTAGGGCTGTTCATTTAAAATACTCTAGGGGTCGCTATAGAGAAATTAGGCCACGCCCACCAAATTTTGTTATGAATTCCGGTCGGTGGGTGGATAAGGATCCATCCTAGTAAGTTTGGAGCAGCTGGGCCCGAAATTGTGGAATTCAGAGCCAAACGTATGGCAACGGCGTTACAGGTCACTTCGCCACGCCGCCACGCCCACCTGCTATGTCAAAGCCGGTCGGGGTTGGAATCCACAACACACCAACATGTCTTCTGTCTCTGGACACAGTTTCATGTTGATTAGGTCAAAGGGCTAAGATAGCGACCGTTCACAGTAAAACATGACACTTCCTGTTCTCAGGGGGCGTGGCCTAAGTGATGTCATCATTTGACCATAGGGTATTGTAGGGCACCCGATGCCGATCAATCACTGAAAGTTTGGTCCCTCTTTGTGTTTTTATATAGGAAATATAAGAGTTTCGTGTTTCATGGCGAGTAGGTGAACTTTGACCCCTGCTAACCCCCCTTCAACATGCTCCAAAACTCACCAATTTGATAACTTTAAATCAAACATGCCTTATGATCAGACTGACCGAGTTTGAAGTCGATCAATCGAAATCCCTAGGAGGAGTTCGATCAAATACGAAGGCTGTAAACGTCAAAATCGAGGTAAAAAATGGACGTTCAATACAAAATGGCCGACTTTCTGTGATAGTTGGCTTATAACATTAAATGTAAGTTCTGAGTCTTTTGGTGAGCTCTACAAGTGTACCAAATTTCATGTCTCTACGATGAAGTACGTTCATACCATTGTGTCAACAGAAAATTGCTAGTTGCCGCCGTTCAGCAATTTTTTTTGCGATTCTTACGACAACCTTAAAATTCAAAATTTTTAAATTTTCTAGTTGCGACCGCCAAGTTTGGTGAGTTTTTGAATATGATAAAGCCCCCAAAAAGGCACACGAAGAGGGGGGCAGAATAATAATAAAACAGTACAGATACAATAGGCCTTCGCAGCGCTTTGCTGCTCGGGCCTAATAAGAAACAGTACAGAAACAATAGGCCTTCGCAGCGCTTTGCTGCTCGGGCCTAATAAACAGTACAGATACAATAGGCCTTCGCAGCGCTTTGCTGCTCGGGCCTAATAATAAACAGTACAGATACAATAGGCCTTCGCAGCGCTTTGCTGCTCGGGCCTAATAAGAAACAGTACAGATACAATAGGCCTTCGCAGCGCTTTGCTGCTCGGGCCTAATAAACAGTACAGAAACAATAGGCCTTCGCAGCGCTTTGCTGCTCGGGCCTAATAATAAACAGTACAGAAACAATAGGCCTTCGCAGCGCTTTGCTGCTCGGGCCTAATAAAAGAGAAGAGGATGTTATATCCAGATTAAGGTTTGGGCATACGGGGTTAAATAGTACTCTAAAAATGATTAACAAACATAGTACAGGGTGACTTTCATGCCATTGACTTGGGACTTGACTCGACTTGAAGCTGTTTACTTGAAAAGAGTTGATATTTTTTACTCAAAGTCTTAAAATTTAAAACACATTATTTATAAAGTGGCGTCATTAATTAATTTCACTCATTCCGTATCAATATGCGCAGACCGTCACTATGTTTTTCCTCTCTCCTTATGTATGTATGTGTACGTAGCTGCAGCACAACCAATCAAATTAACAGGATTTGGACGTTTTAAAAAGAGCTCAGGGAACGAAATACGAAATAACCGCTCGAATATGCTTCCGCGAGTAATTTCTTTTGGCTACGTAGGTTATGAACTTTCGACTAAAAAACGAACTGCAACTTGTAAAACATGCAAGAAGAGAATATCGGATGGAGATGCCACGACGTCCAACTTTGTCCGGCATTTGAAGCTTCACAGAGATCGGTAGGTGGCACTTTTCTTTTGCTGTAAGATAGTTGACTTTAGCTAACTTCGTGTTAGCATGTGTACTCCGGGTTAAATTGGTGATGATTTACCATAAATCCGGTCCTTCAAATGCCTCCACAAATAATGTGCACCGTGTTAGCTCAGGAAGCCGGTGGATAGTGAGCGGGGCTCCGGAACAGAAAGCAGATTCTGGACCTGAACACAGGGAACAGAGTCTCTCTGTCCCATCATGATGATGAGCCGGGTCTAGTATCATCTAAGGATGGTTGGTGTATTTGAAGACATCTACGTTGGGAAATTATATTGACAATATATTGTTTACTGCAGTCAGTGCATTAAGTCAACTGTTTTTGACTTAATGCACTGACCGGCATGACTGTCACATGTCGCACAGAACCCATTTCCAAGTAGTATAGCTTTGCTGGGAAAAAAAAAAAAAAGACCAAATACAGTGACTGTCCCAAATAAATTTTGTGTTTGGAATATCTGTCCCATATTTACGGAGGACTGAAACTAACATACTTAGAAATAAAAGCAGAAAAATAAATGCACCAGACCTTCCAGAGTTTACTTGTGATAACTTCATTTATACTTATTTCATTTTTTGAAAACTATGATTGTTGTAGTGTTGTTGTTTATTTATGAATAGAAGGAGTAAACTGAAGTCAAATATAATTCATGAAAGGCTGTAATTTATTTTCTGACATCTGTTTACTTCTGACAGATTTGAAGAATACCAGATGAATAAGAGGATCACAAATGAACCTCAAATACATATTTTAAAAAGAACAAATGGTCTAATATTTGAATTTTATGTATAATTGCAAATTATTAAAAAAAATAAATAAAAACAACTCGAAATGACTTGAAATTAAAGGTTCCTGACTTGAGACTTGACTCGACTTTTGCCTGTCTTTACTTGAGACTTGACTCGGACTTGAGGACAGAGACTTGAGACTTACTTGAGACTTGCAACACAGTGACTTGGTCACACCTCTGGTACAGGTACAGTATGTGTAGATATTGTGGAGAGACAGAAACAATACAGCATATTTTTCTAGTATGTAATAAATATAATCAGGAAAGAGAGGTGTTAATCAGAGAGTTAAATAGAAACAAAAATAAATTAGATATTAGACGCTTGTTGCAAAGATCGTCTGAGGATGTAGTGTTCAGCTGTATTTTTAGTTTTCTTAGGAGGACAGGAATTATGGGAAGATTATAGTGGGTTTGCATCTGGTTCATACTCCAGTCTGGAAGGTGGCGGTAATGCACCTACAAGTTGTTTGCCAACCACCATAAAACAAAAAGAAGAAGATTTTTTTTTGATTTTTAACAAAACATTTATTATACAATAATTTAACAATACATTACATAATCAGGTCAAGAATACTAAAAACACAATGAATAGTTACAATAACAGCTTGTTATATTTTAGTTCTCCTTGATTAGAAATGGTGCACAACACATTGTTAAAACCCCACAGTTCTAAAAAACCCTTCAAATTCCCGGTGGCTCTGTGGAAACAAAACTCCAATCTCAACCTGGCCTTGATGTTAACCTTCCACAGAGCCACCACGTCGAGTCGAGGTCCAGCCTGCATTTTGTCCCGTCGAGTCAAGTAAATAGCCATCTTGGCTTCGGCTATTAAAAAATTTAAAAGCCGGGATTTAAAACTAGTGGATTGACTGTAATGTACACCATTGATAAAAACGGAATTGGTAAAAACCACGCTAAAAAGGCTAAAAATGCTCGTTAAAAAATTTAAAAAGCCAGTTAACCGTACACAATCCATAAAAACATGAAAAACACTCTCGGACAAACTACAAAATGGACACTCGTTTAAAACCCCAGGACTGATGACCGATAAAAACGAGTTGGTGGCGATGGCACCGTGAAGAATCCGCCACTGTAAATCACCAGTCCGTTTTTTTATCAGAGGCTTATACAGAGTCCTCCACTGAGGTTTCTGACTTTTGAGTCTGTCGCTCCACACACTGATATTTCTTTTGTGGAGAGTTCTTTTGTTCAGGATTTTTCCACAATATTTGTACAATACTTTTGGCCCTGTTTTGCATAAGTCCAGTCCTTCGTCCGGACTTTGTAGTAGGGGACCACCGTCCTCTCCGAAATCCGGAATTATAAACAAGTCTGGGAATGGGTCAGTCGGATCGGGCAGGCACTCTTTTTTGGCGTGCAGCTGCAGGAGCCGCCTCTCCCCAGCCATCATCTGTACCTTCACCCGGTCCAGGAAGCGCTGTATTAACCTGGCGGACCGGATCCCCAGCAGTGAGCCGACTCCCTGGATGTCCCCAAAATCCGATCCAGCCACTTGCACCAACCGTCCCAGGGTCACCGTTCCGGACCTGACCAGCGCCTCAGCAAGTCCTGGTGTGGCACCGTCACGGACATCTAGTCTCGCTCCATACACTAGTGGTTCTTCTAAAAGCCAATGCAGAGAAATTTGTGTCCTTGATCTGTGCTGTTTAAAAAGAGCACATGATTTAAAAACACTTTGATAAAACTGAGGCAACCCTTTTAACTTTAAAAGACTAAAATCGGTTAAAAACAGAGCAGCATCCAGCCCCAGACAATTAACACGTCTGAGAATGCAGCTGGCCACATCTTTCCATACAGGGGAACCTGCCAGGTACTTCTGGAGGTACTGGATATGAAAAGTAGCTGTTCTACTGGCCAGGTGGACAAGGCCCTGGCCCCCCTCCTCTCTCGATAAAAACAAAACAGACTGTGGCACCCAGTGTAGACCGTTCCAAAAGAAGTTGACCATCTCTGATTGGATCTTTGCAAGTAGGCCAGATGGTGGGTCTAACACAGCAAGTTTGTGCCACAGTTGAGAAGCAACGAGGTTGTTTAAAACCAGCACTCTGCCCTGGTATGACATCTGTGAGTGCAGCCACTTCCATTTTGACACCTTGTTTTGTATTTTTTGTTCAATGTTTTCCCAGTTCTTACACACAGTAGTTTTATTGCTTAAAAACACACCCAAATACTTAAAACCATCTTTCTTCCAGAAAAGACCCTGAGGGAGAACTGGGAGCCCGTCAGACCACTCGCCGACAGCCAGTGCTTCGCTTTTCCCCCAGTTCACCCTCGCAGCGGACAAAGTGAAAAACTTTTCCGTGATCTCAGTTAAAATGCTGACATCTCGCTGATCTTTAATAAAAACAACGTCGTCGGCATAGGCAGATAAAACCACATTGTTTTTAAAACCAGGTAAAACCAGCCCATAAACACTAGAGCGTATTTTCTGGAGGAGAGGTTCCAGGGAGAGTGCGTAGAGCATCCCCGAGAGAGCGCAGCCCTGTCAAACGCCTCTACACACCCTAAAAGGAGCACACAGGCTACCGTTGATCTTCAGCACACTCTCAATGTCACTGTACAGAACCTGGATCTTGGCAATAAGACCCTTGCTGAACCCAAACCCCCTCATGGTTTTCCAGAGGAAGCCGTGTTCAACGCGGTCAAATGCCTTTTCTTGATCTAGTGAAATCAAGCCAGTCTGCAAACCCAATGAACCGGAGACCTCCAAAATGTCCCGAATTAGGTAGATGTTATCTACCATGGACCTGCTGGGGACACAATAGGTCTGATCCCAGTGGATGACCTGCTCCATAGCTCTTCCTAGCCTCGTGGCCAGGGCCTTGGAGAGGATCTTGTAGTCGGTGCAGAGGAGGGACACAGGGCGCCAGTTCTTGATGTCCTGCAGGTTTCCCTTTTTGGGCAGCAAGGTGATAACTGCCCTGCGGCAGGACAAAGGGAGTGAACCAGTAAGCAGGCTCTCATTATAGACGTCGAGCATGTCTTGGGCCAGAAGGTCCCAGTAGGCCTTGTAGAACTCCACAGTGAGCCCGTCAATGCCTGGGGACTTCTGGTCCTGCATGCTGAGGAGGGCTGTGTGGAGTTCTTGAAGCCCCAGAGGGCGCTCCAGCTCAGTGTTGGTCTCCTCGGAGACCTGAGGTAGTTCATTGCAGAACTCCTCGAACAGTTCATCGTTCTCCTCATATTCACTGTGGAACAGAGACCAGTAAAACTCCACAGCCCTCCTCCTGATCTGCCCTGGTTCACTCAGTTGCTGCCCTGTGTCCGACAGCAAAGAGTGGATCTGCTTCCTCTGCCCGTGCTTCCTCTCCAAGCTGAAGAAAAAGCCAGAGGGAGCATCCATCTCTGTGATGTTCTGAATCCGGGACCTGACCAATGCGCCTTGGACTTTATTCTCCAGCAGGTTTGCTAAAACTAGCCTTTTAGATTTGAGAGCTTCAATGTGCTCTCGATTTCCTGTGGATTCACTAAGTCGTTCTAATTCCACAATGTTCATCTCCAGATCTCTGATAGATCCAGTAATGTCACGGGTGACATTAAGAGTGTGATGCTGACTCAGCAGTTTTATCTGAACTTTCCCATGGTCCCACCACTGTCTCAGACAAGTAAAATCAGACTTTCTGTCTAAAACCAGTCCAAAAATAACCTAAAATCTCCTTAAAACCATGATCATAAGTTAAAGCTGAGTTAAAATGCCAGTAAGCGCTTCTAGGTAAAATGTTTCTGATAAAAACACTACCTAAAAGCAACGAGTGATCTGTAAAAGCCACCGGTAAAATCTGGCATGTTTTAAACACGTTAAAATGGTGTTTAAAACAATAAATACGATCAAGTCGAGCTAAAGAGATTCGGTTTTCTTTAATGTGGGACCATGTGCACTGCCTGGAGCCTGCATGCATCCTCCTCCATACATCCACCAGGCCGTGAGACAAGGCCAGCTGCCAGAGAGCATGTTGGGCTGCCGGATGCGGCTCTGCATGATTACGATCTAAAAACTCGTTTTCTGTACAATTAAAATCCCCGCCTATAAAAACATAATCCTCAGACCCACAATCACCCAACCTTTCCCCAATTTTTTCAAAAAAACGCTTTTTCTCTGCATTGGTGATGGGAGCATAAATATTAATAAAAACCATGCTAAAATGATCAAACTTTGTTTCGACTAAAAGACACCTCCCCTGAACAACATGTTCTACTTCAGTAGAGTTTGGGGTGAAAGCTTTGGAGAACAGGAAGCCCACCCCTGCACTCTGGGAGGCGCCGTGGCTTAAAATGACCTCCCCCCTCCACTCTCTGCTCCAGTCTGTTTCAATTAAATCATCACTGCGAGTTTCTTGTAAATAAATAACGTCAATTCTCTTTTGGTTCAGTGTTTGATAAATTAAAGCACGTTTCTCAGCTTCCCTCGCCCCGTTAAGATTCAAAGATGCTATTTTAAAAGAATCCATATTGAGTAAGAAGCTAAAACCAACACACCAAAAAACTATTAAAAAAATAACAATAAAATGTTACTGTGCATCATTCTGATCAAAGTTGTTTCCTGACTTTGGACATTATTTTCTTCAACCTAAAAACTTCCTGATCCTATAACCCTGATGCTTCTTTGTTCCTAATGGGATGCCTTGCTGAAAAATAAAAACATCTTAAATTAGGAAAGTAGCTTTCGATTTTCATTCCTCTTAAACCTTTAGTTTGTTTTAAAAAGATTCTAAAAGATTCTGCAGGGTACTTTTGTTCTTTAAGACCAGATTGTGACATGGATGCTTCACTTGTATCGGAGAACCAGCTCTCAGCGTCGCTGCTGTCTGATACCTCCTTCCTATCTGCAGCCAGCTTGCTGACCTGCCTGCTGGCCTGCACAGCAGCCACAACATTCTTTCTTTTACTGCGCCTCTTTATCGGGGCAGAAGCTTCCAGCTCCATCTCCTCTTCTGCCTCACCTGCCTCTCCCTCCACTCCAGCTCCAAAAACCGACTCCACACTGTTCTTTCTTTCATTCTGTCCACCTACCTCCACCTCTCCTTTCCCTCCCTGATCTCCACACACTAAATGCTCCTCATTACCCTTCACCTCCTCCTGCTCTCCCTGCACACCGTCTCTCTCTCCCTCTACACTTTCACACTCACCACCATTCACCCCATGCACCCCTCCTTTCCCACACACACACTCATCCCACTGTCCACCACTGACACCTCAACAATACCGTCTGCTGGCTCTTCTGCAGCGGGTTCCTCCACAGCAGCCGCGGGTTCCTCCGCTGCCCTAGCCTCACCAGGTGGGGCCCCCTCCTGCTCAGCAGCAGCGGGCTGCTGCTTCGCCGAACCCGGCGGGGCCGGCTCGGCCTTGTCGGGACACATTTTTATAATGCGTCCCTCTTGTCCACAACCAAAACACTTCATGTTGGAAGAAGTGGCAAACAACATGTAATCAAAATCATCTATTTTAACATGAAACCTCAAATTTAGTTCTTCGTCCCGACGGTTTAATATCATGAACAGTTGTCTTCTGTGCGATACAACGTGTTTCAATAAAGGTGACTTACAGCCAGATAAAACTTTCCTTATCGGCGACACCACTTTACCGTGACAACTCTTTTATCAGAAACTCATCGCTAATAAAAGGAGGGACGTTTGATAAAGTTACTTTAGTTGCAGGTAAAGTTAAAGGCGAAACATGTAAAAACAAGCCGTTGACAGACACGCCCGCTTCCACCAAACGCTGAGCCTGCTCCACTTTTTCCACAAACAAGACGACCGCTCCGCTCATTAGCTGCCGACTTAATTGCCCCGTGCCCAGTCACCTCACCCACAGCCAAACAAACTTCCTCCACGCTGCACGGAGAACCAGCACCCACGTTGATGCCGTTCTTCGGTGTCAGCGTGGAGAAAGACCCACCACCAACAACCACCATGGCGTCCTCAGACGCCGGCCTAACGGCCACACCCGAACCCACAAAAACCCCTTAAAACGTGACAAACTAACACAAAATCACAATTAAACAAGTAACACAAACACCCAGTGAAAAGCAGTAAGAAAAAACAAAGATAGAAAAGATTAGTGATGGGTCCGGCAACAACGATGCGTCGGCACATGTGTCAAGCTCATAGACCAAAAACCTCGTCGGTGCGCGTATTGTTTTCAGCAAGTCACGTGACCGATAAAGGAACTGTTTAGAAATTACAATGGTGCGCCAAACTGTGTACAGTATATATGGAAGTGAATCTGTCAACGGGATGCATTTGGATGCATTTGCCAAAATAATTCTTGATCTTTTACGGTACAGCGTCAACTATGGAGCCTCAAGGCAAACGAAAGGTTTCGTAGTTTGGGACCATTTTAATATTACGTCAAAAAATAAGGTAGGGGTTATCACTTCGTAGTTGTTTCATCCGGTTCTTTTCAGTTTCTAATCGATCTATCTGAGTCCAAATTCAGCTAAAATTGACTCTTAGTTTACTCTCATATTATGTTCTGCAGGTAAAGTTTTGCATATGTTTCTCCTTTGAAATTATATATTTCATAATTTTATTCTTAAATTACCCTCCATAAATAAAAATCTTTAGAAAAAAGGAAAATAAAGACAATCCCGCTATAAATTTTACTCTATGTCTCTCTGAGCATTCTGGCTATTTTCCTGAGATCACCCCTTGTAATATTCTCCTGTCGATTCTCCTTCAGATGTTTCTTTGTGATGCCTTGGATTTATCCACTGTGTAGCCCGAGATCCTGGCTTTTTGGATTTCCCCCCTCGTGATGCCGTGGACTGTTACCCACTGGTTGCTCAAGTGCCTTTCCACCTCCACAGAAGAACCACAGACAGTTCCTGGATTTTCAGCTGGCAGTCAGAGTGCTCCTCAATCTCTTCATCTGAAACTTACCTATCCGCCCTCCACCACAGCCTCGACTTTATACCCTCTACAAACCTTCTGTCTGAACTTCGCCCTGGAACTTGGACCACTTCAAAGACCCCTGCAAAGAGTCCATAATCCCGAGACTGCAGTACTTCTCCCCCCTGACGGAATCTCATCATCTTCAAGTAAGATCACTCCATTTACCTCCGACAACTCCTTTGTCCTACACACCTCGAACTCACCATCTTTCCCTCACCATCCTCAGCGTACAGACGACCCCGGCTTCCATCCACAGGACAAGAACCACACAACTGCACATTTCAACATTGTTTCAATGAACTTTATTTATCTGATATATGTTCTTCTGTCCGTGTTTCCAGACTAGAACCCACCATAGAGGCTGTAATGCGCCACATCAAATGTATACAAAGACTCGAACAGTAATGGGTGATGAGCTCAAAACCACTCCTTTAACATTCGTAACAATTGTTTAACATTTAATTTCAATTTGGGATTAAAGTATTTTTGAATTAAGCACCCCTGTTGCCGTGGCAAACACCTGAGGTATGGGGGAAATTTTCTACCAGAGCACACATTTCAATCTGAAAGCAGGATTTCATGTCTTAAAAATTTTAATACTTTTTTTATTTTGAAAGCAGGACTTCATACTTTTCTTAAAACTTTTAGAGCTTCTACCTTATACTCAAAACTTCTTCTCGCGCTCAGACATAGTCTATGCTCGCTTACAAAACATTTTCTGCTTGCTTGTGGAACAAAAATGCACTGTCGCCTGGCGGCCTCTCAGCCAATAATGTGGCTACTATTGATTGTAGCAACCCACTGGATGTAGGAAGTTGGTTGGGTGAACGAACTCCTGTCTAATGTCAGAAGGCTGTTAGCGATCAGTAGCTCAGTGCTAGCAGATGTTTAGTGTAACATAGAGCAGAAAGCTGAGACCGTTGTTTCTTCCTACATCCAGTGGGTGGCGCAGTTTGCTGCAATCGATAGGCGCCACACAGGCACACCTGTTAGAATGAAACAAACTCACCCAGTACAACACTTTCATTCTACTGGCTGAGAGGTTGCCAGGCTACGGTGCATTTTTGTTCCAGAAGCAAGCAGAAAATGTTTCGTAAGCGAGCAGAGTCTGAGCGCGAGGATAGGTTTTGAGTACAAATGTTACAAGTTTTGAGAAGAAAGTAATGAAGACATGAACGTTTTATTGCTTTCAAAATAAAAATGTAAGTAAAAGTATTAAAGGCTTTGAGAACAAAAGACATGTAATCCTGCTTTCAGATTGAAAATGTGTGCTCTTGGGTTGTGGCAGAAACTTTCCCCCTAAATCTAAAGTGGAAGGGACAAATGAGGGATTCTTAGACTCAATACCAAATTGGTATTTGGATGATGCAGTTATTAGTGTATGCTGAGGTACTTATACTTGTTGGTGACAAAATAAGAGCACATATTTCATGAGCTCTCATATTTCTGCAAGGAAGACAATGGATAAATGTTCCTTATCCATTGTGAACACTTAGGTTGTGTAAAATTGTCATCTAGCCATTTTGTAATAATGCAAAGCGCACAAGAGTAATGGTAAAATGAAAAATTTGGGAGGGCCAGTGCGCCCTCCAATTTTGCCTTGCAAAGGTGAGCTTTGCTAATTCAATGCGCTTTATAGTCCCATAGAAATTGAATGATTATAGAATCAAGTTTCTTAAAAAAAATCCTTAGGGAAATAGATGGGATTATTTTGAAACAGATATAGGATTTGAGGGAGAAAAATAATTTTTATTGCATTAATTCTTCCCACCAGGGAAATGGGGGGACATCTTCCAAAGTGAATGTTATTTTGCAATTTTACCACAAGGGAAGAAAAGCCAGCTTCTTAAAGTGAATTAAAATTCCTAGTAACCTCTATTTAAAAAAAAAAAAAAAAGGTTTTATTGTCTCTAGTGGCCTTTATTTGAAAGTAGTTCGACAGGAAACAGGGTAATGAGAGAGGGGAAAGACATGTGGCAAATGTTGCCAGGCCGGGAATTGAACCTGTGACCACCGCCACGAGGACTAAGGCGTCAATACGTGGGTTATATACTTTTACCACCACAGCACCCCCAGTAATCTCTATTTTAAGGTAAGTGAACTTATTACTAGCAATTTTAAAGGGCATATTTTTTAAGATCAAAAAGCCACAAAGATTTTTTTTAAACAATTTCTCTGCCTTACCCATTTGTCTGCTCTCTCACCAGATACTGTAAAGCTGATGAACTCTCATTCTCTGACCACTTTTTATCGTTCAATATTTCACTGTGTTTCATCAGCCAAGACAGCCTGGTTCATCTCCTTTAGGAACATTAAAGACATTAACATTGATTCTCTTTCTGCTACTATTACATCCACTTTGACTTTTGAACATCTTATGACTCCTGATGAATTTACTGCTCATTACAATACTCACGTAACTCATATTCTCAATTCCTTTGCTCCATTTAAAATACAGTCTTGTAGCATTACTCATTCTGCCTCCTGGTTTATCCCTGAACTCCGGTCTATTAAAGCCACATGTCGTCAATTGGAACAACTTTATAAAAAATCTGGTCTTACTGTCCACAAGGACATGTACATTTCTCACACATTACATTACAAGATTTTAATTTCCCAAACTAAATCTGCTTACTACTCCGGTATCATTTCTTGTAACAAAGGAAACACCAAGATCCTGTTTTCACTGTTAAACAATCTCTTTCTTCCCCCTGATTCTCTTCCTTCTCACTTCTATTCAATAAATACTGTTTTGACACCTTTATTGAGACACGAGTCGAGTGTTTCACAGTTAGTGTCTGATGAATATGTTCTCCTCTCTGTAGTTTGAAATTCCCCGCTTTTTCTATTGACATAATAGTTTAATGCATGAAAGAATAGAGGGCCTGTATCATTATGTAGAAAATTTGATATCACCCTTAACTGTCTAGTCTTTTAATATAGGAGGACTTGCATTTTGTTGGCGAGACAATTTCTGAGCCTGCCAATATCTGCATCCCCTGTCCTATTGATATGAAACATATCAGCAGCTCATAGAACAAGTGTGATTATGTAGAAAATATTATTATTATTGGAAATAGTTTTTTTCCACGACACACTCTTAACTCTTTATTTCTCCATGTTAGTGGGGGATGCATTTTTTGGCAAAACAAATTATTACCTTGCCGATATTTGCATCCTCTATCTATTTTCCCCAAATATTGTAGATAATAAAATCTAAAGTCATTACAGGGAAAACTGTAATGACTGTATGAAACTGATATCTTAAACTTTTTGTGGGACTGGGATAATTAATCGCTGGCAGTAAGTCGGGGTCGTTTCCGGTGAGGGTTGTACTCCACCAAGGCTGCCCTTTGTCACCGATTCTGTTCATTACTTTCATGGACAGAATTTCTAGGTGCAGCCAAGGTGTTAAGGGGATCTGTTTTGGTGGCCTTAGGATCGCATCTCTCCTTTTTACAGATGATGTGGTCCTGTTGGCTTCATCAGGTCGTGATCTGCAGCTCTCACTGGAGCGGTTCGCAGCGGAGTGTGAAGCGGCCGGGATGAGGATCAGTGCCTCCAAATCCAAGCTGGAAAAGGGTAGAGTACCTTCTCCGGGTCAGGGGTGTCCTGCCCCAAGTGGAAGAGTTTAAGTATCTCAAGATCTTGTTCACGAATGAGGGAAGAAGGGAGCGGGAGATCGACAGACAGATTGGCGCAGCGTCTGCAGTGAAGCGGGCGCTGTACCGGTCCAACGTGGTGAAGAGAGCGCTGAGTCAAAAAGTGAATCTCTCGATTTACCGGTCGATCTACGTTCCCACCCTCATCTATGGTCATGAGCTTTGGGTCATGACTGAAAGAACGAGGTTGCAGATAGAAGTGGCTGAAATGGGTTTTCTCCGTAGGGTGTCTGGGCTCTCCCTTAGAGATAGGGTGAGAAGCTCGGTGATTAGGGAGGGACTCAGAGTAGAACCGCTGCTCCTTCACGTCGAGAGGAGACAGTTGAGGTGGCTCGGGCATCTGGTCAGGATGCCTCCTGGACGCCTCGCTGGTGAGCAGTTCTGGGCACGTCCCACCGGGAGGAGGCCCTGGGGAAGACCCAGGACATGCTGGAGGGACGATGTCTCTCGGCTGGCCTGGGAACGCCTTGGGATTCTCCTGGAGGAGCTGGAACAAGTGGCTGGGGAGAGGGAAGTCTGGACTTCCCTTCTGTTAGAATAATTATGTTTTGTTATCATTCTTACATAAGTAGTTACCAGTTTGTTTTTCATTTAAAGGTTTAGTATTCACACCCCAGAGAGGAGGAATTTGTTAAACCATGTGAAAGACAAAACTTGCTTTTTCTCTAAACCTTGAAGCTGCAGCTGCTTCTTATCTTGGGATACTCCTTAAACTGCTTGTGTGTAGAATGTAGTTCCTCCTTGTTTTGAATAGGCCTCCCTTGATTTATTACCTCCACATTCCATTCTTGACTCCCTTTCTTTCTCCTGCTTAATAAAAAGACAGGCTCTGCTACAGGAAATCAGAACGCATGGTAAACACCTTGGAGAAGTGGTTTGCTATGTTTTCTCCTTCTGCAGAAGCTTGGTTGAAAACTCATAAACGTTGTCTGTGGTTCTTTCTTGGTATTTAGGTAAACAAAAATACCTATCACCTTCCTAGACTGCTTGCCCCGCAACCCGACCCCGGATAAGCGGAAGAAGATGGATGGATGGGATATTAATCTATTTGGTTCTTATTTTCTTTAGAGATATCAGCATGACTTTTAAACAAATGTTTTCTTCTCAGGCTAGAGGGTAAGAAAGTTTATGGTGGAGTGTTGCTTATGAATTTCTTTTAACATTTGCGCTATAAAGTCACAACATTCATAGTTTCTTTTAAGAAGGACATTTTTTTCCATTAGTCTTTTTATTTTTCACAATGTAGTGTTAGGCTTTTTTTCCCCTATTTTTTTTATGTTTGCCGTCCTTAACTTGATCTTGGTTGGCGTATTACTAAAGTTAGTTTAGTAATACCAAACTAACTTTTATTCACATAAAAGATATGTTTTGTTTTTCAAGTAACAGCTGAATATCTAATCATGTCTCTAATTAGTCAAATTGTAGACTGTTTAATTCAATATTAGTACATTTTAATGTGCATTTTTTGCCATCCTGGAAATATGGTAACGTCCACAGAGCAAGCTGTGTCTTTCAAAATAAAATAAAAAAGTTTTCAAACATAAAGTATTAAAATTTTTTAAACTCTACTGAACATGTGTGATTACATCAAATTTTGGTCTGTATTCAACAAGTTGTAACAAAATACGTTTGAGCTGTTAAGTGTCTCCAGCAATTACTTTGGTAAGCAAAAATACCTTAACATTTAAAATCATTTTTTTGTTGCAGTTGCAGTAGTTTTTAACAGCACAAATGCATAAATAGTGAGTAGTCTCGCCATTTTGGATGTCAAAGTTGCAACACAGAGGCAAACTGTCCCAATTCTCAAATTTTTTGCACACTTGTAACCCAATCAATTAAACCCTTATATTCATTTCAATTTAGTCCACACTTCATAGAGGGGCACAGGGTGCAGGATGAGTATTGGGACTGGGTCCAAGTACAGAAGTCTGCCTGGATATGTGCAGGCTTAGCAGACGTTCAGAAATAGAACCCTAAAGGCGCGAGGTGAAATACAGACGTGAAGAATTGGGACACACTATGCACTCAGGTCTTTCAACATGAACACACATTTGAAGGACACAAGGGCTAAACAAGGTTTGAGGGTGTGAGTATTGGGACCAGACCTAACTGTTTACATCCATCACTGCCGTTATTTTTATTGACTCATCGTATTAACAACCTTATTCACGTGTGGTTTAAAATAAATATCTTATTTAATGGAAACACTGCAATTGCAAAATTATTATTTTTTCAACATTAGAATAATATAGACTTCTTTCTGATTTTTACTGGCAGGTGACATCTAACATTAAGATGTATTATCGCCATCTACTATGCTGGAGTGTGGACCAGAGTATCTCCCTTTAATCTAAATTCTTATATATAATCCTGTTTCCTTCAAAAATTTTATAACTGCTTTATTTATTTTGTGTTTAATATCTTAAGTTTTAATGTCTCTATAACATATTTCCTAATTTCTTGTTTTAGCTTCTCTCTACTTACCGTATATTTTTCACAATGAATTATTACATGTTCTACTGTTTCCATATCCATACCACACTCACAACTACCTTTAGGATGTTTACCTATCAAATGTAAAGTTTTATTTAATCTAGTATGTCTGAGCTGCAATCTTGTTCTTTTCAATTTTCTCCTATTATGTCCATGTTTCCTACTTTCTTTTGTATATGAAATAAATGACGACCTTTAGTTCCTTCCTCCCACAATTGTTGCCATTCGGATTTTATTTTGCTCTTAAGTGATTTTATTTCAGATTTACAATACGCTATTTCCAGACTTCTACTTTGTTTTAAAGACACCTTAGCTAAATTATCTGCCATATCATCCCCTTCTATATCTTTATGAGCAGGTATCCACATAAACCTAATCTTTATTTGAGTTTGTGTCATTCTAAATCTAACTTCATAAATTTCATATACCAACTCCATACGACTTTCAGATTTAAAATATTTAAAATAGACATTAGTGATGAAAATGAATCTGAACATATAAGAATTTTTTCTATTTTATTTTGCTCTACCCGCTGTAAGGCCATCAGTAACATTTCCATTGTATACACAGCTAAATGATCAGATGTTCTTTGTTTCATAAATACACCTAGTTCTGGAGTAGCATAAGCAAATCCTGTTTTATTTAAGACTAAATCATTTGTCGTCGTGGTGAAGAGAGAGCTGAGCCAAAAAGCGAAGCTCTCGATTTACCGGTCGATCTACGTTCCCACCCTCATCTATGGTCATGAGCTTTGGGTCATGACCGAAAGAACGAGATCGCGGATACAAGCGGCCGAAATGGGTTTTCTCCGTAGGGTGGCTGGGCTCTCCCTTAGAGATAGGGTGAGAAGCTCAGTCATCCGGGAGGGACTCAGAGTAGAGCCGCTGCTCCTTCACATCGAGAGGAGCCAGTTGAGGTGGCTCGGGCATCTGGTCAGGATGCCTCCTGGACGCCTCCCTGGTGAGGTGTTCCGGGCACGTCCCACCGGGAGGAGGCCCCGGGGAAGACCCAGGACACGCTGGAGGGACTATGTCTCTCGGCTGGCCTGGGAACGCCTCGGGATTCCCCCGGAAGAGCTAGAAGAAGTGGCTGGGGAGAGGGAAGTCTGGGCCTCCCTTCTGAAGCTGCTACCCCCGCGACCCAACCTCGGATAAGCGGAAGAAGATGGATGGATGGATAAATCATTTGAACCATCTGTATATATAATTGTAAAGAATTTATACATATTTTTAATTGCCATTTACAAAACTTACCTAGTTATTATCTTTATTAACTTGTACTTCTTTATAAACCTCTAGATCAACATTCGCATATGGAAACAACCAAAAAGGTGTAATTGGATAAAGCACCGCAGCACAGTATCTCTTTCCTTGTATACCAGGGGTGTTAAACGCCAGTCCTCAAGGCCTGGTGTCCTGCAGTTTTTAGATGTGCCACAAGTACAAAACACTGGAATAAAATGGCTTAATTATCTCCTCCTTGTGTAGATCAGTTCTCCAGAGCTTTAATGACCTAATTATTCTATTCAGGTGGTGCAGCAGAGACACATCTAAAAGTTGCAGGACAGTGGACCTTGAGGACTGGAGTTTTGACACCTGTGCTGTATCCCCATTTCCCCAACGCATTTTTCTGCTGCCCATGCAGAACAGTCTATTTTAGCTTTTCCACTCTCCCAGCAAAGTCTCAGGATTCTTACTGTTGGATTATTCTCCTCATTATGTCCCTGCAAACTCACCCAATAATTCAGCATAATTTGCTTTTGTCTTAAATATAAAGGAATCTCCCCCATTTCCACCTGCACTGCCAAAGAAGGAGCTGTCTTCAGAGCTCCACAGCATAATCTTAAAGCTTGATTCTGAATTACTTCTAATTTACTAATCACTGTTTTTGCAGCCTGCCTGTAAACTACACATCCGTAATCCAACACTGATCTGATCAAGGCAACATAAATCTTTTTTAAATTAATTTTATTTGCGCCCCAATCTAATCCTAATAATATAGACAAAATGTAAAGGAATTTTGTAAAGGAAACACATCTAGGGACGCACTAACAAGAATGTGTTGCTGAGAGACGGCAGCAGCTTCTACAGTGAAAAGGTCTGAATGCATGATTGGTTACAGCTGTGCAGCTCTACGTGTGCAGAAATAGTCCTGACATCATAGTTAGGCCATATTGTGGAGGATCATGGATGATTTGGCATTGGAACGTTACTTTGATGATTCTATCGCAAATGTGAGTATATAGCCCTGTGCTGGAAAAGTGGATTTAAGCACTTCTATGCTGGTCCTGGACCTGAACTGGGAGGGAAACTTAAATGTTTTCACAAGCCAATCTTAAACTTAAAACCACATTTTACTCTATAAACATTTTGCAGTTTAAAATGCAAAATTAAATAAATAAACCAGCTTAAGGTTTAACTACATTGATTTATTGAAAGACTCTTTTAGTGTTGTACTTTAAAAGATCTAACAGATTTTTTTAAAGAAAATAACTCCATTTTGTATTTAAAATACCTTGCAATATTAAAGAGCTTGTGATGTTATGCAGTCTGACAAGTTTTACAGCGCCCTACGATTCACTTACACAAATATAAGAACATTGAATGATTGATTAATTTCAGCAATGTATTTTAAAATGTGAAACACAGTCAAGACAAACATTGATATTTTGACCATTTATTTTTAACTTCTTGTATTTACAATAAAATAACATATGGCCTGAGCCACACTTTTTCTTCCTACTCAACACATTTATATGCTTACATTACAGTACTTTGTGTATAGATAGCTTCTTGATATTTCTTACCTTCTTTGTGGAGGTTGTGTAAAATAGTTCAAATTAGCAGTCCTCAACATGATTTTGTAGGTGGGAGCATAATAATTTAATCATTTGTTTGTCTTGTATAATATTTTTGTTGTCTTTTAACCTGAATTTTGTGTTTTATTAATTTAAGTCATAACCACTGAAATAAACAGATGGCATAATATATAATGCTTTGTGGAATGAGTTTAACATATGGAATTGAAATGCTGAAACACCTTTTCAGTGATATTCAAATTAATAGAGATGCACTTCTCTACAAATTTCTGACATTCTGGGTCATAGATGGATATTTTGCTCAGATATCTAAAAGTTTGGTTTACATCAATGATAGTTTCTCATTCAGTGTTGTATAATATTAGTTACTAACTTAATCTAGACTTATTTTTTCACCACCAACAGGCTTATTTTGAAAACAATATTCTTGGCTATAATTTAATAGTGTTGGGTCTCAATCATGGTACCCTCTGCTCCCCTGCTGGCAGCCACACAGTAACCCTTCTTCACTTTGTTTTCCTGCAGGACCCGAGCTACATGGTTGAGGAGGAGCTTGATCTTCAAACTTCTCTCAAACAGTCACATGCATCAAGCACCAACTCACAGAATTCATCCAACCTATTGGGTGAAACTGAAACAAGTGGCAGGTTGAGTGACGATCTAGACCTCAGCTTCCTACCTGATGACCTCGGCAATCAAAGCTCTACTACCACAGGTACTAAAGGGGTATGTTATTATCCAATTAGAGGTTGTTCTGTTTTTTGTTCGTAAGGGTATGTTAATTCAGGAATAACTGCTACTTGTACAGTAAATTTTACAACACATCTGTGTCACAGACAAAGATGATCAAATATTAGCTCAAAAGAAATACTGTGTATCCTGATGAGAAAGGGCTACAGTCCACCTCCTATAGCATTTTTTCATGTGGTCTACAAGAATATAAATGAGCAAGGCAAAAGAAATGCAATGCAGATATGAATAACTAATAAATAAAGCAACTTAAGGATACTTGTAGGTGATAATTTAATAAATAAAGAATAGATATTTAGGTTATTCAGCATATTTTATCAATAATAACTAGTACATGTCTGAAGAAATTTAAAAGCAAACGGCCAAAGTATGCCTGTCGGTTGGAACCCAGCATTCTGGGTTCAGCCTCTTCTCATTTGTACCCAGAACAAAACTTAGGAAGTGGATTCTTTTATGAGTTTCTACAACTCAGTTTGTTGCTCAGAAAATGAGCAACAATGCTGCGGTGAACAAAAATGTAGTCAACAGCATGTGGAGTATCATTATTGTGTTGACAAACATGGACTTGCTCCATTCAATATGCTAACATTAGTGTATAAACAAAAATTTGCCAAAATGCTAAAGTTAGCTTAAATGCTGTCAGTAGTACGTGGTATCAGCCTCATGTAGATTTACATGCACTCAATCCACTCATAGCTAAAATACTTATTTTATGTACAAAGCTTATGTTGACATGAGGGCTTGTTTGTCACCAAAGTAAAGCAACCTGAACCAGCTCTTCGTTCAAAGAGTCCCAACCTCTTGACCCTAATGGGTTGGTCCCAAGCAGGTCAAAAAAGACCACTTTGGCGGTCTTTTTTAGCTGGTGTTGAGGTGAATACATCAGCCTCCAACCACCTGGCATCCAAACATCAAACCCACTTCAGCTGGTGGCCTGGTCAGACTGAGTAACCTGCAGCAACCAGAATTGCACTTGGAATTGAGCTGAATTTTTTTTTAGAAATCTGGGAAAATAGACTTCTGGGATTTTGTTTACTTTCTTGGTCAAATGAAAACCTCTGACACTTTTGTTGAGCGCAGCAACCAGCATTTAACACCAGGAAGAACTCTTAAAGAGGACAATCTCAATAATCAAATTTCCACAACTTCCAGTAAGATTTTATTGCTTTAATTTGCAGAGCTTAGAAGGTAGAGCACAAAGGAAAAACTCCAGCAGAACAGAAAAAGCACATAAGTTGCAAAAATTACTGAATTATCTTACCCTAAAACTGTGGCTGAGTGAACTTTACCGCCCCCGCCATCCGCCAGCCACCCCAGAAGCTGTCACGCATTTTCCCCGCCTGTCCACCAGGCGATACACATGAATGCGTTCGGCAGCGCTCCCCAATGACTCACAAAAAATCTGGTGCAGATCGGTCGATGCAGCGAGGAGGTACAGCTGATGTATTAACTTAGGGGGCGCAGTGGAGTCAAATTACATTTCAATACTGTTGGGCGGTGAACAAAGGTCTTACATATAGAGTTTGGTGCCAATCGGATCATTCATGTGTGATTTAAAGACAATCGTATAAAAATGGGGAGGGACTGATATTTCGCCATTTGGCCACGCCCACACAGTTGAGCCAGCAGCAAGCATTGACAGAGTTCATCATATTATCATTTATGTCAGTTTGCACATGATTAAACCCACATAAATAACAGAGAAAAAGTAAGACATACAGCAGGAAAAACAGGTGACTTCCTGTCAGAAGTGGGCGGGGCTAAGGTGACGACATGAACAGACCATGTCAATGTGTTCAGGACCGGTCTGTAGTGAGACATATGAAGTCTGACGCAGCTTTAATCTTGCATGTGGAAGTTAATCCTTGATGTTTCTTTGCGAATTGTCAAAGTTTGACACTTAGCCACGCCCACATCCTTTGACATAGGAGAAATCCTCTGATAACTTTTGACCTTTGATTCCTCAAGAGTGTGTTGAGTAATTGTGATGTCTGTATTTGAAAAAGTGTAGGAGGAGTTCAATCAGATACGACGTCTATAAAAAAGAGAAAACGACGGCTTTGATCCAAAATGGCCGACTTGATGTTGAGTTTAGAGCATAGCTCCAGGAGACTTATTTGTACATCCTGACAAGATACACGTGTTCCAAATTTCGTAATTCTAGGTTAAAGCATGGCTTGGGGCTGATCATTTAAAATATTCTAGGGGGCGCTACTATGGCCATGCCCACCAAAGTTTGTTATGGATTCCTATCGGCGGGTGGATAAGGATCCATCCTAGTGAGTTTGGAGCAGCTCGGCCCGAAACTGTGGAATTTAGAGCCAAACGTATGGCCATCGAAACCGGTCGTGGTTGGAATCCACAACACACCAACATGTCTTTTGTCTCTGGACACAGTTTCATGTTGATTAGGTGAAAGGGGTTAGATAGCGAGCGTTCACAGTAAAACATGACACTTCCTGTTCTCAGTGGGAGTGGCCTAAATGATGTCATCATTTGACCATTGGGTATTGTAGGACACCCGATGACCAATCACTGAAAGTTTGGTGCCTCTGTGACTTTCTGTGTAGGAGATACAAATGTTTATTTTTTCCTGGCAAAGTAGGTGAACTTTGACCCCTGGTAACGCCCCTTCAGCATGCACAAAAACTCACCGTTTTGATAACTTTTAATTGGCCATGCCTTATGAACAGACTGACCAAGTTTGAAGCCGATCAATCAAAATCCCTAGGAGGAGTTCGATCAAATGCAAAGGCTGTAAACGTCAAAAATGGGGACAAAATCAGAACTTCAATCCATAATGGCCGACTTGATGTTGAGTTTAGAGCATAGCTCCAGGAGACTTATTTGTACGTCCTGACAAGATACACGTGTTCCAAATTTCGTAATTCTAGGTTAAAGCATGGCTTGGGGCTGATCATTTAAAATATTCTAGGGGGCGCTATAGAGAACTGTAGCCATGCCCACCAAAGTTTGTTATGGATTCCTGTCGGCGGGTGGATAAGGATCCATCCTAGTGAGTTTGGAGCAGCTCGGCCCGAAACTGTGGAATTTAGAGCCAAACGTATGGCTTACTCAAAAACTATACCCTAGTATTCATGTACAATAAAACAAATACACAATTTCAACCAATCAGTAATAGAAATATTCTTATCTACAAAATAAACATACCTTGTGCCTCTATGAAGGGGGCCGTTAATAACAAGATGCATTTTAACAATGTTGTTGCAACTTTTCTGTTAAACTGCCGTTCTATAATATAAACGGCAGCAGTTGTCTTATCAAAATAAAGGCATCAAATTAAAAACTGGAAGTCAATCATACATTATACAAAATAAAGGCAATAAGTGCTAAAAGGGAATACAACAAATCAGGGGCTTAATTTGGGGTTATTTACACATAGTTAAATCCCGACATTGTGAAGCTGAGCTGTGAGACAGAAGAATGAAGAACAGCAGCTCCAGCTCTGATCCTGACTGACCCTTCCTCACAAAAAGGATCCAGCAGATTATGGGACACAACCAGTGACTGTTTTGTTCTTTCTGCAAAATTGAATGCATTTATTTGGTGCACTGGCTCAATTTACCCCACAGTCAACTCTTTAGAAAAAATGACATGCAATATAAGCACGTCTAACTTGGTTTAATACACTGGCAAATTTTCAATGTGTTTGGTATACATATTTTAGCTTTCAGGTAGCAGTTATTAAAGCTGGAAGGTAAAAAAAAAAGTTTTTTTTTTTTAAATAGACAAACTTATCACATTACCATATGCAACAAATAGAGGGACAGTAAAATAGAGGAATGTGCTGAATTTATGATCTCATAACAATTGTGTACAATTGCCTAAATAAAGGGGGAGGGTCATCATACCACTGGTTCAACTTACCCCATTCTCTCCTATAATATTTTACACTTTGTCTATTCAGGTATTGGATATACTACTTTGTTCATCGCACAAAATGCAACCAAAAATATCCGAAAACAATTAGATAATAAAAAACTCAAATTACTTTCAAGCCTTAAAAATATTTGTTGACTCAAATCATACCATAGAAGCACAGCAAAAAAGTCCCTAACCATGATTTTAAAGCCATGTCTTCAATCAGTTGAAACAAAGTTTGATCTGTAGTAAATGCATCTCAATTATCTCCCATTTTTTCTGAAAAATTCTGGCAATGACCTGAAAATAACTGCAATATACAGTCAGAGATTTCACACTTCAAACTTACTGAAATAACTCCAACATTCTAATTTTTAGGGCACATGCCACACTTTGTAAAAATAACTAAACTTCACAGTTTTTTTTCTCTCTTTCTAAGGTCTTTTATTTTTCTTTTAGTCCTAGCTACAGCAGCCACAAATCAAAATGCTGAGCTTGATGTTTTGGAGGACAGTGGCATAAATCTGGATGATAATTTGCACAATATGGCTGCAGTGAAACGTCAAGTGACAGTCAATTTGGGATCAGAGAGCAATGCTTCCCCGTTCTGTCCTATGACTCCAATGACCCCGATGACTCCAATGACCCCGATGACTCCAATGACCCCTGTGACAGAGAAATCGGGAATCATTCCACAGCTACAGTAAGTTTAGAAATGCCACTGAAATATATTCTAAGTACTTTGTTAGGGTTTGTACAGTTGGGGATCATATATTTAGAGTTTGCTGACCCAGGCTGGATATTACTTTTATAGTGCAAAGACAAATGTAGATTATTAGGAGGTAAAAATAAGTTTGTTGGGAACATCAGCTGGTGCACATATGAGGATCAGAACAAGAAATGTTTTTTAATATTATATATTATGTATATAAATATTATAGAGTATGACATAGGCTTTTGGAATTAAAGCAGAGCCAATTGCCTCACATCACAAGGTGTCCTTAGGTGTGTTATGGCTAAAAATTTATATCTTTCACAATGTGTTTTTGGTTTATATCATAAACTAAAATAATCTCTGAGTAGAGGACTTTTCACTTGATTTTCTTATTATTGCTCATAAGAAAAAAGGAGCAAAATAATGTAAAATGGACTTTTCTGAGCTTTACATCATTTTTTAATGTTATCTTCCCATCAAAAACATATCTGGAATATTGCTTTGGCTCTTTCATGTGTATTTGAGAAATCCTTTAATCTCCTGTGGCAACCTTTCCGTTGCAGAAACAAGAGGGACCTTGTTAAGGTTGTTAAGAAAAACGGCAAGTGACTGAGGGTCATTGCACGTAACGGAAACCCTGTAAATTCTAGACACTAACGAGTACCATGGATTTGCACAAAAATCCTTGAGGGACGACGGAGTCCCTGCTCAAAAATCCTTGAAAGAGGTGTACGGAGCCTCGTGCCAGAAGCCCATTAAAATGCTGTCTACATCGTTTTAAACTGTGTGATTGTGAGCGTGAGTGGGAATAAAAATAGCAACAGGTATTTTGTTCCATATAACACAGTAGGAGTGTAACAGGTAAACCTTTTATGGATGCAAACTCGACTAAAAACCCTCCTGTTTGTGATTGTATTAGAAACACAATGCAACATAGAATCAACAATCAAAACACGACATTAAGTCAGGTTCCATCAATAAATTTGTAATTTATTACGTTTCAGTGTTTGATATGATGTAAAGCACTTTGAAATGCCTTGCTGCTGAAATGTGCTATACGAATAAAATTTGATTGATTTGATTGACCTGAAAATGACCCCACAGCTGATCCCACTGAATCACAGTCGCTCATATTGTTTGATATTAAATTATATAATCACATATAGGATATCAGCTTAAAAGAGTAACTCTTTGTTTACATTTTTTTAAATGTATAAAAGAAAAAAAGCAATGGATTAAAAAATTGTAGTAGTATCCCATTAAAAATATATTGACATTTTTGGTTGTATAAAGAGTTTAAGCAGTAATTATTTAACTGAATACTTTTCTATTTGCAAGGCACTGTTATCTTTTTTTCTTTGCCCAGAAACATTGTCTCCACTGTAAACCTTGGCTGTCCGTTGGAGCTAAAATTCATTGCACTGCAAGCCAGAAATGCAGAGTACAATCCAAAGGTGGTATACTCCACTGTTTACTTTCTCATTTTCAGTCTTTATGTATTTAATTTATTAATTTTCACCCATTTTTACCAGCGCTTTGCAGCTGTAATCATGAGGATCCGTGAGCCTCGAACAACAGCACTGATCTTCAGCTCAGGGAAGATGGTCTGTACAGGAGCCAAAAGGTCAGTCTCTTCTATTCATCAGGATTAGGCTGTTGAATTTTTATCTTAGAACTGGATTTAAAAGTCTTTGACTTTTTTATGTTCTATTTTAAGAGAATTTAAGAAAACGTTTTATTCTTTTTAGAATATGACCAATTAAAAAGCTGTAAATGTTCCAGGAGATTCTATGAGATGCTGGAGGAATTACCCAATAGTTCTCAGTATTTTCTCTGAGTGGGTGGGGCTTAAGTGATGTAATCAAAGTACCACACCAACATGTGTAAGGAATGATGCATGTGTAATTTAGAGCCAACTTTATGCAAATGTCAAGGAATTGGAATTTGCCATTCTGCTGTGCTCCAACCACCAGGCATCAAATCAAAAATCGGAAGTCAACCATACATTATACAAAATAATGGCAATAAGCACAAGAAAGGGATACAATAAATAAGGAGCTTAATTTGGGGTTATTTACACCTACATCTCCAGGTTTCAAGTAGTTAATGGAATCGTTCTGCCATGGTAGCACAGCAATGGATGGCATTGTCTTTTTGCCCTCCAGCGTTGTGCACATGCTCCCAATGTCCAGATCTGAACAGTAATCTGCCGGGGAGCCATAAAGCAGTTTGGCTTCGCCTACTATTGACTATATAAAAATCTGGAAATTTCATGTGGGGGACAATTTTTGGTGAAGTTTTAGTTTTTGAATATGCTAAGACCTCCAAATAGTTCCATGTAGTACTGCAACTTTTAAAAAAGGCTTCAAATGCTGTGTTTAGCCTTGGTCTCTTGTGTGTTTGAGCGGCTGCAGTGAGGAGCAGTCCCGTCTGGCAGCAAGGAAATATGCCCGGGTGGTCCAGAAACTTGGCTTCCCTGCCCGGTTTCTCGACTTTAAGATTCAGAACATGGTGGCCAGCTGCGATGTCTGCTTCCCCATCAGACTGGAAGGACTGGTTCTCACCCACCAACAATTCAGCAGGTACATTTATGAGCTTCCTGTTGTAAATCATCACCAGACGTTTACAGGTTCATTCATACATAATTGGTTCTTTTGAAAATATAAGCATTTAATAAACAATAGAGACCCTGTAAGAGTCCAGCTAAAATCACACGATCAATCAGTTGAGCAGACTGACTGCTATTAAAGAAAGGCAGATATGTTAAAATTGTTGAAGTAGAAGAGTGGACAGCAGAAAGTTTATTTCTCAGACAAATAAACTTGACACCGCTCCCCATACCAAGCGTATGGAGAGACGTACAATAGGTCCTGTGTGGTACTAAGAGTGAAACTTTCTGATATAATTGATGTGCATTATTCAATCTTCCCAAAGGCAGTTAGTTTCCCTGAAATTTTGCCCAGGAACACTTCCATGGATCAGTTACATGAAAACATTGAGACTAACTTCTTTCAACAACTGATGAACAATCAGGTGATCACCAAGCAAGATGAAGTATTGTGTTACAAGAAATACATAAATACATGATTCAATGTTTCACTGAGAAGCAAAACACAAAAAACTACAGTTGGCTTTAATACGCACTAAGAGAATGAATAAAGGCTTACTTTCAGGATTTCTTTCTCAAGTTTATATCCAGCATGTTGGAGAGAATCCCCACTGATAAGAAAAGACTGATTATGAACTCTGCACGTTTTTATCTACGTAGGAGGACAGTAAAAACATGTCTAAAGTTGCACATGCTGTTATTCATAGAGTTGTTATTGTAGACAGAGAGTAGGAGGGTCATTTGCTTGAAGGACGTTTCAGGAACAAGAAGTGAAGTGATTTTATCAAAAAAAATTTCTCACTGAATAAATTTTCTTTTTCTCATTAATTGTATTTTCATAAATATTTTCCTATGAGTTGCTCATTAGCAAACCTGAAATGTGGTGTTGGTTATTTCAGGTTTGGTGTTGGTAAGACCAATCTGGTCTTACTCTAATAGTCTGTGTGAATGATGTCTTCCCAGTTATGAGCCTGAGTTATTCCCAGGACTTATCTACCGGATGGTGAAACCTCGTATTGTCCTGCTCATCTTCGTATCTGGGAAGGTGGTTTTGACTGGTAATTAAATCTACATACATTGTTACAATATTTTCGCTAAAATTTATGTGATATTTTGTGAGCTCCAAATGCTATTAGCACATTTGGAGCTCCAATAGTTCCAAATGTCAATAGCATTTGGAACTATTACTGCCGTGAAGGTTCTGCAGTGACTTCTATTCACAGCTGCTCACCTCCAGCCCAGATCCCATCAGCAGCGTTGTGAACCGCCTGGTAGTAACATTAGGTTAAGGTGAAGCACAGAGCGAACAGGTGGTACCGGTGCGTCGCGTTTTCTTTATATGAGGATATCTGATTCTGACCAACAGCAGTGGGACTGACTCAGGCTGCCTGTAGTGAACTGGGCATTTAATCCAGCACTGGGCAGCCCGTCAGAAGTTTTCTCTGCAGCCGAACCATGTCTGTGTTTGGGGGTGAGAAAGGCTTTTTCCTGCTTTTGTGAGGACAGTTACAAAAATAAATAGAAACGTTTTTTCTAACTTCTACATCACACTTATGGCTTTTTTCACAAACAAGTGTGTGTTGGAAATAAGATATGTTGTAATTTTGTGTGACCCCTTCCCATCCGGGCTCCGCCCCTGCATATTTGGTGTTTGTACCCCAATGTCATGACAGTTGCTAGCTCAGTTGTTAGTGTCCTTTGGTTACTATGACTACATAAATAAGCCAGAAGCTTAGAGCCGACTCTTTCCTCGCTTTATAAATCTTTTATAAATACATTGCTCAAGACAGAATAAGAGTCGCTAAATGTATTATTAGTTGTTTTGGGAAAAAAATATAAAGAAGTCACTAGAGGAGTCTGAAAAATCGATCAACATAGCAACAAAGTGAATAAGTCAGTTAATTTTTATACACGCCAACTTGTGCTTAAAATATGGCACCACATTTTCTTCCAAGATGTGCAAATTATTCAAGATTGACTTCTGGTATGGTTAGACTTTATTAAAATTCAGCTCATATGACCAAAGAAAATGGGAGAGAATGAAGGTGCTGGAAGGTGATCTGTGCATGTACTAAAATACATTTTCAAATTTGATTTCAGACGGAATATGATGAACAGCAACTATTTCAAGATAAACTTAGTTCAGAATACTTAGTTTGTGATCTATAAGCAAAATTAATTTGTTTTAACCTGATTGTTTTGAAGGTAAAACTAGTTCTTGCTAAGGTTAAGGATGTTCTGACACAACCCTGCTGTGAACTAGACATCAAGCATTGACATACAAAATTTTTAAAAAGTTGATCTGACTTTGTTACAGAATCTTATTTATATATTTTTATTTGTGAATTTAATTTTCAGGAGCTAAAGAACGTGCAGAGATCTACGAAGCCTTTGAGAACATTTATCCCATCCTGAAAGGCTTTAGAAAGCAGTGACAGCATTTTCGTTCTTGTGTAATTAAAATATGTGTTTAATGGTTAAATTCAGTGTCACACCATTCCTTTGGTTGAAAAACAGGGAAATTTGTTTTAGAGCTTGTTGACTTCCCTCGAACAAAATAAATATTTTTTTTAAATGTTGACCTACATAATTTTTTTGGGTTAATGTCAAGTTACAACAGACATTTTAAACATCAACTTTGCATTAAAAGTGTCCTTATTTATCGAATGACGCTTAATGGTGACAGTCCAAATATTCATGAAAACGTCTTCATGGTGTAATGTCAGTCTTATACACACCCAGTCAAATAAAGTGTTACCCATTTGTGTTCAAGAAATGTTATTAAATATTTATTCATGTCATGGTACATTTAATTAATGATTTAATTATGTATTTATTTAATTTTGTCCATTTTATTCTTCCATACAATAAAAAAAAAACAAAAAAACTTTTTTTAATTTTTTATTTAATCAATCCATCTTTCTTAAGGTCTCATGGGGCCCTGGCTGATGCAGCAATCTAACAAACATGTACCCCATATGCAAATTTTGCTTAGAATTCAGGCCGTTCTGCCAAAAAAAATGCTAAATAAAAATAACTATTTTTTGCATTTTTCATTGGTAATATAGCTGTATTAAAGTAACATTATAATGATTATTTTTTTAACATGAGCGCTAATTTTATTCACCGTAAAATAAATGTTTTAAAGCAGCATTAAGAAAAGGGATCTCGGTTTATTTTGAAATAATGCTCCGGAAGCCCGGTTTGCTGCCTGCTGCCCTGATTTAAAGCCTAGTGACGTCTTCATGTCAGTGGCAGCTATCCAGCGATTCATTTCCCCGGTATGACTCCCTTCCTCTCGGCCATCCTCGCTGACAGTAGCGGCATCACGCTCTCTCAGGGAGGGAGTCACCTCCCTACCTCTTCGGCCTAAAGGGCCCTGACTAGCCGCCGGTACCCGGAGCTCAACCGGACCCGGCTTTTCATCTCGACGTATCAGGAATAGATGGAAAGAACCAGCGAACCACAAGTGGGGATTTCTGAGAATCCCGGTGCTCAGGATTCAGGATTTGAATATCGCTTTTTCTCTCATTGTAGTAATCATCCACTACAATGTCACGACCAAGGAGACACAACTGAAGGATATTAATATTAATTCCAGGATGAACTGAGCCGGACTTTCTATTTCCATCTAAACGATACTGGGAGCGGATGCTAGGGAATGGGAGTTGAAGAGGTGATCAGAAAATATTTATGATTTGTGGATGAGAACCGGTCACTGGATCGGATTCCTTGCGGAAAGACCCCATCAGGGAAGGAGGAAGCAAGGGCAACTGCGGCAACCGAACCGACAACCGGGGGGAGGGGTGGGGGAGGGAGAGGGGGGAATCGAGACTGAAGAGGATGAGAAGATGGGTTTACTTTTTGGACTCTTGTGGCTGTTTACCAGCTTTCTGCAGGGCGTGCACAGCCAGGGCGTGTATGGTAAGGACGTCATTGATATTTGTAGCGGTCCATATTGCTCCAGCACTGCAAACACCGCACAATATTACCGACTGCAGCAGAACACCAACGCTTCTCTTAAAATACCACCAACACCAGCATGACCTTGTGAGGGATTTGCGTGGTTGTATAGAAGGGGTGTGTGCGCATGTGTGAAGGTCTGCACACACACATTTTCTCTATCCATCCTATGTCTTTATTTATATTAAAATCTCTGGTATTGCCTCAGTTAGGTATAAATTCATCTTTTTTGTGGACCAAGAATTGACGACTACTTAAAAACTGGTTAAGGTAAATTCCCAGATAGGCCTGTATTGTGATAAAGTTTCAGGTTTTCTAATTGGCGTCTTTGTTTCAAACAATATTTTAATCAGATTTTTTAAAAATTGGATTTAAAAAATCATATTCCTCTACAAAGTATGTCATGGGTAATACTAGACCTTCTGATTCAATTTCTTTCCATATTGGAATGCCATTCTTTACAAAATTATGTTGTATGGATTTCGGTTGTACCACCCAATAATACTTAGTTATGTTTGGGCGGTACATCATAACTAAGTATTATTGGGCGGTTTTACCGCCCCTTACGATATGGGAAGTGTAACAAAGATAGTTGAATTCTAGTCCCTTTATTTCTCCATATAAATTCTAAAAGTAGCCTCCTCGTTTAGAAAATAAAAACAAGTCATCAGGTGGTGTGAGAGGGAGTACTGTCAATTTAATGGCATTGATTCTGCTCATAAGTCACAACAGCAGGTACATCCACCTATGAATCCACTCTGTAATTTCATCCATTAACCTGGCAATGCTTTATTAGATGTACTGTAATTTGTAATTCATTTTTTCAACTTCATTAAACTGAAATACACAACATTGCCAAAAGTATTCGCTCCCCTTCCTTGACTCACATATGAGCTTAAGTAACATCCCATTCCTGATCCATAGGGTTCAATATGACGTTGGTCCACCCTTTGCAGCTAGAACAGCTTCAATTCTTCTGGGAAGGCTGTCCACAAGGTTTAGGAGTGTGTTTATGGGGATGTTTGACCAATCTTCCAGAAGCACATTTGTGAGGCCACACACTGATGTTGGACGTGAAGGCCTGACTGTCAGTCACTGCTCTAAATCATTCCCATCGGGTTGAGGTGCACTTTGTGCACTAGTGCACGGACATGTTGGAAGAGGAAGGGGCCAGCTCCAAACTGTTCCCACAAAGTTGGGAACATGGAATTATCCAAAATATCTTGGTTTGCTGAAACATTTAGAATTCCTTTCACTGGAACTAAGGGGCCAAGCCAATCCATTAATTCCATCCATTTATTTACATCCTTATCCCATTGGGGTCAGCAGGGGTCCTGGTGCCTATCTCCAGCTGTCAACGGGCGGGAGGCTGGACAGGTTGCCAGACCATCGCAGGGCAACATAAAGACTGACGGGACAAACAATCATGCACACACACACTCACACCTAAGGAGAATTCATACAGACCAATTAACCTAACAGTCATGTTTATGGACTGTGTGAAGAAGCCAGAGAACATGGAGAGAACCCACGCGTGCCCAGGGAGAACATGCAAACTCCATGGGGTAGGGTTAGGGTTAGGGACTCCATGCTGGGAATTGAACCCAGTGCTGCCAACTGCGCCACTGTGCAGCCTCGGGTAATCTCCCATCTCCTGAAAAACAATCCCACACCATAATCCCCCCTGCACCAAACTTTACACTTGGCACAATGCAGTCAGAGAAGTACCGTTCTCCTGGCAACCACCAAACCCAGACTCGTCCATCAGATTGCCAGATGGAGAAGCGTAAATCGTCACTCCAGAGCAAGCACCTCCACTGCTATAGAGTCCAGTGGCAGCGGCTTTACACCACTGCATCCGACGCTTTGCATTGCACTTGGTGATGTATGGCTTAGATGCAGCCGTTCCACCATGGAAACCCATTCCATGAAGCTCTCTGCACACTGGTCTTGAGCTTGAGTTTGGAGGTCAGTAGTGATTGACTTTGCATAAAGTTGTCAACTTCTTTCCATCATGCGCTTCAGCATCCGCTGACCCCACTCTGTCAGTTTATGTGGCCTACCACTTGGTGGCTGAGCTGCTGTCGTTCCCAAACATTTCCATTTTCTTATAATACAGCTGACAGTTGACTGTGGAATATTTAGGATCGAGGAAATTTCACGACTGGATTTGTTGCACAGGTGGCTTCCTATCACAGTTCCACACTGGAATTCACTGAGCTCTTGAGAGCGACCCATTCTTTCACAAATATTTGTAAAAACAGTCTGCATGTCTGTGTGCTTCATTTTATACACCTGTGGCCATGGAAGTGATTGGAACACCTGATTCTGATCATTTGGATGGGCGAGCAAATACTTTTGCCAATATACAGTAGTGTATTACCTTTGGTGGGTTTCTCTTTTATTTCTCAGAGAGTAACAGCAAGCTGATTTGTTTTTATTAACATTTTTTTACAATTAAATATTTTAATGGCATCCAAAAAAGCTGGAATAAAAACATTGAGGTACAAGAGAAATAAAATTACATAATCTGCATAAATGTAATTTATGTTCTTTATTGGAGGAATAGAATTATTTCAAGGATTTTTTGGTATTGAAGTTGCGAGTGGTTCAATATCTAAATTGAAGAGCAGATAAAGGGAATCCTCTTTTGATGTTTTTGTGTAATGAAATATTTTTCTATGTTAAAATTTGTGCTGTAGTACGATTTTTTTCAGGTTAAAAATTTCATACGAAAGCCAAACTGTTTTAGGAGGTAAAAAAAAAAAAAAGACACGCAAGTTGAGCAAAGTTCAGAAACAGGAAAACCAGGACATAAAATGGAGCAACGATCTAGATGAGAATTAGTATATTAGTATAGTATATGAAAACAGAGAATCCGACGCTGATTGACACTGAACAGTGAAAAGTCAAGAGCTTATGATTGGAAGATCAGGTGAAACACATGATGATAAGGCGGCGTGCCAGGCGAATGGCATGATGAGTCAAGATGGTGAGCGTAAAAAAGCAATAAAATAAAGCTAATGACAGGAGAGAAACTAAAGAGGACATAACAAATCAAGAGAAGATAATACTAATCAAAGGAAACTAAATGAAAATACACAAAGAACAAAAGGCAAGAATAAACTACGAAACTAAAGCAAATACAGAGGAATAAACTTGTATGGCAAGACCTTTTGAGCAATAATTCATACAGGGAACTGTATGGCAAGAACAAACGGACACTGTTTTCAGATAAAAGGTAAAATAATATTGTGCTATGGGTTTGTTGGGACCATATCTAGTACTGAGAAGAATTATATTTTACAGACCATAACAGTGAGGAACTTATCACTTATTTATGTTTTTAATTAGATTTTATTTTATATATTTATTTCTTCCTTCAGTGTTATTTTTCATGTCAGTGTTAATGTCATGATGGTGTTAAGTGACTCCATGTCACTTTCAGTTTGACTCATTAGGACTTGATTAAAAACCAGCTTTGTTCCTTGTCATTTCTGTCCAGTAAAACTATTAATTTATAAATCAATAGACAGGTCTATTGATTTATAAAAAACCAAATCCCAAGAAAAAAACAATTATAGCAAAATCTAGACTTATTTCATGTGACATGGATTATATAAAGATATAATCCATGTTTCTGTCTCATATTTGTATGGCATTAAAAGAATCTGGAACTTTTGTTTATCCACTGAAAGCACTGGTTTACACAATAAATGCCATGTGGGTGAAATTTTATGGATGATATGTCCCATTCTCCTGAAGGCAGCACAGAGCTGCACCACTAGAACCTGACAGAAACTCTGAAGAGGAATTTTGATTAACATAGTTGCAGTTCTACCCATGTTCTAATGTTGCAGAGCACAGTCTTTTTGTAAAGTTTCAAAGTTTAAACTGGTATTGCTCTACATCGTATCTGGATTCCAGGATTACAGGACCAATGTCCCAGCAAGATCTAGAGAAACTCATCCATGTGTTTGTCTTTTTAATTACTGCAACAGTATCTTTATAGATCTGCCTAAAATAAATCCTCCAGCTGCAGCTGATGCAGAACACTGCTGCTGGCTTTCTGACTAAAACTTTAAAGATAGAGCACATCACCCAGTTCTAAAGACCTTCCACTGGCTCCCTGTCTCAGACAATAGACTATAAAATACTGTTGCTAGTTTATAAATCACTGAACAACTTAGCACCACAATACATTACAGATCTGCTGCTGTTGTATCAACCTTCCAGACCCCTCAGGTCTTCTGGTTCTGGTCTGCTCTGCATCCCCAGAATAAGAACCAAACGTGGGGAAGCAGCATTCAACTTCTATTCACCACAAATCTGGAACAAACTTCTGGAAAATTGTGCAAAAACCAAAACATTGAGTTTCTTTAAATCAAGGCTAAAACCCCACCTGCTTTTGTACTTTCTGCATGGAGTTTGCATGTTCTCCGTGTGCATGGTGGGTTCTCTCCAGGTTCTCCGGCTTCCTCCCACAGTCCAAAAACACTGTGAGGTTAATTGGTCTCTCTAAATTCTCCGTAGGTGTGAGTGTGTGTGCATGGCTGTTTGTCCTGTCTGTCTCTGTGTTGTACCCCGGCTCTCTCCCGAAATGTCTCGTTGGAGATAGGCACCAGCGTGGGGTCAGGAGGGGTTGGTGTAAGAAAATGGATGGAAGAGAATGTGTAGGTCCTCACCAGCTGGGCTGTGTAGATGCCATCATGCCGGTTTCCTTGTGGGTGCCATGTTTGTGTGAAGGAAACATATATTTCCTAAACCACTATCAACAAAGGAAATTTTGTCAACACGGGCACCTGCAGGATATTATCGAAGAGTACACACACTGCACCTGATCCACCAGAACTGTGCACACAATAAGGTGGGGTTCCCTCCACCTCTCTTAGAACTAACTAAAAGGAGAATCAAAGTTCACTTATTTATTTTTAGCTAGCTTCTCAACATTTGGCTTACAGAAAGAGCACCAATATGCCAAAGAAACAAAAGTAAACTGGCCAATAGCATTTAGGTGTAGGACATACAGTACATGTGCCCACCCTCACAGAGATCTGGGCTACGTACAAGACATTTTAACACAAAAGACCTTTTCTCTCCACAATTTTATTAGCAATAAAGAAGGTTAAAAAAACAGTAATTATATGTCATTTTTTACTTAAAATAAAATTTCAAGGTATGTACATTGCGAACAACTGTTACTGTTTGTCAACATCTGTTTTTAGAATTCCCATCTATTACTGCAATTCATTCTTACAATGTGTATTATTTAAATGTAAATAAGAAAATCGGTACAAATTAAATGTTTTTAAGGTTTTGTTTACAGTATAGTATGTTGGAAATAGCAAAGAACATGTATGGAAGACCACTGCAATCCCCACTTGCTGACAGTTATAGTTAAATAAATGCTTGTGCTGCTGTCACTGAGTGTCCATCTGTCAGCAGCATCCCAGCTGCCAGCAGCACAATAAGCTCTACTCTCCTGTGACGTGGAGGCCTGTGTACGTCACAGATGACCTCTGGGGAAAGGTCATCATGTAAGACTAAATCACAAACATCATATAGAGTAAGTGGAAAAAAGTGTGTGGAAATCTTTTTTTGACGTTCTGCAGAAGTGGGTTGGAAATTAGAGGTTACAACAGTTTATACCTCCAACTCGTTTTCCTGTGCCTTCTCTCCAATATTATCTATAGTTCTATATGGGGTACTTTGGAGCAAGAGGAGGTGCATTATGCAATATTCAGTATCTGTTATGTTCATTTAGCTTACCGCACTGACATGCCTGCTGAGTCACTGAAACAAACTAGGCTTTTCACAGAGCTCTGTGTTTCTGTCTGTTCCACTGAGTTTTCCAATGGAGCCCAGTTGAAGAAAAAGGAAAAAAGGAAGCTTTGGGAAAGGGATTAGGATGCAACATCTGAGCTTTTGTTATATATTTAGAAAGTGAATTCCAGTTGTTCTGTTTCACAATATATATCAGAAAAAGAGCATGAAACCATGCTGTTTTCTGTGTGATTTTGCTAAAGAAAGTTAGTGTGGCACTGAACACACTAAGGTGAGAAACATTAATGAAAATTATACATTTCATGATTCACCCCACTGCTTTGATGAGCTGTGTATTATTCTTTCAGAGTCACCAAATTCTGGCTGCCTCTCCTGTAATGGGATCTCAATTTATGAATTGGCAGACAAAAATTATGATAATAATTACCGAGAACCATGGACAGGCAATTTAGGTCAGCAGCATTCACCACTATTTCATGACCATATACCGTGAGATGTACAGTGTAATCCATTTTTATTTCAGAGCAATGTGTAAGTGATAAAATAATCTCAAATTTTACTGCTGCAGCCAAAAAGTCGAGTTTTAAAGGAGACTTATGCAAAATCCATCTTTTAGTCCCTAAGAGGGATCAATCAAATCAATCAAAATTTATTCGTATGGCACAATTCAGCAACAAAGCATTTCAAAATGCTTTACATCATAAAAACACAAAGTCATGCAACATAGAATTAATTGAAATGTTACATTTAATCAAGTGCCATTTTTAAATTCTTAATTGATTATGTTTCAAAAGCAACTCCAAAAAGGTGGTTTTTAGTCTAGATTTAAGTGTTTCAGCAGTTTTGTAATATTCTAGAAGTTTGTTCCAGATTTGTGGTTCTTAGAAGCTGAATGCTTTTTCTCCATGTTTGGTTTTGGTTCTGAGGATGCAGAGCAGACCAGAACCAGATGACCTGACGGGTCTGGAAGGTTGATACAACAGCAGCAGATCTTTAATGTATTGTGGTGCTAAGTTGTTCAGTGATTTATAAACTAGCAACAGTATTTTATAGTCTATTGTCTGAGACAGGGAGCCAGTGGAAGGATTTTAGAACTTCTCTATTGTCCTATTTTCAGTGAGAACGCGAGCAGCAGCGTTCTGGATCAGCTGCAGCTGTTTGATTTGTTGATCATTCAATGATTATTGAATGAGATAATCATTAAATCTACACAGCTCAGCTCTATAAGAAATCTGCCCATTTGTTCTCTCTTGGTGAAAACCCCCTGATCCAATTCCTTAAGACTCTATATGCACCTTGCTTTTAACATAAGACCATGATGGAAACATTTATGGTGCATTTGTACAGTGAGTCCATGTTGTGCAACGATAGGGTTATCAAACCTACACATTTTCCTTCCTTTTTCATTAATTAGATTTCCTCTATACAAACACAGAACAGTGGACAAGATGCCCCTCAGACCTGTGAAGACGCTGTTGCAGTAATCAATGCGACTAAAGATAAACACATGGATGAGTTTCACTAGATCTGGCTGAGACATTAGTCATTTAACCCTGGAAATGTTCTTTAGGTGATAGAAGGCCGACTTTGTAACTGTCTTCATGTGGCTCTGAAGGTTCAGGTCAGAGTCCATCACTGCTCCCAGATTTCATGCCTGATCACTAGTTTCTAGCTGTAATAACTGAAGCTGTGTGCTGACTCTAGATCCCTTTAGGTCCAAAGATAATAACTTCAGTTATTGTTTCTGTTCAGCTGAAGAAAGTTTTGGCACATCCACACATTTATCTGTTCTAAGCATCTGTTGAGTGCTTTAATGGGTTCTGAGTCACATGGTGCCATTGTAATGCAGAGCTCTGTATCATCTACATAGCTAATCTTATTTTCTGCTATAACTTGAGCTAGTGGGAGCATCTAAAGATTTAATAAGAGGTATGTGCGCTATGGAATAAAATTTAGATCATGATATATATTGAGATGGGTGGCGGTAACAATATCACAATATGCTTTGTATAAAACTTACAATAGAAACAAAATTACATTCTAATTGAGTGAAATATATGTATTTGTATGTGTTAAAGCTTGTTTACATTCATTTGTTTCTTGTATGTAATGTTTAACAGTTTTTTATGTTGCTACCTATTATTAGCAACAATAGGCAGCAGTTTAATGTCAATGGTTAAATCAATCTATATATATACAGTACAGACCAAAAGTTTGGACACAACTGTGTGTCCAAACTTTTGGTCTGTACTCAATACAGACCAAAAATTTGGACACACTTTCTCATTGAATTCAATGAGAAGGTGTGTCCAAACCTTTGGTCTGAACTGAGTACAGACCAAAAGTTTGGACACACAGTTGTGTCCAAACTTTTGGTCTGTACTGTATATATACAGTATATACTGTATATACAGTATATATACACACACCACCTTTCACTCACACGCGGAGCTCCAAGACATGTGCAGTGGTTTTCTTTGAGTGGCAGAAGATGTCTGTCTAATCATCAGTAATAGAATTGCGCTGCATAAATCATAAGAAATCCGATGGCGACAGCTAATTCAGCAGTGCTTCGCTTTCACAGACGGTGGGGACTACGTCTAACTTTTTTCGTCACTTAGAAAAGAAGCTCATAGAATGGTAAGCTCCGTTGACGTGATGTTAGCAAAGCTAGCCGTACAGAGACACATAAGCATTTGTGATGAAAAAAAGTCACTCACTGCGCTGAATTATTGTGCGGAGGTGTTGACTAACGTGTCGCTTTTGGCGCCGGCGCAGCTGGCTGCTTGCAGACGCAGCTCCAGTTGTGTGTGTTAATCTGTGTATATTTGCTGTAACCGATTAAGGATCCGTGCTTAAAGAACCCATAGATCATCAGTTAAGCTTTCCACAATGGCTGGATGTGGTTCTGTCGCTGTTCTCCGCGTTCTTCTGCTACTTTTTCTACTCTTTGTTATGGAGAACCTCGCCGAACGGAGTAGCGACATTGTTTACTCGCGTGAACAGCTGATTGCGCTGTGTAAGCCTGCTGCTGCCCGGAGACAGGCCTGTGGTCCCAGAGGAGTTACGGAGGAGACGACGGGGCTGCAGGTCTGGAGTTAAACGGAGGGAGAAGAGGAGACGACACAAACCAGCGGTACCGGCGATTACTGTGGGGAACGTGAGGTCTCTGGGGAATAAGACGGACGAATTCACAGCGCTGGTTAGGACCCAGAAGGAGTACAGGAAGTGCAGTATCTTCTGCTTCACGGAAACCTGGCTGCACTCGCTTATTCCGGACTACAGCGTGGAGGTCCCTGGATTTTCCTTGGTGCGGTGGGACAGGGACTTTTCCAAGAGTCGGAAGAAGAAGGGCGGCGGGATTGCACTTTATGTGAGTGAGAGGTGGTGTAATCCCGGTAATGTTAACGTGAAGGAACAGATTTGTAGCCTGGACATTGAACTTCTGGCTGTGGGAATGCGGCCGTATTATTTACCGAGGGAGTTTACGTCCGCCATTTTGATCGCTGTTTACATTCCCCCATTAGCTGATGCAGCGGTGGCCTGTGACGTCATCAGCTCTACCGCAGCCAAACTCCAGACTCAACACACGGACGCCTTCATGGTCATCACAGGTGACTTTAACCATGCCTCATTGGACAAAACTCTACACAACTTCCAGCAGTATGTTGACTGTCCCACCACGGAAAACAAAATGCTGAATCTCCTGTATGCTAATGCCAAAGATGCATACAGCGCCACAGCCCTGCCCCCCCTTGGCAGGTCAGACCACATCTTGGTAAGGATGACTCCCAAGTATGTCCCTCTAGTGAGTAGGCAGCTTGTGCGCATCAGGACGGTGAGGAGGTGGACACAGGAGGCAGCTGAGGCACTGCAGGACTGCTTTGGGTCGACAGACGGGGATGTGCTCTGTGGGCCTCATGGGGAGGACATCGACAACATGTCTGACTGCATCACGGACTACATCAGATTCTGTGAGTGAGGACACTGTCATGCCAGCCTGGACCATGCGTTGCTTCTCCAACAACATACCCTGGATTACCAGCGACCTGAAGGCACTTTTAAACAAAAAGAAGATGGCTTTCAGGTCTGGAGATAAGGAGGAGCAGAGGAGAGTCCAGCGTGAACTCAGAGAGACACTGAGGACATGCAAGGACAACTACAGGAGGAAGCTTGAGTCCAAACTCGATGAAGGGGAAGGACACACAGACATCTGGGAGCCTGGATAGAGCAAACCAGTTTAACCAGTTTTTCAACAGGTTTAGCTCACCTCCTGCTACTCCCCTACCACCACCATCCCCCCACACATCCACACTGCCCCAAGTTGTTCAAACCACCTACCGGCATTCTCCTGCACACCACCTCTCCTTCAGCCCCCCATCCATCCCCTCCTCCCCTATCTCCACTGCAGACAACAACACCTACCCCCAGCTAACGGTGACTACAGGCCAGGTTAAGAGACAGTTGGAGCGATTACACCAGGGGAAGGCTGCAGGACCTGATGGCATTACACCACGGATCCTGAAGACCTGCTCCGGCCAGCTGTCCCCTGTACTGGTACACATGTACAACCTGAGCTTGAGGCTGGAGAGAGTCCCGCTGCGGTGGAAGACATCACATGTGGTTCCTGTTCCCAAGAAGCCAAGGCCATCCGACCCAGAGGACTACAGACCAGTTGCTCTCACATCTCATGTGATGAAGGTCATGGAGAGACTGGTCCTGGCCCAGCTGAGGCCTAGGGTGAGGACGTTTCTAGACCCCCTGCAATTTGCCTACCAGCCCTACTTAGGAGTTGACGATGCCATCATCTTCCTGCTGCAACGAGCACTTTCGCACCTGGATGGTGGAGGAGACACTGTGAAAATCACATTCTTTGATTTCTCCAGTGCCTTCAACACCATCCAGCCTCTGCTACTGGGTGAGAAGCTGGGTTACTGACTACTTGACAGGCAGGCCACAGTTTGTCTGTCTGGGCAGTGTCCTGTCTGATGTGGTGGTCAGTGACGTAGGAGCTCCACAGGGAACTGTGCTTTCTCCCTTTCTCTTCACCTTGTACACCACTGATTTCCAGTACAACTCTGAGTCATGTCACCTACAGAAGTTTTCTGATGACTCAGCGGTTGTCGGGTGTATAGGGGACGGAGGGGAGGGGGAGTACAGGACACTGGTGGATGACTTTGTGGAGTGGTCTGAGCAGAATCACCTGAGGCTCAACATTAGTAAGACCAGAGAGATGGTGATTGACTTCAGAAGGAAGAAGACACCTTCACGGCCACTGAAGATCAAAGGGGAAGTGGTGGAGGAGGTGGAGGATTACAAATACCTGGGAGTTGTAATCGGCAACAGACTGGACTGGGCATCTAACACTGACGCTGTGTGCAAGAAGGGGATGAGCAGACTCTACAGTATTTTTTAAGGAAGCTGAGATCCTTCAATGTGTGCAGCAAGATGTTGGAGATCTTTTATCACAGTGTTGTTGCCGGTGCCATCTTCTTTGCTGCTCTGTGTTGGGGAAGCAGCATCAGAGCCAGCGACTCTAATAGACTGGACAAAATCATCAGGAAAGCTGGCTCTGTACTGGGACTAAGGCTGGAGTCCCTGGAAACTGTGGTGGAGAGGAGGACACTGAAGAAGGTTCTGTCTATTAAGGACAATAAACAGCACCCTCTCCACCACATAGTGGACAGACAGCGGAGCACCTTCTCACATAGGCTGCTCCAGCTCTGCTGTCGTAGGTACAGGAAATCCTTCCTGCCACATGCCATCTCACTGTACAATAAAAGCTAAATCATTGTTCTGCACTAATCAGTCCGATTTTGCACAACTGCATTGTGGCACACTTGCTGTACATATATTTACATATACATACTGTATCTGCATTTTTTGAATCTTTGCAAGGACTGCTCTTAAGTTGTTTCTTATATTAACAGCATTTTATATTTTATTTTTATTTTTTATTTTATTTTATCTACAACTACTACTCAGTGGTAGTTGTTATTGTGTCTTGTCTCTATGCTGTAACTGCAAAGTAATTTCCCTGCTGGGATGAATAAAGTACTTCTATTCTATTCTATATATGGGACAACACTGTGTCTAAAAGTCTGCAACATGACATTCACGAATGATCCGAGTCTTCTGAACTTCTCTTTACTAGAAGATAGGACTGGAGCCTCACTGAGAGCCATTCTTTGCTCTGCGTACACTGCAGTAGCTATCATTATTTTATCTAATTATATACATTGATATTTATTTAATCAGCAAATAAAACACAAGAATGAAAGAGCACGCAGAGCATGCGCATTGCTCATTGATTGTTTCCGTTCAAAGTGGCAGCTATAACCTCTGCCATGATGGTAGACATTACAGCATTGTACTGCCTGGCTTCATGCAGTGGGAGGGAGGGTGAGAACAGTCAAGGTGAGCACCTTGTGCTTGGTTACTTCTTGCTTGTTGCTCTTTGGTCAGTGTTCATAGTTGAGCGTTGTTTACCATCAGGGCTTTGCCTCAATTGCTATGTTTAATGGTGCAGACAGTGGTGATTTCTGACATGAATGATATGGGCAAATGCCCAGGGCAGGGCTTATCTTTTTAGATAAGCAGAACAAACTCTTTGTTCTGCTTTTAATATTGGTTAAATTTATTTCAGCTCTAAGTATTTCATATCTAGGTGTTTTTATGGGAATGTGAATCTTTCAGATCAATTTGATTAGCAATTTAGATAATTTTTCAGATTTTATTGTGTCATAGAGGGGCGTTGGTCTTGGTCTTGCCTCGGTCTCGGGTTAGGTGGTCTTGACTACAATATTGGGAGGAGGGAATATATATGGTAAAATACAGGAGCACGGTGGGTAAAGGGTAGAAAACCATAGTTTCTCTTAGAATACACCCTCCATCCTGTGATGGAACTGGACCCAGTTCATCAATATGATGGGGACAGAGAGAAACTCTTGTCCCTGAGCTCAGGTCCAGAACCTGCTTTCTGATACAGACCCCCGCTCACTGTCCACCGGCAATCCTGAGCTAACACCCTGCACATTAATGTTGATGCATTGGAAGCACCGGATTTATACAGCATGATTAAACATAGCATACAAGTGAAAGCTAAGTGGTGACTTTTTGCCTGAATACGGAATAAAACACAGAACTGCATTTTGACTTTTTTGACCTTTTTGTACTGAGTAAGCCAGAATCCACGGTGCATCAGGTGACTATTTGAGTTAAATTCACCTTTTGTTTTGATCACCTTTAAGTCTAAAGATTTTTGATCTTTGAATTTGAGTTTTGGACAAATACAGTAGTCACTACAGACCTATTCCAGATTTGGTTGAATATATTATAAATTAATAAAGGATTATAGGAAGGCATAGCCAATACCCAGATAGACCACTAGGAAAAGTTATTGTTGATATTTAGAAATTTATTTAACAAAAACTCTGCCTATATTGAGAATAAAGCATGTTTAAATTACATGTTTTAGGGCAGCGGTCCAAAACCTTTTTAGTCACGCGGACCGGTCAGCCCTTCGCATTTTTGCTGCGGACGGGGGGGGGGGCGTTGTAAGTATTGAGTCCGATGCCGTTGTTGTTGTGGGGGGGGGGGCGCGTGCACGCGCTCAGTACTCCGATGTTGTTTTGTTACTCATTCTGCTGCAAGTTGGCTCAATTTTGACGCGCAAGACGTAACCGGTAAAATCCGCTTTAGGATTTTCAACAAAAAAAAATCCGGAAGTAGTTCATTATTTCTTCCTCAGCCTGGTACCAATTGGTTCGCGGACCGGTACCAGTCCGCGGCCCGGTGGTTGGGGACCACTGTTTTAGGGGACTCTATTTTGGAATGCCCTACAAAACATTACGTTGCACTCTCAGTGAATCACATAAATCTTCTGCATGTGATCAGGTTTAAAAGAACCCAGCTGAATTTTGTTTGGTATGTCTGTGTACTGAACCAATGGGTGGTACTGAATATTTTGGCATGAATACATGTACCATTCCACCCCTACTTGTCATTGTCTAATTGTCTTCAAAGACTCATGACTATAGAAGTCAGATTGAAACAATCTGTTGAAGCAGAACATACTGAATTATACAGATAGTAATAAAACATGTAACAGATTTTTAAAATAAGATGTTCATGTTTAACCTGCTACTCTATTTGTTTTGCGTTTCACAGCATCCCCTACAGTGCGGATTGTCCATGCAGGTCAGGCCTGTAATGTGGAGGAAGAGCAATATAGCGAGAGGGTTTACATCATCCGAGAGGGAGAAACTCTGGAACTCCAGTGTCTTGTCACTGGACATCCTCGACCACAGGTAATTATGTTCTTGATGTAAATGTTGCTTTAAGTTAACTAAAACTAAAGGCAACAAATGAAGCACTAGTTAGGTTGTTTTGTTACCACAGAAACAATCTGATGCTATGAGTTTAATCTTTGAGTATGAGCTCTGTTTGTTCACAAATACAAATTAATAAACTGTAATTATAACTGATTGCTTTTTATGTTGGCCAGTAAAACTACTCCCCCTCTCCCAGATTAAATCCAACACAGAAGTTGTTAGAGGTGCTGATGTTTTTAGCAGCACGAGGGGCCCCTATGTTCCATTTGACTATAATATATTGTTCAGTTTATAAAGTTTAAAAAACATTTATGAATAAGTGAATTTTTATCCTTGATTTAAATAAACTCTGTGTTTTCAGCTGTTTTACAATTTTCTGGAAGTTTTTTCCAGATTTGTGATGCATAGAAGCTGAATGCTGTTTCTCCACGTTTGGTTCTGGTTCTGGGGATGCAGAGCAGACCAGAACCAGAACCAGAACCAGAAACCTGAGGGGTCTGGAAGGTTGATACAACAGCAGCAGATCTTTAATGTATTGTAGGTTAAGTTGTTCAGTGATTTATAAACTAGGAACAGTATTTTGTCAAGATCTGTGTTTTTATTTCGAGTTTTCTGTGTCTGAGTCTCTGTGTTGTCCTGTCTCCCTTTGATTGTTCCCAGGTGTGTCTCTTTCCCTGATTACCTCTTGTGTATTTAATGCCACCTGTGTCTCTGCGTCTCTGTCGGGTCCTTGTCGTTGTATGTTTAGTCGTGTGCTGTCTATTCTGTCCTTCGTATGTCCAGTGTTACAAGTATTGAGCCCTGGCTTCTGCTTAGCTGTGCTGCCTGGATTGTGGACCGTTTTTGGATTCATTTGCACTATTATTTCACCATTAAAACCATCATTTTCACTGCAACCTGGATCTGCTGCGTTTCCCTCACCGCTATCTACAGTACACCACTTCATGACAATTTTATAGTCTATTGTCTGAGACAGGGAGCCAGTGGAAGGTCTTTAGAACTGGGTGATGTGCTCTATCTTTATAGTTTTAGTCAGAAAGCCAGCAGCAGTGTTCTGCATCAGCTGCAGCTGGAGGATTTATTTTAGGCAGATCTATAAAGATACTGTTGCCGTAATCAAAGCAACTAAGGATAAACACATGGATGAGTTTCTCTAGATCAGGGGTCACCAACACGGGCACTCAGTCGCCCGAGGGGACATTGTCAGTCACCAGTGGAGCTAAAAATAGCCATTGTCATTAGGGAGCACTGCCAAGAAAAAATTTAATTAAATGTTTTTACCTTGAAGTAATATTTGTTTATTTTTTGAAATAAAAAAAAAGTAAACTATAATGACGTTTAAAATAAATTGCTTTATGTATAAAACTCTTTTCTAGGGTTAAAGTTCAGAATTATGCAGAGATGCTTGCAGGATATTATTAGGATATTAGGAGGGCAGCAGTGCCTGCAGCTGTTTGACTGTTCCCACTCTGTACCTTAAGACTTTCCTTTAAGTGAAAAATGAAAAAAATAATTTCAGAAATTTGTATTATTTAACCCTCTTTACTATTAACAAAATTGTGGGGGAAAAAAATTCAATTTTGTGTGAACAGATCTTGTACATAGTGCACATCTGTGTGCGCTCTGGGGGTCAAAGGGCACGCCAAAGCCTAAATTTTATTGGTCAGTTTGCTTTTGTTTATTTGGCGGCTTTAGGCTTTTTCTGTGAGCTAAAAATTAATGAGCAGTTTGAACCTCCTGTAGTTCTAAGAATGGTCAGAGAGAGATATAGGCACCCTTCTGTCAAATTTTAATCGGAGTTTGATTGATGAGTGATTAATCATTAATTGATTTTAATTTCCAGTCACATGATGCCCCTCCCCCCATCCTGTCACCCCCCAACCCCATCCGATATTCCTTCCCCTTCTGACCTCTGTGTTTTAAAAATAATACAATTAAAGAATGAATAAACATTATGAGTTTTAATAGTAATACAATAAGTGTTAAATAATTGAGAATAATTTTGGAAAACAAATGTTTTCCAAAACATTGATTGTACTGTTTTCAGTACAACCGAAAACATCAGCTCACAGACCTCAACCTTCTGGATGTGCTGTGGTCACCATGCTTATTGATTATCAGCTCACAGACCTCAACCGTCTGGATGGGTTTTGGTCACCATGCTTATTGATTATCAGCTATCAGCTCTCAGGATTTGCAGCACTCCATCTGTGTGCCAGTGGCACATGTGACCACTTGTGAGCAAATTAAAACACAGTACAATTAGAGCACAAAAAACAATAAGTGATCATCAGTATCAAGATTAATACATAGAATGTCACCTTTCCTAGATAAGTTTAGATTTATCCATGCCATCTGTGTATGTGTGTATGGGTGCATGCGTGCGGGGTGTGTGTCGGCGTGTGTGGGTGTGTGCGTCCAGGCGCAATAGTAAACACATACCTCTAAAGAAAACCTACAGTTTAACTGTTTTACTGTATTATTTATGGTAGTACGACTAGTCAGTGCTAACTATAAGTTTGTGATTTCCTTCATCACTTAAATTTTAAACTCTTATAGATTTTTTTTTCTGTAACACTTGCTAGTGTGATACATGTCAGTAAAAGTTCCTCATCTGTACATGTACTTCTTAAGAACATGTGACAGACAGTAAAGAGGCCTATGTGAGGCTACTAAAATTTAACTTTTATCTTTCCGCAGTTAAAGAATTTGTCCAGACTTTTCCAGAATTTGGCCTGGCATCATTGTGAAGGATTTCGTTCAGTTTTTTTTTTTTCTTGCTGTTGAATCAACACTGATCTTCCCACTGCTTCATGCTTTCTCCAAAATAGTAAATCATGGTTTAAATACATTTGAAACTCTTTTTTTCTGTAACACTTGCTAGTGTGAAACATGTTAGTAAAAGTTCCTCATCTGTAAATTTGTTTCTGAAGAATATCTGACAGGGACAAAACAGGCCACGGTGAGGATACTTATATGTATCTTTCAGCTTTCCCTACAGTTGAAATTTTTTCATTACTAAAACTTTTAAATGATCAATGTGAACCATCAGTCTGTATTAAAATAGTTAATGTAATTCATATTATTTATTTAGATTTGATGTTTTAATGTGTGCCCTTGGATTTCTATTGATTTGTTGAATGTGTAAATATTTATCAAACTGAATGGCCATTCAGTTTTATATAGTTTTTTTTTCTCTTGGTGTTTGTTGCACAAATTCAAATATATGTTGGCTATCAACCAACAATTTAATCAGTGAATTTGTGTTTTTTTCTTAAATACTCCCTCTCACCGAGACTTACTTACATCTTCTGACAACTAGCCCCACTTATAATAACATTGACTAAGTTTGCTATTGGTACACTTTACCTAAAAATAAAAATTAAACATACTCACAACACAACCATGCTCCAAGAGTTGCTCACAACATGGTGAATTGTTTTGTTACCTTTAAAATGATCTGCAGCTTTTGTTCCTTGGTCCTAATGATGCTGTTCACTAATGTTCTCTAACAGACAGTACAACACCTCTTGTAATTGATAAGCTTATAAATGATCAATGCGAAGCATCAGTATGCGCTAAAGAAGATCATATCAGTCAGATTAAGTAAAATATCATTATACTCAAAGCAATCAAAATTATATTTCTCTGAAAGGTAATTTCTCCTTTTCAGGGAACTTAGACTGTATGAAAGGAATCAGTGAAATATACTATGAAATATTTAATTTGCAGAATCCCGATAATAAAACTTCAATTATGAATTGAATGATTACATTGCATCTAGACACAAAAGAATCAACCGTTAATTTGTAATCATACTATGTAAATCTGAACAAACAAGAAACTTGACTACCTCAAGGGATTTCTCACATTGGAGAATAAACCGTCTGACTTTCTTTAGCCGACTAAATTTAACCTTACCAAAGTTTTGCCTTGGAGCAAACAGGTACCGAGTTTGAAGCGTGGATCAGATGCCTTCAGCCATCTGCTAAAGCTAGACTCCGGCCTTCCTCACTGTAAAATAAAACATTAGACTTAAAAAAGTTCAAGTGAACATCACTTAATTATCATCGACTTGTTATTTGTACTCATCTTAAGCAAGTGGCAGGAACATTTGGATATTAAAAAAAAAAAAAAATGCTTTATAAGTTAATCTATTTAAGTTGAGTCCATGCAACAACTAAGATAAAATAAAAAGTGAACTATTGGAAAGTAGTGAGGATTTTGGGTGGTAAAAGTTGAACATTTTAACATGCCCAGACACTACGCCATTTCTGCTCAAGCAAACCAAAAGGTTTTGAACAGAACAACCATGTCAAATGATGAGACCATGTATCTTTAATCTATGTAGCAAATATACTGCTCAAAAAAATAAAGGGAACACTTTAAGTGTTAAACACCTGTTTAAGTGTTCCCTTTATTTTTTTGAGCAGTGTATATTGCTGCTGCTGTAAGCAGAAAATAAAAGAAGTTTTACGGAGAATAATATTTTGGATGAGTTTAAGAATATTGTTTGCCAAAATCACACGGTGTAACTACACTTGTCTTTTATATGTTGCAGTAATTGAATCTTTTTGAGGCAATTGGTTTGCATAAATTAAAGTAAATATGACCTATTTTCCTGCTCCACATACTTAGTTAGCAATTTGCCAGTTGCCAGTTGCCAATTTCTCCAGATGTACCCTGTTCCAGAGTGATGGGCGCATCAGGGTAAGAAGAGAGGCAGGTGAAGTGATGCACCCATCATGCCTAGTGCCTACTGTACAAGCCTGTGGGGGCAGTGCTATGATCTGGGGTTGCTGCAGTTGGTCAGGTCTAGGTTCAGCAACATTATGTGCCCAAAGAATGAGGTCAGCTGACTACCTGAATATACTGAATGACCAGGTTATTCCATCAATGGATTTTGTCTTCCCAAACTGGTGGGTTCGGTACCTCAAAAAAGGTTAAGAATCACTGATTTAGACCAAAAAGGAAAGTTATTAGTTATACTCTACAATTCAGAGTAGAATTCAATTTTTAACGAGATCCAAATTTTTTAAAGTTTTGACCAACCTTAAAGTGTCTTCAGCTCGTGGAGCCGTTTCAGTGAAGTTAGCATTCATGGAGGGAAACTTGCTGTTGCTGTTCTGCTCGGTCAGAATGTTGCTGATATCAGAAAAATCTGCTGTCATGTAATGAGCTGGAAAAAAAAAAAAATTAACACACATGTTTGCAAAAGGAAGTGGCATTGTGTTTTCACTTAAGACTTATAAAATAGTTTCATGATTTTGGTTATGCCTGTAAAATTTAAACTGAGGTAACACTGAACAATGAATCGTTGGGTAAATAGTTTGAAAAAGAAAAGGTATTAAAGACACGCTAACCTAAATGGCTGCAAATGCAACCATTGCTGAAAATGAATCAGACTCATGTGTAATGTTTTGCCTTAGTGTAATGTATGACCTCTCTGCAAAAATTTGAGTGACTAAGCTTTATTCTGTTTTAAACCCCTGCTATTTGATCAGTTTGATTTTAGAAGGGGAACAATTACTTTTTGTTTTATTTATAACAGAAACATAAAATCTACTCTTTTTACATCTTTAAGATGACTAGAACAAGACTCACTGTGTACACTGAGGGCGATGAGTTCAGCCAAAAGTAAGACATTCAGGATTCCCAAACATACAGCCGCACGGAGGCAGAGCCTCTCTTTGGAGCTGCTCCAACCTTAACAAAAACCTCAACCTTAGCAAAATTGAATTAAATACACACTAGATTTCTCTGTAACTTCGTTCTTACCTGTGTGATTAGATGCAGTTTGTCCAACAGGTTCCATATTGACGTAAATTTCCTCCATCGCTTCAGACTCTGTGCTGGCTTTAAACATTGACTATAAAATCCACAGCAGTAGTGGAACTAAGTGAAAAAAAACTGTGGGAAAGAGATGAGATGTCTGGTGTTCAACAAAACAAAAGGTAAACGTATTTTACAGATAACAACCAAATAAAGAAATTCATGAGCGCAGATTCAATATTAATTTCTTGAATATCTTACACAACATAAAATTCTTGAAGGTTTCAATAGTTTCATAAATTCATATTTGCTGATTCGGTTCTGTATCAATGAATATTTATTTCTCCCTTTTCTTCGTTTTCCTTCAGCTTGGTTAATCCTACTCATAATAAACACATTACACTTTTCCATGGGTGAAAAAATAATTGACTCTTTCCATCTTTAAGATGACACAAAATTAAAAATAGCTTTAAATCACTGATATAAGGATGAAAAAATACATCTGATGTTGTGATGTTCTTGCTTCATCTTGCTCCTGCAGATGGCTGTGTCCAAAAATATTTCCTAAAGATTGTTGGAGCAGATGACTGGTTCCCTCCTTGGTCATATGGACCCAACAGTTTTACAGGTCTCATTCTGTCCTGATAACTAGTCACAGCCTTGCTCTCGGTAAAAACAACTATCATCTTTGTATTTTGCTTTCTAAATCCTCTTTTAACCCTGTTTCTTGTCCAGTAGCAGAAACACTTACATTAAGAAACCACAGGTGTTGAACTGAAATCCTCCTTTAGTCCAGAAAATGTAAAATCCCTGAATTGCATTATTACAAAACTTCTATAACCGTTGGATCGAATAATTATGGAATTGTACGTATTTATTCATATTTTAAAGATATGTACTTTTAGGACTGCCATCTAGTAAAAACAAGCTGCATGAGCTGGCTAGTACTGTCTAAAACTCTGTCACCATATCTTCTAAAACAGCCATGAGGCAGATCAACAGTTTGACAAACGGTTTGCTTTGTGAAGCACCGCCTCACTGGGAGGAATCAAAAGGGAATCACGTGCAAGTTGGGCGGGTTAAAGTAAGAGAAACCAGATACTCCATTCAGAGCATGCTGAAGACCAGCAAGCAAAACATTCACAGAGTGCATATAGTAGAATATCAGAGTTCAGGAGATACAGGATAGAAGATTTGACTCTATCAAGACATTGCCCAGAAGTTCAGACTGGAAAGCTAACTGGCAAATTGCTAACTAAGTATGTGGAGCAGGAAAATAGGTCATATTTACTTTAATTTATGCAAACCAATTGCCTCAAAAAGATTCAATTACTGCAACATATAAAAGACAAGTGTAGTTACACCGTGTGATTTTGGCAAACAATATTCTTAAACTCATCCAAAATATTATTCTCCGTAAAACTTCTTTTATTTTCTGCTTACAGCAGCAGCAATATACACTGCTCAAAAAAATAAAGGGAACACTTAAACAGGTGTTTAACACTTAAAGTGTTCCCTTTATTTTTTTGAGCAGTATATTTGCTACATAGATTAAAGATACATGGTCTCATCATTTGACATGGTTGTTCTGTTCAAAACCTTTTGGTTTGCTTGAGCAGAAATGGCGTAGTGTCTGGGCATGTTAAAATGTTCAACTTTTACCACCCAAAATCCTCACTACTTTCCAATAGTTCACTTTTTATTTTATCTTAGTTGTTGCATGGACTCAACTTAAATAGATTAACTTATAAAGCATTTTTTTTTTTTTTTAATATCCAAATGTTCCTGCCACTTGCTTAAGATGAGTACAAATAACAAGTCGATGATAATTAAGTGATGTTCACTTGAACTTTTTTAAGTCTAATGTTTTATTTTACAGTGAGGAAGGCCGGAGTCTAGCTTTAGCAGATGGCTGAAGGCATCTGATCCACGCTTCAAACTCGGTACCTGTTTGCTCCAAGGCAAAACTTTGGTAAGGTTAAATTTAGTCGGCTAAAGAAAGTCAGACGGTTTATTCTCCAATGTGAGAAATCCCTTGAGGTAGTCAAGTTTCTTGTTTGTTCAGATTTACATAGTATGATTACAAATTAACGGTTGATTCTTTTGTGTCTAGATGCAATGTAATCATTCAATTCATAATTGAAGTTTTATTATCGGGATTCTGCAAATTAAATATTTCATAGTATATTTCACTGATTCCTTTCATACAGTCTAAGTTCCCTGAAAAGGAGAAATTACCTTTCAGAGAAATATAATTTTGATTGCTTTGAGTATAATGATATTTTACTTAATCTGACTGATATGATCTTCTTTAGCGCATACTGATGCTTCGCATTGATCATTTATAAGCTTATCAATTACAAGAGGTGTTGTACTGTCTGTTAGAGAACATTAGTGAACAGCATCATTAGGACCAAGGAACAAAAGCTGCAGATCATTTTAAAGGTAACAAAACAATTCACCATGTTGTGAGCAACTCTTGGAGCATGGTTGTGTTGTGAGTATGTTTAATTTTTATTTTTAGGTAAAGTGTACCAATAGCAAACTTAGTCAATGTTATTATAAGTGGGGCTAGTTGTCAGAAGATGTAAGTAAGTCTCGGTGAGAGGGAGTATTTAAGAAAAAAACACAAATTCACTGATTAAATTGTTGGTTGATAGCCAACATATATTTGAATTTGTGCAACAAACACCAAGAGAAAAAAAAACTATATAAAACTGAATGGCCATTCAGTTTGATAAATATTTACACATTCAACAAATCAATAGAAATCCAAGGGCACACATTAAAACATCAAATCTAAATAAATAATATGAATTACATTAACTATTTTAATACAGACTGATGGTTCACATTGATCATTTAAAAGTTTTAGTAATGAAAAAATTTCAACTGTAGGGAAAGCTGAAAGATACATATAAGTATCCTCACCGTGGCCTGTTTTGTCCCTGTCAGATATTCTTCAGAAACAAATTTACAGATGAGGAACTTTTACTAACATGTTTCACACTAGCAAGTGTTACAGAAAAAAAGAGTTTCAAATGTATTTAAACCATGATTTACTATTTTGGAGAAAGCATGAAGCAGTGGGAAGATCAGTGTTGATTCAACAGCAAGAAAAAAAAAAAACTGAACGAAATCCTTCACAATGATGCCAGGCCAAATTCTGGAAAAGTCTGGACAAATTCTTTAACTGCGGAAAGATAAAAGTTAAATTTTAGTAGCCTCACATAGGCCTCTTTACTGTCTGTCACATGTTCTTAAGAAGTACATGTACAGATGAGGAACTTTTACTGACATGTATCACACTAGCAAGTGTTACAGAAAAAAAAATCTATAAGAGTTTAAAATTTAAGTGATGAAGGAAATCACAAACTTATAGTTAGCACTGACTAGTCGTACTACCATAAATAATACAGTAAAACAGTTAAACTGTAGGTTTTCTTTAGAGGTATGTGTTTACTATTGCGCCTGGACGCACACACCCACACACGCCGACACACACCCCGCACGCATGCACACATACACACATACACAGATGGCATGGATAAATCTAAACTTATCTAGGAAAGGTGACATTCTATGTATTAATCTTGATACTGATGATCACTTATTGTTTTTTGTGCTCTAATTGTACTGTGTTTTAATTTGCTCACAAGTGGTCACATGTGCCACTGGCACACAGATGGAGTGCTGCAAATCCTGAGAGCTGATAGCTGATAATCAATAAGCATGGTGACCAAAACCCATCCAGACGGTTGAGGTCTGTGAGCTGATAATCAATAAGCATGGTGACCACAGCACATCCAGAAGGTTGAGGTCTGTGAGCTGATGTTTTCGGTTGTACTGAAAATTTGTTTTCCAAAATTATTCTCAATTATTTAACACTTATTGTATTACTATTAAAACTCATAATGTTTATTCATTCTTTAATTGTATTATTTTTAAAACACAGAGGTCAGAAGGGGAAGGAATATCGGATGGGGTTGGGGGGTGACAGGATGGGGGGAGGGGCATCATGTGACTGGAAATTAAAATCAATTAATGATTAATCACTCATCAATCAAACTCCGATTAAAATTTGACAGAAGGGTGCCTATATCTCTCTCTGTGGTCGTTTGGATCCTGGCTGAGCTTTTTACCGTGTGCGGTTCTGACCATATGTATTATTGTTCTAAAGGTTGAGCCAAGAACATTTATGTCTGTATCAAACTAGTAGCCCTTCGTGTTACTCTGTACCCATCAAGTAGCTCCCAGTCTCAACAAGGTTGGTGACCCCTCCTCTAGAGTTTGTTAAAGGACATTAGTCCTTTAACAATGGAAATGTTCTTCAGGTGATAGAAGGCTGACTTTGTTTTTATATGACTCTGAAGGTTTAAGTCTGAGTTCATCTCTAGACAAAGATTTCGGGCCTGATCACCAATTTTTAGCTGTAATAGCCGATGCTGTGCACTATCTCTAGTATTTATCCATTCATCCATTTTCTTACACCCTTGTCCTTAGCGGGGTCGGGAGGTGCTGGTGCCTATCTCCAGCTAATGTTCCGGGCGAGAGGCGGGGTCACCCTGGACAGATCGCCAGTCTGTCACAGGGCAACACAGAAACAGGACAAACAACCATGCACACACACACTCACACCTAGGGAGAATTTAGAGAAACCAATTAACCTATCTCTAGAATTTATGTAGTAAATATATATGTCCCAAAATATATTTATTAAATAACCACCATAAAGTATTATGATTTATATGGAAAAATGTATTGATAATATATGTAAGGTTACATGTATGTTCAATATATGTTAAATGTATATAGAAAATTCTATGGAAATGTGTAACATATGCACACACACCCCAGCATGTGCCCACACACACCGACACACATATCACAAACACAAATATATATATTATAAATGAAACATTAATATAAGGCTTCAATTTTTGACTGTGTGTTCTATGACTTTAATTTTGTCTTCACAAAATTAAAGTGTGAAGACACCACACTTTAATTTTGTGAAAAAATGGTGTAAAGCATTTCGAACTGCATTGTGCTGAAATTTGCTGTACAAATAAACTTGATTAATTATATATTCAAGTTTATATATACTATATACACTGCCTGGCCAAAAAAAAAGTCGCCACCAAAAAATGGTCACACTCTCTAATATTTTGTTGGAGCGCCTTTAGCTTTGATTACAGCCCGCATTCGCTGTGGCATTGTTTCAATAAGCTTCTGCAGTGTCACAAGATTTATTTCCATCCAGTGTTGCATTAATCTTTCACCAAGATCTTGTATTGATGATGGGAGAGTCTGACCACTGCGCAAAGCCTTCTCCAGCACATCCCAAAGATTCTCAATGGGGTTAAGGTCTGGACTCTGTGGTGGCCAATCCATGTGTGAAAAAGATGTCTCATGCTCCCTGAACCACTCTTTCACAATGTGAGCCTGATGAATCCTGGCATTGTCATCTTGGAATATGCCCGTTCCATTTGGGAAGACAAAATCCATTGATGGAATAACCTGGTCATTCAGTATATTCAGGTAGTCAGCTGACCTCATTCTTTGGGCACACAGTGTTGCTGAACCTAGACCTGACCAACTGCAGCAACCCCAGATCATAGCACTGCCCCCACAGGCTTGTACAGTAGGCACTAGGCATGATGGGTGCATCACTTCACCTGCCTCTCTTCTTACCCTGATGCGCCCATCACTCTGGAACAGGGTAAATCTGGACTCATCAGACCACATGACCCTCTTCCATTCCTCCAGAGTCCAATCTTTATGCTCCCTAGCAAACTGAAGCCTTTTTTTCTGGTTAGCCTTACTGATTAGAGGTTTTCTTACGGCTACACAGCTGTTCAATCCCAACCCCTTGAGTTCCCTTCGCATTGTGCATGTGGAAATGCTTTTGCGTTCACAATTAAACATACTCCTGAGTTCTGCTGTTGTTTTTCTTCGATTTGATTTGACCAAACGTTTAAGTAATCGCCGATCACGATCATTCAGGATTTTTTTCCAACCACATTTCTTCCTGGAAGACGATGGTTCCCCACCATCCTTCCAGTTTTTAATGATGCGTTGGAGAGTTCTTAACCCAATTCTAGTAGTTTCTGCAATCTCCTTAGATCTTTTCTCTGCTTGATGCATGCCAATGATTTGACCCTTCTTAAACAGACTAACGTCTTTTCCACGACCACAGGATGTCTTTTGCCATGGTTGTTTAAGAAATGAGGAGTTACTCATTGCATCAGCTGGGGTTAAATAACTTGTTGCCAGCTGAAAGATAATCGCCTATGCAGTACTTATCCAATAGGAGGCTTGTACCTATTTGCTTAGTTAAATCCAGGTGGCGACTTTTTTTTTGGCCAGGCAGTGTAGATATTCTAAATGAATATGCATTTGTTTTCTTTGCATTATTTGATATCTGAAAGCACTGCATTTTTTTTGTTATTTTGAACGTTTCTCATTTTATACAAATAAATACAAAATGTTGGAATTTTGTCAGTAGTTCATAGAATAACAATGTTAATTTTACTCAAACATATACCTATAAAAAGTAAAATCAGAGAAACTAATCATTTTAAGCGGTCTCTTCAGTTTTCCCAAAGCTGTCATATGTATATGTGTGTGTGTGTGTGTGCATGATCACTCTGCTTTGTTCTGCAGATGCGTTGGACTAAGACAGCAGGTGGTGGCTCGGATAGTCAAGGAAAGTTGCCGTTGGAAGGTGGAACTCTAAAAATTGAGAACATCAGTCGCCACCAGGGAGGGCGCTACTACTGCAAGGCTGAGAATGGACTGGGATTCCCAGCAATACGCTCCATACGAGTGGATGTCTACTGTAAGCACTCAAACCGAAAAAGGCCTATCTAGTTCTGAATAAATGTAATGTTTACATTTAAACAAACATTTTCGTCAAAATATTCTTAAGACTTCAGATAACTGAGCATCATACAGTGCCTATAAAAATCCCTGAATGTCTAACATTTTTATTGATCTTAGAATCAATTATAATCAAGAAACAGTGGCTCTTATTTTTTTTTTACAGATATTTACAAACAAAATTTGGTCAAAGTGAAAACTGATTTCTTAGTTGTTTCCCAAACATTGATTGAAATGTTTTGTTCATTATACACATACATAAAGGCACATACAGAAACAGACTTAACTAAAAATCAAAATCAAAATAAATAAACAAAAAATTTCAGGGAACAGTTGATGATAATTTCTGGCACCCCACATGGATATCATAAAGTAACACATCTATTCATTAAACTACAAATAATAAAAATAAATTAATAATAATAACAACAACAATAATAATAATAATAATAATAATAATAAATCAATAGAATAATTAATAGTAATTATAATTATAGTCAAATAAATAAATAAAAATGATAATAAAAAGAAGCAAGGGAAGAAGGTTGGGGGCAGTTAATTTTTCATACACCATCATTCCTACAGCCATTTATTTCAACATTGCTGCAGATACTCCAGATCTTCCAAAATTTGTCTACCTGTATTTTGTTGTGTAACCTGTCTTCTCCAATGTCAAATACAAACACATTCCATTGTGACATGGTACATATTGTTTCAGTTTTCCACAAATGGAGTAGACACCATGTAGCCTCCAGAAACATTTTCTAGAGGCCCTGTGCTTTTAGATGGGTTGAATTGTCTCAAATATACACTGCTCAAAAAAATAAAGGGAACACTCAAATAACACATCCTAGATCTGAATGAAAGAAATATTCTCATTGAATACTTTGTTCTGTACAAAGTTGAATGTGCTGACAACAAAATCACACAAAAATCATCAATGGAAATCAAATTTATTAACCAATGGAGGCCTGGATTTGGAGCCACACACAAAATTAAAGTGAAATAACACTACACGCTGATCCAACTTTAATGTAATGTCCTTAAAACAAGTCAAAATGAGGATCAGTATTGTGTGTGGCCTCCACGTGCCTGTATGACCTCCCTACAACGCCTGGGCATGCTCCTGATGAGGTGGCGGATGGTCTCCTGAGGGATCTCCTCCCAGACCTGGACTAAAGCATCCGCCAACTCCTGGACAGTCTGTGGTGCAACGTGACGTTGGTGGATGGAGCGAGACATGATGTCCCAGATGTGCTCAATTGGATTCAGGTCTGGGGAACGGGCTGGCCAGTCCATAGCTTCAATGCCTTCATCTTGCAGGAACTGCTGACACACTCCAGCCACATAAGGTCTAGCATTGTCCTGCATTAGGAGGAACCCAGGGCCAACCGCACCAGCATATGGTCTCACAAGGGGTCTGAGGATCTCATCTCGGTACCTAATGGCAGTCAGGCTACCTCTGGTGAGCACATGGAGGGCTGTGCGGCCCTCCAAAGAAATGCCACCCCACACCACTACTGACCCACTGCCAAACCGGTCATGCTGAAGGATGTTGCAGGCAGCAGACCGCTCTCCACGGCGTCTCCAGACTCTGTCATGTCTGTCACATGTGCTCAGTGTGAACCTGCTTTCATCTGTGAAGAGCACAAGGCGCCAGTGGCGAATTTGCCAATCCTGGTGTTCTCTGGCAAATGCCAAGCGTCCTGCACGGTGTTGGGCTGTGAGCACAACCCCCATCTGTGGACGTCGGGCCCTCATACCATCCTCATGGAGTCGGTTTCTAACCGTTTGTGCAGACACATGCACATTTGTGGCCTGCTGGAGGTCATTTTGCAGGGCTCTGGCAGTGCTCCTCCTGTTCCTTCTTGCACAAAGGCGGAGGTAGCGGTCCTGCTGCTGGGTTGTTGCCCTCCTACGGCCTCCTCCACGTTTCCTGGTGTACTGACCTGTCTCCTGGTAGCGCCTCCAGCCTCTGGACACTACGCTGACAGACACAGCAAACCTTCTTGCCACAGCTCGCATTGATGTGCCATCCTGAATGTGCTGCACTACCTGAGCCACTTGTGTGGGTTGTGGAGTCCGTCTCATGCTACCACGAGTTGAAAGCACCACCAACATTCAAAACTGACCAAAACATCAGCCAGACAGCATAGGTACTGAGAAGTGGTCTGTGGTCCCAACTGCAGAACCACTCCTTTATTGAGTGTGTCTTGCTAATTGCCAATAATTTCCACCTGTTGTCTATTCCATTTGCACAACAGCAGGTGAAATTGATTGTCAATCAGTGTTGCTTCCTAAGTGGACAGTTTGATTTCACAGAAGTTTGATTTACTTGGAGTTATATTGTGTTGTTTAAGTGTTCCCTTTATTTTTTTGAGCAGTGTATATGCAATAAACATATTTTTGGGTTAAGTGGCACCTCTTCTCCAATTAATTGACAAACAATCAGTGGTGGGAAGTAACGAAGTACAAGTACTTCGTTACTGTACTTAAGTACAATTTTCATGTATCTGTACTTTACTTAAGTAGATTTAATAATGGGTACTTTCTACTTTTACTCCACTACATTTTACAGTAAGTATCTGTACTTTCTACTTCACTACATTTCTACAAAAGTGTCGCGTTACTCGTTACATCCAAGTCGCACTGCTCTCTTTTTGTCCGTTAAAATATGAAGTTCAGGGACTTTAAGGTGGCGCCGTAAAATCCAAGCAATAACGTGACTTAGTGTCTGTTGTCACCCATCGCCTCCCCCTTTACTAGCACGGAGCTCCAGACATGCGCAGTGGTTTCCTCTGAGCTGAGAAGATGTCTAACTAATCGATAATAGCTGCATAAATCATAAGATATGACGACATGTAAAACCAGCAGCGCTTCGCTTTCACAGACGGTGGGACTTTGTCCAACTTTTAGCGTCACTTGGAAGGAAAGCTTAAAGAAAGGTAAGATCTGTGGACGTGATGCTAGCAAAGCTAGCTGTACTGAGACACATGTTGCATCTGCGATGAAAAAAAGTTGTCACTCATGCGCTGAATTATTGTGTGGATTCAGGAACGATCCGATTCTTCTGGACGGATCTTTACTAAGGTTGATGGGACTGAAGCCTCACTGAGAGCCATTCTTTGTTCTTGTATACACTGCAATAGCTATATATAGCTATATATATATATATATATACATATATATATATATATATATATATATATATATATATATATATATATATACACACACACACACACACACACATTTATTTAATTGCCGAATAAGTAAAAGTTGAACGTATGAACACAGAGCATGCTCATTGGTTGATTTTGTCTCCTGTCATGGTGGCAAACATGCAGTGGGAGGGAGGATGAGAACAGTCATGGTGCTCCTTCTGCTTGTTGCGCCGTTGGACAGTGTTCATAGTGTTGTTGCAATTACAGTTAATTGCTATGTTTCATGGTTTAATGGTGCAGACAGTTGTGGTTTCTGACATGGGCAATATGGGCAACCGCCCAGGGCGTTATTTTTATAGAGATGGCAGGCGACCTCTGCGGATTGTAGCACAGCGATGAAAGCAAAACAGAATGAAATGAGTTGTAATTGATACTGGTTAAATATATTTCAGCTCTAAGTATTTATATCTAGGTGTTTTTATGGAAATGTGGATCTTTCAGATCAATCTGAGAACCAATTTTGATAGGTGCACTTCATTTTATTGTGTCATGTAGCGCAGGGCGCTGGTCTTGGTCTCGTGTTCAGTGGTCTTGACTGCAACTCTGCTACGTGGCTCCTCGATTGCATGTCTTCCCCCCCACACCTTCGTTCCATCCCCTTTCAGTTGGATTTCTTTCTAAATAAATGTCACTAATGAAGTTCATGCTACGTTAGGACAGGAAATAAGATGTTTCCATCCCTGAAATTATGATGCATAGAATCACATATCTAAGTCTAAACTCTTACAGAGAATAAACACAATAAGAACATGTTTAATCTGTGACATTGTTTATTAAAATGGCACATTTATGATGTATTCAAATTAAATACTATCGGCACACTTAATGATATTAGCGATTAGGTTATGTATTCAGCAAGTACTTTTACTTTTAATACTTAAGTATTTTTAAAAGCCAGTACTTTTTTACTTTTACTTAAGTAAAATGTTAATGTGGTACTTTGACTTTTACTTGAGTACATTTTTGCCTGTGTATTTGTACTTTTACTTAAGTACATTTTTTGAGTACTTTCTCCACCACTGCAAACAATTATAACACTTTATTCTAAACAGCTAGTTTTTTTAGAGTATTCTCACATTCAGTGGAATAAAGATCATTTCTAATGCTTGCATTTAAAATATGTGTAAAGGATATTAGAGTTAAAATGGTGCAATCTGGCTGAGGTACTATACCATCTTGTTAGCCATTTGTATTGTAGTAGTTTTCAAATGTGTTTTGGTTTGTGTTTGAGCTAAACTATGTGTTTCTGACCACTCTTCCAGGCTTCTAAGATATGTGATGGTTCTTTTGAATTACTTACAAATAGATTATATAATAAAGAAACCTGCCCCTTTTAGAGTGCAAGAGTTCAATGTGAACTCTTGCAGGTAGTTTCAGACTTTGACCCTGACTGCTCAGAATACAGAGTTTTTTATTAGAATCCCAGATTGTTGAGTTGTTTTGGTAGTTAGATTTCCTTCTGGTTATATTATTATTTGTGTTACTTTCTTATTTTGGTTAGATCTGTCTGATTCTTCTTAGTGTTTCTAATTGTTTATTTTTTAGGGTTATTCACTGTCACTCTACTGTAGTTTAATTTTGTTTCTTTAGGGTTTCCTTGTGTACTCTTCCTCAGCGCCTGTGCCAACTCCTGTCCTGTCTCTCTCCTCAGTCTTCCTCCTGTTCCCTCCACTCAAATCTACAGTCATTTAGCTCATCAGCCTTGGTCTTTTGTTCTTCATTCAACCTCCCCAGTATTTTGCCTTTCTTTTACTCACCTGATCCTCTCATATGCTTCTGTAATTCTTCCTATCTGCTCTCTGTCGTCATCTTCCGCCCAGATTTTATGGTTATGTTCCTTTATCCCGTTTGGATTTTTATGCAAGTTTGTTTCATCATTTCATCACTAGTCAACATTCCATGCCTGCTGCATTTTTGACCATTCAACAACATAGCAAAGCTTCTCAAATGTAGCTATTTTAAGAAATTCTTTGAGGGTATTATATATTTTGGGTTGTTGTTTTGGGTTGGTTTTGCTAATTTATGTTCCTTAATTCTTTTTTTCAATTCGATCAGCCGTGTTTCTAGTTATGCTATTTATTGTTTCTAGTTATTATTGTCACTCTGATTTAATTATGTTTCTAAGGTGGGCGTGCTGTGGTGGGTTAGGGGATAGCACAACCCACGTTTGGAGGCCTTGAGTCCTCGACGCGGCCGTGGCGGGTTTGATTCCTAGACCCGCCAATATTTGCCACATGTCTTCTCCCTTCTCCTTCCCCCTTTCCTGTCAGCCTACTTTCATATAAGGCAGTGGTCCCCAACCTTTTTAGTCGCGCGGACCGGTCAGCCCTTCGCAATTTTGCTGCGGACCGGGGGGTGTGCGTCATAAGTATCGAGTGGTGGGGCGGGGGTATATATAATATAAATATTCAAATATAATATTTATAATATAAATATGAAGGGATCAATTTTAAATCCTGAGTCTCCATGTCAGTCCAATGTGGAGAATGATTACTGTAATAAAACATCATAGACCTCAACTGCACAGCATAAGTGAAAATTTGGGCACTTCAAGCCTCCACAGTCATAAGAGAGGTACAGTAAAGACAAATAGAGTCTGGACTTCCTGTTGTTCCATAAGAAACGTAACATCTTCTTTATTTGTGAAAAGAATTCATGAGGAGGCGGAAGAGCAACATTCTAAAATATACAGAGTAACTTTGGTAATATAGTCATTTTTATTATATTTATTCTTCCAATCATAGATATTGGTAGTGGCATCCATCTTTCAAATGAATTATCTAACTCATTTAGTATGAGTCTGTAATTGGTCACAGCTACCTGTTCAAGATCTGAAGAGATGTGTACCCCTAAATATTCAAATTCAGTAACTATCTTAAACTGTAATAGATCTGAAGTTGGGCTAATTCTGTCAAATAACAGAATTGAAGATTTGATTTTGTATCCAGATATCTCACTAAATAATTTAATTATTTCCAAAATAGTTTGTATTGATCGACTTAATTTTGATATGAATAAGATCACATCGTCTGCGAACAAGGAAATCCTGTGTTCTGTAGGTCCAACAGTGATTCCAGTGAGATGAGGGTGTGAGCGAATCGCAATAGCAAAAGGCTCTATTGCCAGAGTGAACAGTAAAGGCTACAATGGGCAGCCCTGTCTGCAGCCTCATTTGATCTTTATTGGCTTAGATACTGTATATTTCTGTTAGTTATTATTTCAGCTGAGGGATTATTGTATAATATTTTAACCCATTTTACAAAATTGTTTCCACAGTCAAATTTTTCCATAACCTGAAAAAGATATTCCCAGTGAACCCAATCGAACACCTTTTCAGCATTTAATGATAAAAGAGCAGAGTCTGAGGTACCTTTATTATAATGAATTATGTTTAATACTCGCCTCACGTTATGAAAGGCTTGCCTCCCCAAAATAAATCTGTTTTGATCTCGGTCAATTGTATGTGATAAGACCTTTTGTAAATGTCATGCTAGCAGCTTGAAGATTATTTTCAGATCAGAATTTAATAAACTAGTCGGCCTAAAGTTCTCACATTTATTTGGAGATCTGCCTGGCTTTGGCAAAAGAATAATCATGGCAGCATTCATTGAGAGAGGGAAATAATTAAAATGGAAAATTTCTTTAAACATGTCTAATAATGGGGTCAAAAGTTTGTCTTTAAAGGTCTTATATAAATCTATTGGAAGGCCGTCTGGTCCTGCTCTTTTCCCTGATTTCATATTGTCAATGGCTAGCCCTAACTCTTCTTTCGTAATTTCTAGATTCAAGTTGTCCTTGTCTTCCTCTGAGAATTTAGGTATATTTAAAATTTTTTTTTAATTATTTATGTTTTCTAATTTTATGCTTATTTGTGCTTTATACAATTCTTCATAGTAGTTCTTAAAGGCTGCATTAATTTCTTGGGGATCTTGCAAAATTTGTTCATTTGATATTTCAATCTGGAGAGACTCAGACGGAGATGAGAAGACAATTAGAAGAGTTTATTGACAAACAGAATTTAAAGTCTTTGGCGCTCGGGCCCCGGCTGGGGATAACGGTTATCGCAGCGTTAGCGATAGGCTTCAGATGAGCATCCCCGATGCTGTTAGGAACGTCATCCCCCGGGGCCCGGCACTGGTGGTGGAGGTTGAAGAAGGGTGCGGGCCTCAGGACCGGGCGAATGGAGGAGAAGGGGTGGTGGTGGGTTGAGCTCGGCTGGAGAGCGAAGGACACCATGGATGAAGGTCCTTATCAGCTGGGACTTGGTCGGTGATTGGACGTGACGTGGCTTGGTCCGGCGTTGATAGGTCGACGATTGTGGGCAGGTCGCTTCAATTAACGGGTCCCGGTGGGGATAAAAGAGTCTTCCAGTTTGAATTTGCGCCTAGGCTTCATTTCAATCTGGAGAGACTCAGACGGAGATGAGAAGACAATTAGAAGAGTTTATTGACAAACAGAATTTAAAGTCTTTGGCGCTCGGGCCCCGGCTGGGGATAACGGTTATCGCAGCGTTAGCGATAGGCTTCAGATGAGCATCCCCGATGCTGTTAGGAACGTCATCCCCCAAAAAGAGGCCGAGGCCGGGGCCGAGGCCGTGAATATAAGGCAGAAAGTAAAAGGGGGAAAGAAGTTGCGCTGACTTTGGCTACCGAGTTAATAACGTAAAGGACGTGACATGACAGTTAAAGGAGAGGGAGAGTAGGACGGGAAGTGAAGACCAGCTGGGAATGCTGCAGGGTAAGAGGCGGTAGAATACACAAAACACAGGGCATAGGGACGTGGTGTGAGAGCCGGCTGGGGATACGGCAGGACAAGGGAGGAAGGGATGTTGGGAGGTGACGGCCGGCTGAGGACACAACGGGGCATGGAGTAGCAGAACGCAGGGCATAGGGATGCTGGAGGATGAGCCGGCTGGAAATGCTGCGGGACTAGTGGGATGGACGTGGGCTGGCGATAGTTGGCAGAGGACACGGCAGGGCATGATGATAGGAAAGCCGGCGGGGAATGCGTGGGGTGAGAATGAAGGGATAGAAGCAGGGCTTAGAAGAGGGGATGCTGGTTTAAAAAACGCCAGCATTAACTAAAGAGGGTTGTAGGATGAGGGGAGCAGGGCATAAGACAGGGGATGCTGGTTGAAAAACGCCAGCATTAACTAAAGAGGGGTGTAGGATGAGGGGAGCAGGGCATAAGACAGGGGATGCTGGTTAAAAAACGCCAGCATTAACTAAAGGAGGGTGAAGGATGAGGGGAGCAGGGCATAAGACAGGGGATGCTGGTTGAAAAATGCCAGCATTAACTAAAGGAGGGTGTAGGACGAGGGGAGCAGGGCATAAGACAGGGGATGCTGGTTGAAAAACGCCAGCATTAACTAAAGAGGGGTGTAGGATGAGGGGAGCAGGGCATAAGACAGGGGATGCTGGTTGAAAAACGCCAGCATTAACTAAAGAGGGGTGTAGGATAAGGGGAGCAGGGCATAAGACAGGGGATGCTGGTTGAAAAACGCCAGCATTAACTAAAGAGGGGTGTAGGATAGAGGGAGCAGGGCATATGATGGGGGGATGCTGGTTAAAAAACGCCAGCATTAACTAAAGCAGGGTATAGGATAGAGGGAGCAGGGCTTAAGATAAAGGGATGCATTGAATAGAGGAGATGGAGCAGGGAAAAGGATACGGGGCAGCTGGCTAGAAAAAGAAGCCAGCTGGTAGCGGCAGGGCTTAGGAGGTAACGAAGACATGGAAGGGACCAGCAGAGGAAGGAACAGGACAAGGGATGAGGGGCAGCTGGTTAGAAAAAGAAGCAAGCTGGAAGCGCAGCGAGGCATTAGAGGAGAGAGGCAGATGGCTGAAGGACAGCTGGGAATGGTTCGAGGCATAGGGAGAAGTGCCGCTGGGAGAAGAGTGATCACTATGGGTGAGCGGGGACACAGCGGGGCAAGAGAAGGTGGAATGCTGATGGGTGAAGGCCAGTAGAGGTGAAATAATGATACTATGGAGTGATATTACTGATAGAGAATGAAATCCCCCCAAAAAGAGCTGAGGCCGGGGCCGAAGCTCAGAATTAGAGGCAGGAGGGGCTAGGCTAACTAGGGGCTTACGGGCTATGTCTCGAGGAGTAATTAGAAGATGATTGCAGAGATAGAGGTAAGAGACGAGAAGATGGTAGATGAAGGTGAACAAAGGTAAAGTGGATGCTATGAAAAGATATGTTAGCTGGTGAAAGGAAGCTAGCTGTGAGATAGCAAAAGAGGATGGGAGAATGAATAGACTAGAGTGAGAAAATAACTGCCTGCTACTGAAGGTGGGATGCTGATGCTAGGATCAGACTCAGAGGGTGACGTTAGAGGAAACGGGCGAAAGACAAGATCATTCTAGAATGAACCTGAAAATAAAAGTGTGAAGGACGATGAGGGGAAGGACATGCATCACGATTGCTGCATAAGAGTGTGCACTTTTGCCTGAGGTTGACCAACCACCACCAGTGGATCGTGCAGTGCTCGTCTGGCACTGAGGGAAGCTGCGAACACGGAGGAGAGATACTCATTACGTGAAAAGAATGCTGAAGATGAACTGGGGATTTTTATATATATATGCCCATATATAAATTATGTAAAATTTTTTGCACTTATTGGAATAAAGAACAATGACTCGCCAGATCTAGATCATCATCCATGAGTTTATCTTCAGTTACATTGGTTACTGCCACGCGACTTCGCGGGTCTTTCCGACAAATCAATCGAACGCTGCAGCTGATCAGAAATACTACTGATCGCGTTCTCGCTAAAACCAGGAAGATGGAGCACGAAACGCCAGTTTTAAGATCCCGACACTGGCTCCCTGTTGTCCAAAGAATTGACTTTGAAATACCGTTGTTAGTTTGCAAATCACTGAACGACTTGGCACCACGAAACAATGAGGATCTGCCGTAAAGCATCAACCTCCCAGGCTCATGAGGTCTTTCGGTTTGAGCCGCTCTACGACCCCGGGACCAGGCCAGAAAGAGAAGGAGCATTCAGCATCTAAACCCCGCGGATTGGAGCAACTCCCGGGAGACCCTAAAACAGCTGAAACACGACTTTGATTAATCTCGACTAAAACCCGCCTGTTTAGAATGTATTGGAAACATGCTCAATTACAAAATTAATGATGGAACTTGACTTGATATCATATTTTGTTTGTTGCTTCCCTATGCATGACTTTGGTTCTTGAGCTGTTATGATATAAAAGCACTTGCGCTGAAGACACCTTGCTGCTAAAAAGCTTTGTTGAGTGAGATCTTTAAATACTACAGCAGCCACGAGCATCCGGTAAGGGATGAGAGGAGAGATTTCTGGTTCGAAATTTATTAAATAGAGCTGAGAGTGGTCTACGAGAAATACGGAAGATGAGACAAATGAAGCTATTATTTTCACTCGCTATGGAGTTAATTTTTTTTTTTTTTTTTTTTTTTTTGTACCAGCAGATGGCAGCGAGACGACAAATAAACCGCAAAAACTATCGTGATGATAACTCTTTAGATTGTCATACCTGAATTTAAGTTGCTCGGATATACGAATCCTGCTTGAACGCGGAGAAAACTTACTTTTATTCGTTGACCCGCTCCCGGTCTCTTGAACAAACAGCTCTGAACGGCCTCTAACGATAACTTCATAACGCTGAACGTGAGCTCTTACAACAACGGCTGATGCAGCTTGAGAGTACAAGGAACCAATCAAGGTAAATGTGAATCGGACGGTTTCCTGAGCTCTTAAAGCGCAGTTATGTTAATCCATTTACGACATGCTATACGATAGGAATTTGATTGATTGATTTGGCTGGCTAGTTGAAAAGTGCCGTGCGACTACTTGACTTGGACCCAGGCGATGATGAGGGGGTTTGGTTCCTTTATAAAAAGCCGTGGCTTCAGGGCGGCTTGTAAGTGCTGATGGCCGTGTTAACGAATCCGTAAGGGAAACCGGAGGGTGCTTTATGATGATTAGTTCAGAAGCGAGATGGAACGAACGCATCTGAGCCTGGAACCTGAGTGAGCTAGAGAACGAGCTGAGTGAACCAGGAAGTGGCAGGATAATCTGAGAAAAAATGGTATGCAGATTTCAGATGAGAGATGAAGCGTAAAAGCACTGGACGGGACATGAGCTTGAAATATGAAAAAATGGGACAGCTTGCTTATTAGCGGAGAACCGCCCTGGCTCAGGATAAAATTTTACGGGTAGGGCGAAATGAATCTACGAGGCTGAACATGTACCACAACATCGGTAGCCTGCAGGCTACTTGTCAACGAGCTTAAGGTATTACTGGAGTCAACTCTTAGCCATCTGTATTACTAGAGTCGACTTTCAGCTATCTGTATTACTAGAGTCGACTTTCAGCTATCTGTATTACTAGAGTCACCTTTTAGCTAACTGAATTACTAGAGTCACCTTTTAGCTAACTGAATTACTAGAGTCACTTTTTAGCTAACTGAATTACTAGAGTCACTTTTTTAGCTAACTGAATTACTAGAGTCACTTTTTAGCTAACTGAATTGCTAGTCACGTTTTGGCCATCTGTAGTACTAGAGTCGCCTTTTAGCTAACTGAAGTGCTAGAGTCGCCTTTTAGCTATCTGTATTTATGAGAGTGAACTTTTAGCTATGATTGCCTGTATCAAACGGCCCTATTCGCCTCAGTCGGTTGGTTTGGGGAAACATTTGCACGGTTCTTTGCGTTTGCTGATTGTTGCCGAGGTTCTAACGCGCCTGCGCTCTCCTTCGCTGCCCTCGGGGTAACCCAGCGCGAGCGTCTCAGCACTCATGATGCGTTTAAAGGCGGCTTGGAGAAAAAGGCCACGACATGAAAACATCAGATAAGCAGTTTTAACTGCGAAAAAGAGCGAGAACACATGCATGGGAAGTACGGAAGCCCCCAATGTAACTAATTGATGTAAGAACGATGAAGTTTGGAACGCAGCCTGAAAGGCGCATGCGAGTAGGGCCTGCGAGTTCAGGAAGGGGATAAACTAATAAAGTTCCTACGTTTTGTCGCGTTGTAAAGAGTGAATGAGGCACGTGAAGGCTACGTCTTACCCCCGAAGCCCGAGGCGGGCGTGGCGTGGGAAGTCCGATGGGAGGTGCTGACGGGCGGGCTGACAGCGGCCATGCGGATTTGAGCCAAAGCGGGGAACCAGTGGGAAGGCGGTGCGATGAACGCTGGCGGTGGAAAGGAAGATGGTGCACGATGAGCTGGGAGGAAACGGCAGCGTAGATCGAAGCAGCGAGACGTTGCGGCCCGGCCGGGGCGGAGAAAGGCTGCCAGGGGATGTATGCAACGTAGACGGTGGGATTATGTGTCCACTTGCCAGAGACAGATCGTGAAGCGGGTGGCATAGGAGCGAGGGCCGGTAGATCCCAGATCGGCGAAAGAGCGGCGGGAGAAGCTGTCTGGAATGAATGAGGCCTGGACCGTAAGGAACTCTTCTTCCATCTGAGGAGCGTCTGAAGGAAAAGAAGGCGCCGAGCCCGCGGCTAAGCGGCTTTTGTGATTGACATTAGAGGTGGAAGGACGAGCAATGACGACGAAAAGGATCTGGTGAGATAGCTGACTGAGAGCTGAGGCGTGCAGCTGAACAGGTTGAGCTCGGCTGGAGAGCGAAGGACACCATGGATGAAGGTCCTTATCAGCTGGGACTTGGTCGGTGATTGGACGTGACGTGGCTTGGTCCGGCGTTGATAGGTCGACGATTGTGGGCAGGTCGCTTCAATTAACGGGTCCCGGTGGGGATAAAAGAGTCTTCCAGTTTGAATTTGCGCCTAGGCTTCATAATAGATGTGATTGGTTGTTTAGTTTCTAACTGTTTCATTTGCCATGCCAGTAACTTGCCTGCTTTGTTGCCTTCTTCATAGAATGTTTGCCTGAGTTGCAAAAGACTTGATGCAGCTCTTGAAGCTGAATATTTATCATATTCTGCTCTCAAAATCAATAATTCCTTTTCTAGTTGTGGATCATTTTCCTTATTTACTTTAACTTGGATTACTTTTATTTTATCTTCCAATTCCAGTTTTTCCGTTTGTTTTGTTTTAGACCCTGTATAACTAATATGTCCTCTAAATGCTTCCCATTTTGTACATGCTGTTGTTTCTGTAGTATTAATTTGAAAAAAATTGTCAATTTGTTTCCCTAAATATTTCGCAAAGTTTTCGTCTTGTAACCATTTATGTTGGAACTGCCATCTCGGCGGGTCTCTCTTTAATTTATCATTTTTATAAACCAAACAACATGGAGTGTGATCTGAAATTACAATATTGTCACAGGAGAGATCTTGAATTATAAACTGTAACTCTGTAAAAATAAAAAAAAAAGTCTATTCTAGAGTGGGTTTTGAAAGTACTTGAATAACAGGAGTATGCTTTGCTAGCTGGGTTTCTCTCTCTCCATACATCCAGCAACTTCAGCTCCATCATTCTATGAATTGCAGCTCTACAGCTGTTATGTGACTGATCTATTCCGGTTGATCTGTCCATGTTTGGATTTAATGTGCAATTAAAGTCCCCCCCCCCCCCCCATTATGTGTGATCCTTTAAGCCAGGCATGTCCAAAGTCCGGCCCGAGGGCCAATCACGGCCCGCGGTCAGATTTCATACGGCCCGCAGCTTCGGTCTTATAATGTATTATTTATGGCCCGCCTCCACTGTCAAACAGAATAAATAAATCATAAAACTTGAAACTGTAATTCCTCCTTTCACCAAATGGTGGCAGCACCACTTTAATACTATCAGTCTGCCTCCATGCAGCGAACCGCTCTCCACTCATTTCTGCCATGGCCACTGCAAAGAAAACAAGTTTACAGTGAGGGCCGCCGCTTTCAAGAGAGATGGGAATTATAATACTTCTTCACTGAAAATCAAGCCAATTGTGCTTGTCTAATTTGTAATGAGACGGTCGCCTTGTTTAAGGATTTCAACATAAAGAGACACTACCAGACTAAACATGCTAACACATACAACAAGCTAACAGGAAGTGACCGTGCTGAAAAAGTGAAGCAGCTCCAAGCTGCACTGGCATCACAACAGCGATTCTTCACGCGGACCTGTGAGTCAAAAGAAAATACCACCAAAGCAAGCTATGAAGTGGCCATGTTAATAGCTAAACATGGCAAACCTTTTACTGGAGGTACATTTATCAAAGACTGTGTTATGAAAATGGTGGAGAACATTTTGCCCTGAGAAGCAAGAATTTGAGAAAAATGTTTGCCTGGCACGTAACAGTGTGGCACTGAGAGTTGAGGACATGTGAGTGTTTTGAACGGTAACGTCTGTCACTATCAGCAGTGAAAAGCCAAAAGAACATTTATGGCACTTAATTTTATTAAACTCTTGAGTAAGATTTGGTTATTACTGTTGATGTTATGAACCTGTAGATGTGATACAAACTATTACTTTCTGAAAGATATTGTAAATGACAAGAGCAAAATTCACTTGTTTTAAGATTTAATAATAATAGACAACTTTGCATTACTTATAACTCCTGTTTAAAATGTTCTTGAGGCAAAGATATTTTTAAACTCATGTAAATTTAAGGTATTTCATACAGTTTGTTCAATGTTATCTGACTCTCCAGATATGAATGAAAGGCAGAATTTGGGTTTTTAGAGTTGTTCTCATCTGCCTGAGTGGCTTATATTTGGTTTTTTTGTCATTTGAAAGATAAAGATAATTGTGACAATGAAAATTGTTTTATAACGGTGTGTATTTGCATGAAACTTTTGTAGTTAAAAAATGTCCGAACAAACTATTGGCCCCCGGGCATCTTCACTTTATCAAATCTGGCCCTCTTTGCAAAACGTTTGGACACCCCTGCTTTAAGCGTTGAAAGGGTGAGAAATAAATCATTGTAAAAATTACTGTCATCCACATTAGTGCCATATATATTAGTTAAAATTAGAGTTTCTGACATTAGGATCACTTGAAGTGATCTCAGAAAACTCAGAGAGCTGACTCAGAGGGGCATAGAGTACCGTAACTGGCAAACACTTAGGCATTGAAGTGCTGGCAGCCCGCTCCTCATATAGTCCTAAATGATGAGGTGATTGATCACAGGAGTGCTGACTCAGTCAGAAGGCATGCTCTTTGGGTAGTGCAGCCTCTAGGCAACATCTAGTGGATGATGAGGGAAGCAGCAGAAAACAGAAAATCCCCACAAAGAGCCAAAACTCTGGTTCCCAACAGTATCCCCCCCCCTCAATGGCCAACACCTGGCAGCTCAGAACAGCATGAAGGAAGAGAAGAACAGTAGTCAGTGATGAGCGAAGGGTCAACAATGATTGATCCAGGGATCCAAGAACACTCCTCCAGGCCGCAGCCCTCCCAATCATCGAGATACTGCCAACCATGACTTCGCCGACTAGAGTCCACGACCCAGTGGACGGAGAAAGCTGGATGCCCATCAGTATCTCGGACGGGATGAGGGGGCTTGGAGGAGGGCACAACGTCCTGGTCTGAAGAGGTTTCACTGGATACGGAGAGATGATGGGAAGTGGAGATGGACTGCTGGCGGACTTATTATTTTTTCAATTTCATAGGGACCGATAAAACTGGGGGAGAGTTTGTTGGACAAGGATTTGAGAGGGATATCACGTGCAGAAAGCCAAACCTGTCCAGATGAATACTGTGAGGCAGGTGTTCTCTTGCGGCCAGCACAGCATCAGTTTTGTTCTGCAGTGTGAGTGAGAGCGGTGATGGCCCTGTTCCAGATATTTCTGCAGTGGCGGATGCAATGTTGTACTGAAGTCACGGAGATCTCCTTTTTGTCTGATGGAAAAAGTGGTGGTTGATAGCCTAGGGAACTTTGAAAGGAGAAAAACCAGTAGCTGCAGAAATGTGAGTTATATAACGGTTTGGCTTATTAATTCTTCCAGTGTTTCAGGTTTGTCTAACATGGCCAGTTCATCTTTGAATGATTCATTAAGGGCATGAAAATGGGCGCTTTTTAAAGGGGAACCGTTCCAGCTAGAAGTTGCAGCTTTGATCCTAAAATCAATAGTAAAATCCGCCACAGACCTCTGCCCTTATTTAACCCTCCATAATTCTCGGGAGTTGGACGTCTTATCTGAATCTTGGCTAAAAACTTGCTTAAATTCCCTCAAAAATTCATGCAGCCAAAATCTGCTAGCATAGGAAACCTTGCTTCTGCCCAGTCTAAGGCTTGCCCAGTAAACAGAGAAATGATAACAGCTATTTCGGCACCATTGCGGGGAAAAATATCTAGGGGAATGATTGAACACAAGAGATCATTGTAAAAGAAAACCTTTACATCGGTTTATATCTGCTGAGAATTTTTCAAGAGTAGGTGGATGGATCTCGGAAAACGTGGAATAGACCGGTGACACCGACCTGGGAATGGAGGCTGGAGCGGAGGTTTGTTGGAGAGAATTCTGTAAAAATTTAGACAATTCTTCCAGACGGCAATTTGTTTCAGCTTGGCAGGCACCCAGGTCGTGTAAAGCAATATGAGTTTGAATTAGTGAATGTTGTTCTGCCATGGTTCTCCTGAGAGCATCTGTTGGGTTTGACTGTTGGCCTGAGTGTTCTGTCATGTTTTGTTCAAGTCTTTTTACCCACATACAGAAAACCATCAGGAGAATAGGAAATCAGATAAATAAAGTTTATTTTAACAAAGATGAAATATGAGAGTGTGTGGTTCCTGTCCTGTGGATGGAAGTCTGGGTCATCGGCACTCTAACGACAATGGGAGAAAGATGGTGAGTTGATGGTGAATAAGACAAAGGGACTTCAGGGGAAAATGATCTTACTTGGTTTGAAGATTTGTTTCCACCAGGGGGAATTACTGGGGTCACCGAGGTAGTGGTCTCTTTGCAGGGGTTCTTGAGATGATCCAGGTTCCAGTGTGAGGTCCAGACAGAGAGTTATTTGGAGGTAAATGCTGCGGTCTAGGGTGGACAAGTAAGTTCTTGAAAGGAGAGGCAAGGAGCGATCCGACTGCCAGCTGTGAAACCAGGAAGTGTCAACGATTCTTCAGCAGAGGCGGATGGGGACTCGGGCAACTAGTGGGTAAAGGGACTCAGGCAACTAGTGGGTAAAATCCACGGCATCACGAGGGGGATACCAGAAAGCCAGGAACTCGGGCTACACAGTGCCACAAGCAAAGGTGCCACAAGGAAACACCTGAGAGAGAGGCAACAGGAAAACATTGTTGGAGAATTGAAAGGTGGCTAAACTTTTAAATATAAGTAAATAAATGACACACGGAGACGTAATTTCTCACTGCTAGCCACGACGGGTTTGGGAGATTTATTACACTCTTCCACGGATTCGTCTTACAGCTTCATCAGTACAAAAACCAAAAATCTCTTCGTATTCTTAACATCACCCTTTTTTATACAATCTCATCTTTACTGATGTGAGTTGGAAAGTTTCGAACAATAGCAATACTACCCTTGATTTACGTAAGGATTCTGGCAGCCCCTAGACTGAGTGTGTGTTGGACTTCCTTGAAAATATTCGGACCTCTTGACCTCAACATCTGCTCCATTTCAGAATTGCCAAATAACCCAAATCATCACAAATTGTTGTTTTTTTCTGTCCAAACAGCATCCTTCCCAAGTCATAGTTGGTCCAACTTTTTGTGCTTTGCACGCAAGGAAAGGGAGAGTGTCAGGTCAGTTGGACCCAAAGAGGTGCCAAGAATCCTCTTGCAAAAACAACTCCATAAATAGTATTTCCTCTCTTACATAATCCCCCCATTCTGCTGTCAAGTGGAATCTTAATTAACCTTAGCAGTGGTTTTTGTTTATTGCTATACTCAGTTTCATGGCTACATGTGAATATAATTCTCATATATAAACCTTTTTAGATATATATAAAAGTCACCTAAAAGCAGATACAATTTAAAAGGGGATGATAAACATAGTTTCTATGAGTAAATCAACTAATATAATAATTCCAATACATTGTTTATACACAATTGTCCATTGCTTCCATGATTGTTCTTCCATTTGTATAAGATCGAAAAATCCTGTTGGCCTTTTGTTGATTTGTATTATTTCAGGGAAAGAACTACCTTATGTTCCTCGCCCGCCTTAGGCGACCGCCAGTATCAGATTAAATTGGCACAAATGTGATACAATCATGGATCCACAGTGAACCAATTCATAGATATTCATGACAATGGTTAATACATCAGCATTGATACATAATCTTGATGACAATTTATCAAGGAATGTCCATAACGCACATAGTATAATTCAGAGTGGTTGAATAACTGAAGTACTGAATCATAATAACCAAAGTCTTCATAGGAATAACATTGTTGCTTAATGCTTGTGCTCATCCACGCACTCTCTTACGTTCATATACTCATCCATACTCACATTCTCATTCATCCTCACACATTCTCACTCACCCCATCTCACATATTCATGCTCACTTGCACTCACATTTGTGTTCATAGTGTATTAACTATGTGTAGGCCACCTGTGTTGTATTGTATATAAATTGTATAACAAATATGTGTAGCGGTGTGTACGAACAGTGTCTTTCCCATGAGTCCATTTTATTCCACCCCCATTTCTGTTTCAGTTCCTTGAACTCTTTAGACCATTGAACAAATCATAAATGCTTTTAGTTCAGGCATCGAAATGTCATTGAGCTTAGCAGTCCTTTGAATTGGTCATGGGTTCATCGGTCCAGGCAGCCTTGTGCATTAGTCTGTCTGATGTTCACTGTCCTTGGTCATCCATCTGTATACAGTCCCCAAGATCCATTTCCTCATGATAGGGAGCACACAACACACAAACAGAAAAATAACAATTTGTACTACTACTAGAGCTATTCCTATGCTAAGGCTCCCCATTCACCTAAAATTTCCTCCAGATTTTCCATGGCCAGGTACTCTTTCCTGCATTTTCTTTAAATTCCACTTTCAGTTTACTCAGCTTAGTCATTACGGCTCTAAATGTACCCTTTGGTGAGGTGTGCATTGGGATGTACGTGCAGCATTCATTTGCAAACATATGACAATCTCCTCCCATATTGGCCAAGATCCAGTCTAATGCTTCTCTTTTTGTCTTGTCATTCTGCTTGTTTCATGAAGTTGATCATTCTCTGTTGGTTGTAATAAATAGAATAGAATAGAATAGAATAGAATTCAACTTTATTGTCATTGCACTGTCACAAGTACAAGCAACGAGATGTAGTTTGCATCTATCCAGAAGTGCTCTACGAGATATAAATATTTATTTACAGATGTACAAGACTATGTATGTATGGACTATAAGGGGATATAGATATTGTGTATAAATATAAATATGGGAGCTGTATGCACAGATTATACAGATTATACAGAATATACAAGAATGTTAGGGAATGGATTATATATGTATATAATATAATACAAGATAAATAATGGCAGATAAAATTTACAGGTTGTATGTGTGTGTGAAGAAAACAGTCCGTGATGTGTGTGTGTGTGTGAGGATAGTCCATGTGTTATTGTTGTATGAGAGGATAGGGGAGTACAGTCCTTATAGTTTATGTTTTATGTCAGGAGGCGTTCAAAAGCGTGACAGCTGTGGGAAAGAAGCTGTTCCGGTGCCTGGTGGTTCTGGTCCGTAGGCTTCTGTAACGCCTCCCAGAGGGCAGGAGGGAAAAGAGTGTGTGTGCAGGGTGAGTGGAGTCCTTTGTGATTTTCCCGGCCCTTTTCAAACACCGCTTCCTGTAGATGTCCTTGATGGCAGGGAGCGGTGCCCTGGCGATATACTGGGCAGTTTTCACCACCATCTGCAGCGCCTGCCGGTCGGAGACAGAGCAGTTCCTGTACCAAGCTGTAATACAGTTAGTGAGGATGCTCTCAATGGTGCAGCGGTAGAAGTTCATGAGGATCTCTGAGGACAGGTGGTTCTTCCTCAGGGTCCTCATGAAGAAGAGGCGCTGATGCGCCTTCTTAATGAGTTTGGAGCAGCTGGTCGTCCAAGTCAGGTCCTCGGAGATGTGGACTCCCAGGAACTTAAAGGTGTCCACACGCTCCACCACTGTCCCCTTGTGGATGGGTGGATGTGGGTCAGCGTTCCTCCTGAAGTCCACGATAAGCTCCTTGGTCTTCTCGGTGTTCAGCTGCAGGTTGTTTTTGTCGCACCACTCAGCCAGACGGTCTACCTCCGCCCTGTAAGCGGCCTCGTCATTATCTTTGATGAGGCCGATCACCGTGGTGTCATCTGCAAACTTGATGACGGCGTTAGAGCCATGGACAGGTGGTAAACATAGGTAATCCATTCAACATTTTTGTTAATTGTTTTCCAAGGTAAGATAGATTCAAATTCTGCAACGAGTTCATGTTGCGCTTTGAATTCATCGGGAATTCCTCTTGGTTGACCTATAACATTCAAATATACTCCTTCATTTAATCCATAATCGCCCAGGCTACTACGAAGCCTTGTTTTATTGTCGTGCATTCCTACTATGTCTTTAACTCCTTCATACACTAGGGTTACTGGTACTTTCATTCAAACAAGGGCACAAAGGCCCACCCATTTCATTGGCAATGTGTTGATTAAAACGTCATCACCACACATCCAGTAGCTGTCTGCCACCGGATGTGTCTGATCACCTAGAAAAAATAGTGTGGGAATAGTCCTAGTCAAATTTTCACAGTTTTGTTCTTTAAATTCTGAATTTTGATACCATACAGGTGTTGCAACAAATACTGGTGTTATTTTAGCATGTTTAAACCCATATAAGATCAGATAAGATAAGATAAGATTTATTGTCATTGTCATCAACAGATTACAATGAGATTGAGATTTGCTCGACTCGAGTTAAGATGCAGGTTATGTGTATATACATAATATACAAAGATAAAGAAATAAATAGTACAAAATGAGAAATAAATAGACATCAGAAGATGGTTGCAGCGCCTGGAGGTGTCGCAACAGAATTTACATTTTTAACAAAGTGGTGTCAAGAGCAGAAGTTCTTATGCCTTTGAATTTAGTGCCATGATTGCCATCGGGTAAAAACTGTTTTTTAGGCGATTTGTCCTGGTTTTTATTGCTCTGTATCTCTTGGCTGATGGCAGCAGCTGGAAGAGGCCATGGCCAGGGTGTGAAGAGTCATTTAAAATGTCCAAAACTTTCTTGTGGAGCCTGGAAGTGTAAATCTGTTCCATAGTGGGGAGGGGGCAGCCTATGGTTCTCTCTGCTGCCCTAACAACCCTCTGGAGCGCCTTCTTGTCCGCGGATGTGCTACTGCTGTACCAGACACACAGACCGTACGTGAGCACACTCTCAGAAGGCCTGCAGCAGGTCTGAGGGGAGACGGTTCTTCTTGAGTATTCTCAGAAAGTACAGTCTCTGCTGGGCCTTCTTCAACAGCTCCTTGGTGTTGGTGCTCCAGGTTAGCTTGTCCTTCAACTCCATGCCCAGAAACCTGAACACTGGGACCCTCTCCACACAGGTCCCACTGATGGTGAGAGGCTGGATGTCCGTTTTGTTCTTCCTGAAGTCGATCAGCAGCTCCTTTGTTTTGGAGGTGTTGAGGAGCAGGTTATTGATGTTGCACCACTCTGACAGCCGCTTCACCTCATCCCTGTACTCCAGCTCCCCCTTCCCGCCTGAGATGAGACCAACAACAGTTGTGTCATCTGCAAACTTTATGATCTTGTTGCTGAGGTGGTTGGAGACACAGTCATGAGTGTAGAGGGTGTAGAGAAGTGGGCTGAGCACGCAACCCTGTGGCGATCCGGTGTTCAGGCTCTGAGCAGTGGAGGTGTGGGGGCCCAGTCTGACCCTCTGGGAGCGACATGTTCCGAAGTCCAGGATCCAACTGCAGGTGGCTGATGGGAGCCCAAGGTTTGCTAGCTTGGACACCAGACGTTGGGGAAGTATAGTATTAAATGGTGAGCTGAAGTCCATGTAGAACATTCTTACGTAGCTCCCCTGCTTCTCTAAGTGGGTCAGGGCAGCATGAAGTGCTGTGGATACAGCGTCCTCTGTGGACCTCTTTGCTTTGTAGGCAAATTGGAGAGGGTCCAGCTCAGCAGGCAGGCCAGCGAGAATGTGACTCCGCACCAGTCTCTCGAAGCACTTCATGATGATCGGTGTGAGTGCCACTGGACGGTAGTCGTTCAGGGTGTTGATGTTGGTTCTTTTCGGCAGGGGGACAATGGTAGAGGACTTTAGGCAGGGAGGGACAGTGGCTTGAGACAGGGACTGGTTAAAAATCTTTGTGAAGATTCCAGCCAGTTGGTCTGCACAGTCTTTAAGCACCCGTCCCGACACACCGTCAGGTCCCACAGCCTTCCTTGGGTTCACCTTCCTCATCACCTGCCTCACCTCACACTCCTCTACTGTGAGAGCAGAGCTGCTGTGGACAGGCAGCTGTGATGGAGCTGTGGTAGGTGTCGCCTCAAAGCGGGCAAAGAAGATATTCATCTCCTCTGCCAGGGAAGTGGTTCCCTCCGTGCATGGCTGGTTGCTGGATCTGTAGTTTGTAATGTGCTGAACACCCTGCCACACCTGCCTGGTGTTGTTGCTCCTGAGCTGCTTCTCTATTCTCCCTCTGTATGATGCCTTAGCTTGGCAGATGCCTCTTCTCAGGTTGGCTCTGGCAGAACTGTAGAGTGCTTTGTCCCCAGACCTGAAAGCAGCGTTCCTGGCTTTCAAGAGGCCCCGGACCTCCTTAGTCATCCAGGGTTTCCTATTCGGATAGATCCTCATGAGTCTGTTCCTGGTGACATTGTCCGTGCAGAACCTGATGTAGTTCAAGACTGCTGAGGTGTAGTTCTCCAGGTCCTGATGTGCAAAAACCTCCCAGTCAGTTCTCTGGAAGCAGTCCTGTAGTTGTTGAGAGGCATCCTCAGGCCAGATGGTGACAGTCCGGGTTGTACTGGGGACACGTTTCCGCAGGGGGGTGTAAGCAGGGATCAGTAGCAGGGACACGTGATAAGACTGGCCAAGGTGTGCTAAGGGTTTAGCCCTGTATGCTTGTCTGATGTTTGTGTACAGCTTGTCCACAGTTTTATCACTCCTGGTTCTGCACTTTACGTGTTGATGGAATTTGGGGAGGACTGATTTCAGATCAGCATGATTAAAGTCCCCAGAGACGACGTGAACAGCCTCGGGGTACTTGTTCTGGTTGTTGCTGATAGTATCATGCAGGAGTCCCACGGCCGAGCTAGCGTTAGCATCCGGTGCTATGTAAACCGCAGTGAGTAGAATGGCGTTAAACTCACGTGGGAGGTATCGGGGTCTGCATTTAATTGTGATGAACTCCACGCCTGGAGAACAGTGGCTAACAACTACTGTGGAGTTCGTACACCAGCTGTTATTTACATAAACGCATAGTCCACCTCCTCTTTTCTTACCGGAGCTCGCTGATCGGTCCTGTCGATGTGCTGTGTAGCCTGCTAGCTCGATCTCCGGGTCCGGTATGGTTGGATTTAACCACGTCTCCGTGATCAACAGAATGCAGCATTCCCGGATGAGGTTGTCAGTTGCATTCCACAGCTTCCATTCGTCCAGTTTGTTAGCGAGAGACCTCACGTTGGAGAGAAAAATGCTTGGTAGCGGTGGTTTGTGAGGCTGTTTCCTGAGCCTCGCTAACACCCCCTCTTTTGTTTACGATCTCTGCGCCGTCGCCCTGTCGTAGATACTGGGATTGTAATCCAGGGAGAGCCCGGTGTCCGTGCAATATCGACCGGAATGTTGTTGTGGACACGGAAAAGCTCCTGTGACAGACTTCCCCCGATTGCTTGACCAATGGCCAGTAAATTTTGTCGGTTGTAGGTGTTTTTAACCGAGCAAAGTGGAAAAGACAAACTTCGAGTTGGAGAGCACAAAGCCGCTGCGTCTACGTGCGCCGCCATTTTGAGTTAAAAAAACCCCAAGTAACATTACATTGAACTGTAGTATTACCTATGTGTATTCCTCCATCATTTTCAAATCCTCCATTTGCAAAACATTCATATTCTGCATCATAATCTACCTCATAATTCACTGGAGGACCAGTCTGTGTAGTGGTAATATTAAATTCCGCACAAACGGATTCAAACTTGTAACCTGCCCATTTATCTAAATAATGGTGTGAATTACGTGAACTGTATAATAATCTGCAAATCATACCACACATTGGCAGTTTAAAGAATGAAACTATATCAACGTCTGGAATAAATTTACCTTCCTTGCATTTTTGTTGTTGTCTAAGTGCACACTCTTTAGATGTGTATTTTTCTGGAATAACAATTGGTGCTGCTCTAGGAGCAACAGTACAAATAATGCAGTCATTTTGTGTTAATTCTTTTGCAGTATACCAGGACAAAGTATATCATGTATTCTGAATTGCTCTTTGCCAAAGTGGATCTCCTCTTGGTCGTAAAGAGGTCCATTTAACGTCTTGTAGTTTAATCATGGCTCTTGGAGTTACTTTGTTGTCCTGTCTTTCATTATAGAATTTATCTAGACCTCCATGGTATTCATGACAACCTTCTTTTTCATAACATCCATATTTATTTGAAATTGACATATTAGCCACTTGGTTTTGTGCAGGTGTTGTTTGAATAAAATCCAAATCTTCACTGCTATCGATCAATTCATGTGCTTTGATTACTTTATTAACTTTTGTTGGTGCGGTAGTGTGTTTAGTGTCTTAGGTGTCACAATTTGGTCACTTAGTAATTCTGTTTTTATCTGAATCTTTTGGCGTTGTAATATCTTTTGAGGGTGTGTCATTTTAATTAAAGTTATTGATTTAGTGACTAATTTTCCAATTGGGGTGGGTTTTGAAGGTGCCGGGGTGGGCAAGACTTTTGTTGTTAAAATAACGTCGGGGCAGTGATGGCATAGTTACTTTGAAAAAGTAACTTTAATCGGATTACTGATTACTCCTTGAAAAAGTAACTTAGATTACTGACTACTTGATTTGGAAAGTAACTAAGTTACAGCAAAAGTAACTTTTTTAGTTACTTTCAGCAGCTGCTAACAACAACGTTGTGAAAATTACATTGATCTTTGCCAATACTTAATTGTAAGCTATTTTACAATGGTAACATCAACAATGTGTCTCCACTTATAAGGTTGAACTGAAGGGGAGATTTTTTTAATGGTTACAGTACAAAAAAATGTTAGTAATTTGTACATGTTTTGTGTGGTCCACTATTGTCTGGAAAACTCTAAGAAGGATTTTAACCCCCCACCCCTATCCCCCAGCCTCCAGGTTGTGCGTTACGGCCGTGCGTTTGGTGTCAGAGCGCAGCGCACAGCGCTCCTCCCGCGGCTCCACAATTCAGATGGCTGCTGCACAGATTTGTGACAAACTCAAAATAGTTCCTGTTTTTCTACCAACAAAATGCGCATCTCCCTCTTCCCTCCATTGTTTACATTTCTGTTGCTGCTGATACTGTTGCATAAAAACGGCAATCACTCGACAAGACAAGAAGAGGAAATAAAATTAAATTCCAAAGGAAAATAGTAACGCACAGTAACGCAAAAATGATTTTGATAAGTAACTGTAGTCTGACTACTGGATATGAAATAGCAATGCGTTAGATTACTCGTTACTGAAAAAAGTAGTCTGACATCAGTAACGCGTTACTAAGTAACATGTTACATCGGGGTCACCATTTTGTTGGAGAATTGAAAGGTAGCTAAACTCTTAAATATAAGTAAATAAATGACACACGGAGACGTAATTTCTCACTGCTAGCCACGACGGGTTTGGGTGATTTATTACACTCTTCCACGGATTTGTCTTACAGCTTCAGCAGTACAAAAACCAAAAATCTCTTCATATTCTTAACATCACCCTTTTTTATACAATTTCATCTTTACTGATGTGAGTTGGAAAGTTTCGACCAATAGCAATACTGCCCTTGGTTTACATAAGGATTCTGGCAGCCCCTAGACCAGGGGTGTCAAACTCCAGTCCTCGAGGGCCGCAGTCCTGCAACTTTTAGATGTGACTCTGCTGCACCACAGCTGAATAGAATAATTAGGTCATTAAGGCTCTGGAGAACTGATCTACACAAGGAGGAGGTAATTAAGCCATTTCATTCCACTGTTTTGTACCTGTGGCACATCTGAAAACTGCAGGACAGAGGCCCTTGAGGACTGGAGTTTGACACCTGTGCCCTAGACTGTCATGAGGTGGGGTGTAGAGGTGGTGAGGCAGACGCTGTAGACCCAGGATGCGATAAATAAATGATTTTTAATAATGAATGTCCAGAACAACACAGTCCAACATGGTCCAAAACAACGGGCAGCACGGCCGAGCAGAAGCCAGGGCTCGACGCTGGTAGCAACCGTTAACAAACGGACGAGATGACGGACTGGGTACACAGACCACAGACTAACAGCCAAATGAAACGAGGACCCGAAAAAGACACAGACACACAGGTGACACTAAATACACAGGAGGTAATCAGGGAACTAGAAACACCTGGGAGTAATCGAGGGGAGACAGGACAATGAAGAGACTCAAGGACACAGAAACTCGAAATAAATACACAGAAAAACACAGATCATGACATAGACTGAGTGTGTGTTGGACTTTCTTGAAAATATTCGGACCTCTTGACCTCAACATCTGCTCCATTTCAGAATTGCCGAATAAGCCAAATCATCACAAATTGTTCTTATCTGTCCAAACAGCAAACTTCCCAAGTCATATTTGGTCCAACTTTTTGAGCTTCGCACGCAAGGGAAGGGAGAGTGTCAGGTCAGTGGCGGTGAGCTGTTCAATAGTTGGAATATTCAATGATCTACACAAGTCTACGGGAGAAAAAGGCACACGGATGAGTCTGATCCAGAAACTTGAAATAGTACAGCCCCCACCCCTGTATCAGATGCGTCGACCTCGACTGTCAACTGTTTTGTGGGATCCGATTGAATAAGTACGGTTGAACAATGCACTGGCAAAAAGGGTTTTGAGTCTTTTAAAAGCTGCATCTGCTTCTGGGGTCCAACTGAAATTGATCTTGGTAGATGTTAGGGCCGTCAGTGGTAAGGCTGTTTGGCTGTAATTGCGAATAAATCGCAGATAGAAATTTGCAAACCCGAGAAACCTCTGAAGTTGTTTCCGCATCTCAGGAATGGGCCAGTCCAGAACAGCCTTGATTTTCTCCTCAGTCGGTCTTACCTGTCCGCCCTCAAGAATGAATTCAAGGAATGAAACTGATGCCTTATGGAACTCACACTTCTCCGCCTTCACAAACAGTTTGTTCTCCAGAAGGCGCTGTAGGATGAGACGGACATGGTGTCTGTGTTCTGCAAGGGTTTTAGAGTAGATGAGAATGTCATCAAGATACACGAAAACAAAAACATTCAGAAATCTCTCAAAACATCGTTGACGAGGGCTTGGAAAAATGCTGTAGCGTTCGATAAACCAAAAGGCATGACTAAATATTCGAAGTGCCCAATTGGTGTCTTAAATGCTGTCTTCCACTCATCCCCTTGACGAATGCGGAGTAAGTGGTACGCATTCCTAAGATCTAGCTTCGAAAAAATCATTGCGTCATGAACCGGATCGAAGGTAGAAGATAACAGGGGCAGAGGATATTTGTTTTTAACAGAGATTTGGTTCAACCCACAATAGTCAGAGCCATCCTTTTTCCCCACAAAAAAGAATCCCGCCCCCAGCGGAGAGGACGACGGGAGGATGATGCCTGCAGCTAAAGAGTCGTTAATGTATTTCTCCATTGTTTCACGCTCTGGTCGGGAAATGTTATAAAAATGGTAGGCAGAGGTGCCCCAGGGAGAAGGTTGTCAAGAAAATCCGAGCTCATCCCACTTCCCCATGCTGGAGATTTTAGTTTAACAGTAATAATAAATAAAGTTATCTTTAAAATGAATCACTCAAGTGACATCTAGGCCCAACAGTATACTTAGGTGTCAATAAAATAAATCTGGTTGTGTGTGTTGTTTTTGTCTAAAGCAAACTTTGCTTTAATTCTACTTTTTTCTATCTAATCATAAGAAATCATAGTCAGTCAGAGAGTCATTAAACAGGAAAAGCAGGTTTCCTGGAAAAAGAGGAAGTTTCCAGCCTGCAGATTTATAAAAATAGCTGAGACTATTCCTTAGTTTAAAGCATGAATGTTAAAGAAGAAAATCTAAACATTTTGAGTAATTTGATAAGATTCAAAGTAAAATATTTATATTAATATTGGTTTACTTATAATAATATTTACAGTTACATTTGTGGGAACACTTACAAGAAAAACAAGTAACTGTAACTTTGGCATCAAATAATTAGAATCATGGATTATTCTTGGTTTCTTTTCAGAAAAACATCTGTAATAACTCACATTAGGATTATAATAAGGATAATTAATAAGTTATGGTTATAAAATCATAAATGAATGATAAATCAGAGAAGCTGAAGAAAATAAATGTGATACAAGTTATGGTTATAAAATTATAAATGAATGCTAAATCGGAGAAGCTAAAGAAAATAAATGTGATATAAATATGATTTTGACATTGAACTTGAAATGGTGTAAAAGGTGTAAATGCAATTAAACATCACTGATATGTTGGAGGTAGAGAGTAGGTGAAAGGTTGTGCAGGCAGCAGACACAGGAGGTTGAGCAACCCTGAGACATTAGCACAGACATCAGGACATAATGTCTGAAGGACAGTGATGGATGTGAGGTCATCTGTCTAAGCAGACAGCCAATGAAAACGCACCAAAAGGGTGGATAAACCCTATAAAAGGTAGGTGCAAAAGAGGAACCTTTCGTTGGATCCTCCGGGCAGCTTCGAGCCAAGAGATGGACAAAGAACTCTGCAGCTGAAGAAGAGCCGGGGCCACGGAGCCGAAGACTGTCCTGCCATGAGGACCAACCCGTCAGGCCCACAACTTGTGGCTTCGAATCGCACTTCTCTCATCAGCTGGGTTCAGACCCCAAAGACAAAGATGAAGAACTGGTGCCTTTTTTCCTGCCAGCACCAAGTCCTGTGTAACCTCACCATCCATGCGGAAAAGAAGCTCATCAGACCTACAGAGATTCCTGCCTTCGCCGATCAACATCTTCCTCCTGCTGCAGCACCTTCTTCATCGTCGTGCCAGGTCTGGGGTTCGAAACGTCAAACTCCGTCCGTCTCTCTCAAAGGTTCCCTTTTTTAGTTCTCAGTATCAGCAGTAGGGAAAGATAGACTAGATGATTGATTTTACTTATTTGATTATTTCTGCTACTGAATTAAGCTGTACTGACCCTTGCAAAACTGCCTTACTAATAAAATATTTAGCATAAAGAAAATCTAAAAGATGTTGTGGACATTCAGTTAATGAGTCACCTTAAAGTTCTTTGATGGTTGTAAAATAGCTGTGATGTTTGATTCTGGAGAGGAAAAAGTTTAAAATGTTTTTAGGTTGCTGGTAGCCCAAATTTAAAACGTCATCCTTGGGACTCGCCCGAGTCACTAAAACCTACCTGGTTCAATAACAAATGCAAGTTGTAAAATAGAGAACGAGCGACCGTTAACAGGTGTGCTCTGTGAAACTAGTTGGCTGTAGGCTGCTCAGTCTGACTAATTCACAGGGGGAAGAAGGGTGGGACACCTGGATGTAGGCCGTCAGAAAATCAGGTGAATCGTTTCTCAAAACCAGCTTAAACAGAGTTTACTTCAGTTCTGGACAGGGTAAATCCCGGCAGATTTAGGAAACTCAATTAACCCGTTAGAAGGAGAGCTGGTAGCACATCTCCCCTCTCAGAAGAGGAAGCAGAGAGTGAGACAGTAGAGACAGAAGGGGGGGGGGGGGGGGGGGGTGTTGCGCAACAACAAGGTGTATGGCACAATTATATGGACGGTGAGGGGGAAGAGAGAGAGCTTTAGTTTTGCTGAAAACTGATGCTAAGTCGAGGTATTCAGGCGGAATTGTGGACATGTCAGGAGGGTCTGCTTGTTGGGGTTCAGCCAGTGACTGACCTGGTGGAACTGCGGAACGGAGACAGAATGAGTGACAGGAAGTGAACCAGGATTCTATATATTTATCAAACCAGTTGATATGAGGGTTATGTTGTTGTAGCCAATTAAAACCAAGAATAATGGAAGAGTTAGCTGTGGGAAAAACAAAAAAGGAAATGATCTCACTGTGGTTTCCAGAAATGACTAAATGCAAGGGCTTGGTTTGGTGAGTAATTTGAGGGAGAGTCTGGCCATCAATAGCGGTGACACGAAGGGGAACAGATAACGGGATGGTTTCGATAGCCAACTGCTGGACTAATGTTGAATCTATGAGGTCTTGCTCACATCCTGAATCGACAAGGACAGATAATGGGAGAGACTGATTACCGTTAATCAGGATAGCTGGTAATAGCAGGCGAGGAGAATCTTTACTCTTCGAGTGGTCCACCAGCCTCCTCGCCTCTACTGGCGGACCTGAAGGTTTAACCGCACGGGGCAGTGGGCGATAAAGTGACCTGTGGACCCGCAATAGAGACATAAACAGGAGGTCATTCTCTTATGTTATTCCTCCGGGGTGAGGCAAGTGCGACCGATCTGCATGAGTTCAGGATCTGTGGAGCTCTGTGGAGATGGAATGGATTGAGAAGGTGAGGAAGCAGTGAAAATTTTTACTGGTGTATCATTACGGTTTCTTTCGTTCTGGGACGTATTCTGGTGTCAAGACGAATGGTCATAGTTATTAGGCCCTCTAAGGTATCTGGTTCATTTAAAGTGTGAAAGTAAGCGCTTTTTAAAGCGGCAGCATTCCAGTTTGAAGCCGCTGCTCTTATCCTGAAATCTATGGCGAAGTCAGCGACAGTTCGCTGTCCCTGCTTGAGTTTCCATAACTCTCGAGAGTTAAAAGTCTTATCTTGATCCTGGCTGAACACCTGCTTGAACTCTCCTAAAAACCCATCGAAAGTGCAGCCATAGTTGGTGGGAGAAAGGAATCTGGCCTCGGCCCAGCTTAGAGCCCGGCCTGATAGCAGGGAGAGGACGTATGCAATTTTAGCACTATCTTGGGTAAAACTTTGGGGTGAGTGGTTAAAGATTATGGAACACTGTAAAATGAAACCTTTACACTTGTCAAGATCCCCAGAGAATCTTTCAGGGGTTGGTAGACAGATCTCCGAAAACGTGGAACGGACCGGTGGATCTGGAGCTGGGGCTGGTTCGGGAGCAGGAGACTGTGGAACAGAGTTTTGAAGGAAGTTTGTTAGTTCGACTAGTCGCCGATTTGTCTCGGCCTGGCGGGTATTCAGTTCCTGTAAGGCGGATGCATGGGACAGAATGTTGTTCTGAGAGAGTTCTCCTAATAGCGTCTGCTGGGCTTGGATTCTGGCCTGAGTGTTCTGTCATGTTGACATCTAGTTTTCTTGCCCACATGCAGAACACCACAGGAGAATTAATAACCAGTAAAAGTAAGTTTATTGAAGTAACGGGGAAGATGGGTGGAGAGAATCGGTTCCTGGGGAGCGGCTCTTGGAGAGGATGGCTCACTATGGAAACAGCAGAGTGGTGGTGAGTTTAAGGGAGTCGGAAAAAGGAGATGTGAATAAACAAACGGACTGATCTTACTTGCGGAGCTGTTGTTCACGGTCCGGGAGGGTTTGACTGCTGGGTCGGGCTTTGGTCTCCCTGAGGGTGTCTCTGTGGGTTCAGGTCCCGGGGGGGAACAAACTCGGTTGAGCAGATCCAGACAGAGAGATAGAGGCTGCGGCAGAGGGCGGACAGGTAAGCTCTGGCGGGGTGGAGACGGAGGAGTGGTCTGACTACCAGTCGAGGATTCCAGAAACAACTTGATCCAACTGAAGGAGCGGGGAGGGAGCTCGGGCAACCAGTGGGTACTTTCCACGGCGCCCCGATGAGACAGGTTTCAGAAAACCGGAGGAAAAACCTCTCATGGAGGAAACTCGGCGTCTCGAGGAAGGCACCATTGCTAGCAAACACTCAGGCGTCAGAGAACTGGCAGTCAGCTCCTCTTGAGCTCCAGAAATAATGAGGAGATGTGGAACAGGTGTGCAGGACACTGGCACGCCCCTCCAGGAAGGGCAGCCTCTGGCGCTATCTGGTGGATGGATTATGTAACAGCAGGAGAAAAAGAACCCACACAATAAAAAAACAAAAACCCAGGTTCCCAACAGGGGTTGGCTAAGTTTTAAAGTACATGAATCACCAAGACTGTGCTTGTTGGGAGACAGATGTGAGGTGGTACACTTGGATAAAACGGCTCTTAGAGTTTTAAATACTGAACTTGTGACCGCTTTATTGTAATACTATAGAAACAAACTCGAGCTCCAACCTTCAGAAAGTTGCAGATAAAGTCTGATTGAAAATGCAGCCTGCGAGAAGATGTTTAGACGATTAAAAGGCAGAAAAGAGGTCATAATGGAACAATGGGATAGTTTTCATTACATCTACAACATAACGGTGGAATTACTTCATGGACAGAAGCGTCTTGTGGTGCAATTTTTAATTCATGACTATGTTCTTGTCCCTCACTATTTTATGACTATGTTAGTTGTTTTGGTTTCTTTGTGTGTTTTGAATTTTAATAAAAACTTTAATTACAAAAAATAACTTTTATTGTGAAGGTTTGATATCTTTGCTATACTATCCAATGCTTGGAATTAAAATCCGGAATCCACTCTACCTGGAAAATTGTTATTGCCAAATATGGAAGAGAACTGTGATAATCTGGGAACCTCTCCCAAATATGCCTCAGTATTAGAGAAGATGCTTTGGGTGTTTTTGAGAAAATGCCATGATATTGGTGAAGGTGGACCCAAATGCAGCAGGTGGAGGCATTGAGTAACTGATGAATATTTAGTGAAAAAATTCTGAACAAAGTTTACAACAACCAGGGAACACTAAGAGCCAAAGCATTCTAAAAAAAAGCATAAATCCAACGAAAAGGGTGAATGCTGTTTTAGTAACGCTTTTGAAAGTTCAGCAGTTTGGTGATGTGTACGTTGGATAAAATGAGCCTTCACTGAGGGTTTGTATAAATGCCAGTGAAAACCGACCTGCTCTGCAAGAGAACCTTCCAAATTGTCCAATTAGATCTGATCCCAATATTTTTAAACAAATGTTTTCGGTTCAGGATATGTTAGAAAAAAATTGACATCAGTGTTTCTTATGGTTTTATTGTTAAATTTTTCATGTATGTAGTCATAGACTACATAGTCTGACAGTTTTTTTTATGAAGCACATTTTATTTCCAATAGTCTGTTCATTTTTAACAAATTAGCATCAGCCTTTTTTTCTATTATACATGTGCTATTTGATCTTTGTTAAGACATTAGCTCCAGTTTATACTAAGCTAACTTTTAGTCAGACAAAAAAAGATGGTTCTTTTGAATGAGAGGACCATCTTACTTTGAAGAGTAAGATGGTTCTCTCACTGGTCTCTTTCTTGCCTAGTTACTCAGTTTGTTAGGACATCCTGATCTAGGCAGATTTACACATAAACCATATTCCTCCCATTTCTTGATGATGGATTCAACTGAACGCCAGCAGACGTTTAGTGCATTAGATATTTTTGTATCCATCTTCTGACTAATACTTTACAGATACCTTAAACTGCTTTAAGTGTTCTTTTGTGGCCATGCAACAATGACAGCTAGGAATACCGATTAACCAGTGAGTGGACCTTGCAGACACAAGTGCCTAATAACTGAGCCTTATATACAATCACTCCAGACATATTCAGTGATCTCAGGTGATCTCCAGTACACTGACTGTACTGGAGATCACCTGAGCTCTCCAGGTGACGACAAGTTATGTCATTGTGCACTCATTTGTACAATGACTTAACCTGTTGAATTAGATTTGTCAATTTAAAGAGGGCATTTTTTTTACACAATTGCTTATTTGATGCTAAACAATTGTATGTTTTTGTTATTTTGTAGAAATCAGCTTTTGACATTAGTTTTTTGTAAATATTTATTTGTCAAAAAGCTAAAGTTTGTTGATCATAATTAATTTGTAAAAACAATAAAAAGCTCAAATCCTTCAGGTACTGAGTAACTGAAACAATTGAAAAATAAAGTTTTCCCTCTTCATCTTTAACTATTCACCACATCTCTCTATCCAACATCCTGTCCCCTCAGACTTGGATAAACCAGTTATCACTGTTCATCAGAGTGATGACGAAGCAAAGGAGCAATTCTACTTTGAACGTACCGTCTTTCTTCGTTGTGCTGCCAACTCGAACCCTCCTGTCCACTACACCTGGACAAGAGACAGAGAGGTGCTGGCAGAGGGCTCTGACTCAGGGGTGGAGATATACAAGCCATTTTTCACACAGGTAAGGAGCCAAGATTACATATCATCTGAACTCCAAGCCAATATCAAAATTAACATTTAACATATCAAAATTTTAAAAAAAAATAAAAAAATTAAAAAAAAAAAAATATATATATATATATATATGTACAATCCAGACCAAAAGTTTGGACACACAGTTGTGTCCAAACTTTTGGTCTGTACTCAGTTCAGACCAAAAGTTTGGACACACCTTCTCATTGAATTCAATGAGAAAGTGTGTCCAAACTTTTGGTCTGTACTGTATATGTAATTTTATTGTGCTTTTTCCTAAAATATTTTATATCACATTACTCTGAATAAGATCCCAAGATAGTTAAGCTCCTCCAATCGGGAAATGACGTCTTCCCTGACCCAGAAAAGGTACTCTGCTGTTTTCCTGCTCAAGACCATGGCTTTGGATTTGGAGGCACTGATCCTCATCCCGGCCACTTCATACTTGCCTGCGAACCTCTCCAGTGAGAGCTGTAGATCACGACATGATGAAGCCAACAGGACCACATCATCAGCAAAAAGCAGACTTGATCCTAAGGCCAGCAAAACGGATCTCCTCAACACCTTGGCTGTGCCCAGAAATTATGTCCATAAATGTTATAAACAGAATCAGTGTGGTTTCCCTGCTTGAATAGGGGGCCACCACCATGATCTGTCAATACAGGGAAACTCTTCCCGGTGTCCATGTAATATTGCCTAGTGATGTCAACCAATACGACCCTACAACATCCAGAGCCTTAAGGAATCTCATTCTCCCCCGGAGCCACCAAGGTGTCATGAGGTGTAGGTTTTTGGTTGGACCAAAAAACAGACTTCAGCTGGGAGTGTAGATCATCTTTGGGTACTTAATGAAAAAATGCAGAAAAAACAAGAAGTACAAAGAATCAGAGAAGCATGAAGATGGAGGCATGGAACATGACCCACTTGGACTCAGTTGCCCCTTTTCCACTGACACTAATGACTCTACTCGGCCTGCTTTGCGAGCATTTGTTCTAGTATTTTTTCTAGCCCAGTACCTGCCCTTTTGGTCCCTTCTCTGGAGCATGGTCGGTCAGGGCCGAGTAGGTACTTTAATATGATGTAAACATACTGCTGTTCACTGATTGGCTGTGGGTGTGGATACAATTTGATACAGTCAAAAGAGAAAAGAAAAACAAACGCCACCAAATTGCAAACTCACTACATGAGGGAATTGATGGTGTCCTCAAAGGTTACAAGCAAGCGGTGAACAATGAGATGCTGGCTTTTCTGTGGATTGGACTTCAATATTCATCAGCAATGAGGAATGAGCTGTGTAAGTCAACGTAGTGGAGAGAATGGAAAGCCTGGTTAGCCGCACCAGAGCCCTGACCCAGCCTTTGGTGCACCCTGACTCAGATTCATGCTTACACCGCTGCTGTCCATCCAGCACATTCAGGTAAGCAGTGTGCAGATATATCTGTCTGGTTTTTAGTATATGTTATGATTGCTTACATGCATGCATCAAAAATACGACGCTGTTGTATTTTTATTGTTCAAACATGCACGTTTTGTGCATTTCTGAAGCTCAGTTGCACATTCCTTATGATTAGGTTGTGCTGTTTATAATTACTCCAGAATATTTTTTATACTTTGTCTTTACTTTCTCTTTATTGTACAGCATATTACCCTTAATTTGGTTTTTATATGTTTTATCTTTCAATGAATATACATGCTTTGATTGTTTATTTTGCTGGCGTTGCACCAGAAGTGTCTCATTGTGGGACAATAAGGAATATTTCTATTCTATTATATTCTATTCTTCTAAAATGGCTAGATATCAGTTCTCTGGTTAAATGGTTATAAACTATTTATTTTATTAGTTATACAGGACATTAAAATGAGCAAGAAACTTGAAGAAAATGAGTGATATTTTAGCAATCGCTCTACGTCTGTATAGATCTAAACAGACATAGATCCATATGTCTGTTTAGACATATGGACCTAAACATAGATCATAGATAATTACCTAACAAGTAATTATTCACATTTTGTCTTTAATAGTTGTAGACTTCTAGTTATTTATAATTGTGTATGTCTGTGAATGACAAAAAATGTGTTTGTATACATATAAAGTAATGTCTATTATTTTAAATAATTATTTTTGTGTATATTATTTCCACATTAGAATGTCTGTGTTATTTTGCTGGTGTTGCACCAGAGGTGTCTCATTGTGGGACAATAAGGATCTACATATGTGCTGTAACATCTGATTACTTTCCCCAGGGAACAGAAGAAGAGGGAACATGGCTGACATGATGGTGAACGATGAGGAGAACCGTTGGAACAACAAGTGGATCTTCTTCAGGAGGAAGCAGCTACCAGCACTGCCACAAGCAGAGAGATGGTACACTGCCCAAGAGAAGAGTTGAGGCAAACTAAAGAAGAAAAATAAATGCTTTTGTGCTCTCAAACAAAGTAGTATCTTTTTCATACCCACTCCACACCTTATACATATGCAGTAGTTTGTATAGTATTGTAATCCTAGTATAATCCTCCCCAAAATGTGAGGAACTTTAGACACTGTGGAAAAACATAATATATGTATCTCATTGACACCTACCATTGTAGATTTCCATTGAAGTCATCCAAAAGTGAACACATTATTCAGCAAACCAAACATTTTGACAAATGTTAGAGTTGGTAGCAGAGGTTGTGCTAGACTTATTTGTTCTCCGTAATTTTGACCGACAGGATTAAAAAAAAAACTGGTCATGCACTATTTTTACCCGTCAAATTATAATCACATTAGCATCGGCTATTTAGCTGCATTTTTATGCGGTTTAGTTAATATCCACCTAGTTGAATCCAGATCCCATTACACATAAAGCAGATGAACACATCTAACTTTTTCACCGTAGACAAAAACCAGGAGGGTAACGTCTTCAGCTCTGTTTGTTAAGACTGCAGGATGAGTTTAAATCTTTGCAGCGCGCTGCGCATGTTACATTCTAATTAACTTCTGCATCTTTATTTATTTCCTCAAGATAAACTGCCGGCTCCTCTGTTTAGACTATGAATGGATTAATACAACATTGCATTTTCTTTAGTTTTCTCTGGTCTGTACTGGAGACTGGAATTAAATGCGCCATTTCAACCAAAGGTTTTGAATGCTCTTCTGAACCAGACGCTCCAAAGCGTCCAGTCCATAACTCTTCAACATGCTGTCAGCTCCCGGTCAGCAAGACGCATTTTGTTCAGTGTCCACATTCAGAAAGGATTTTTTTATTGACTGATTTTAGTTGCCTCTGCGATGAACTCTTTGCATAAAGTCTATAATATCTGCCCATGTGCACCAGTCAAGGGTGTGAATTATAACTTGTCAAATGACCGACGGGCTTCAAATTTTCCTGTTGTTTAAAAAAGTAACCGGTCAAATATGAAAAATATTCCATTAACTCTACCTCTGGTTGGTAGTAACAAGAACCCAAAATAGTCATGTTTGGACATTTCTTCTTTGTAAGAAGTAGAAAGTACTTCTTACAAAGTAGAAGTACTTTCTCTCTTAAGGTAGCCAAATGCCTCGTCATCTAATTAGTGACGCGCATGAATGGATGAACGAGATTCCCACTGTCCCTAACTCCCATCCAGCGAAACCACAGCCAAGGGAACGGGCTTGGCAGAATCAGTGGAGAAAGAAGACCATGTTGAGCTTCACTCAACAGGGTCAAGCTGTTGACCCTGTTGAGGGTCAACAGTACTTTGTAAGAAGTACTTTGTACAATGTAAGAAAGTGAGAAAATGTGTCAAAAACTTGTAATCCATACTGGTTTGTTATGTTGTTTGAAGATTATGAGTTTAAACTGTTAAGTCCACAATCAATTCTTAGTGACCAACATGTGAAAACATGGAAAGTTTGATCAAAACTAAGACTACTCAGATAAAGGAACAGCTTTATTCGTTTTCAGTATAACGTGGATATCAGATGAATTATAACCAACCAGTCAATAAACATATTTAGTAGTTAAAAAACCAGATTGTTAATGCACTTCAACTCTGTAAAAAACATCGGCCACATTTTCTTAGCAAAAATTTCACCAGTGGATCCGGCACATGTGTTCTGTGCTCCAGAAAGGTGAAAGTTTTTGGACATCTTGAAGGTAAGCACCCACATACCTTCAAGGACACCCGGAGACCATGAAGGTAGACACTGAGACAACCCACAACTCAGATTACTACAGGAATGTCCACAATGAAATATATTAATGTAAGGCGCCAACATGTAACAATTCCGACACTAAAGTTATTCATAACACTGGCTAAAATTAGTGCATTTATTTTGCTGGAATACAAAAATCAGTGTTAGCTTACCCTGCAACGTCTGGGCCACCTCCAGCAGCGAGGCCAGAAATCTCCTGCGGAAATCAACTGTATTTCTCCTCATCACATTTGGAGGATCCGCAGCTTTCCTCCCACTCTGCTTCTTCTTGAAATGTCAGAAAAAACACAATCAGGCTATAAAAATCAGATCAACTCTCTCTTTTTTGTCTCAGAAAAATTACAATTCACTGTTGGTTGTACAGTTCTATTTCATCCCTACTGACCGCCATAGGCGGTGCTTAAAGCACTGAATGATGCGCATGCACAGGTCGAGAATCTTATACCAACATGGTCACGTGTGACCCCCGGTGACACCGGTAAGTCTATATAATCACGTGACAATGACAGCTCAGTCCCTTTTCATCTTCTCGCATGCAGGTTGAACAGGTGGTAAGACATTGATTATTTGCTTGTCGCTGGTAACCTCGAGACTATGGACGGAGCTGCGAGGATCATCTCGCCCTCCAGATGCTGTGCAAGCTCCTTTTGATACAACTTTGTTCTTCGATTGGTAAGTTGTTGTTTACTTTGATCGGCGTTTGCTTCCGCATCGATTTCCCTATTGCTGGTGGTAAGCCGTTAGCCGATTCCGACCAGCTTGTTTGCTAATTGGCTTGTAGTTGTATTGCATAACGTTTTCGTGATTGCTTTTTCTTTATATTGTGCGCCATATCTGGCTTGTCTTTATTTACTATCACTGCCGCTTCGGGCCTGCTTTTGTTACATTGTGCAGCCGTGTTCGGCGTGCCTATATTTTGTTAATCGAAAAGCAGTCATTGTGCAGCCGTGTTCAGCTTGCCTGTATTTTGTTAATCACAGCCGTTTTCGGGCTTGCCTTTTTCATTCATTGTGCAGCCGTGTTTGGCTGCCTATATTTTGGTACATAGCAGCGGTTTTTGGACTTGCTTTTGTTTACATGGTGCAGCCGTGTTCGGCTTGCCTCAATGAGTGTTGTAACCGTGCTGGGTTTGAACTTTTTTGGTAACTACGGTGGTCGTACTGCTCCTTGCAGCTTTTACGCTTGTGGGGATCCCCTGGTGGCGTTTTCTGCTTGACCGGGTTCCTGGCCTATTCGCTCGTCTGCTTAGGTGTCAAGAGTGGCGATTTCAGCTCGACCTGACATAGTCCTGTGAGATGCTGGACATGCCGTGCTGCAGAGCTTGTTTGCCCCTCTCCAGTTGGAGGATGGGCATGATCTGTGTCCCTCTTGTTTGGGGCAAGATCATCTAAGGGAGGCCTTGACTGATACGGTCTGCCCTAATTGTTCTGTTCTGCCCTTGTCCCTGCGTACTGCTCGTTTGGCTGACTTTCAAGGCGCCAGCCAGCCTGTGACGCGTATGGTTCCTGAGGCTATTGGGGCTCAGTGGAGGAGGACCAAGAAGAGCTCCAGGGATTCAGATGGCCTATCTGGACAGATGGCCATTTCACTTCTGAGCTGGAGGAGATGAAAGCGCTGCTCGAGGCCCTTAGGGACGGGCGTGGCGCTGGCCTGACTGGAGACCCTGAACCAGGGCAGAGCATGGGTTCAGGACTCTCTGCTTTAGAAGACGATGCTATATCCCTGGCAGCATCTGGCACTGATTTTCAAGATCAGTTTGACTCTGGCTCGCATCTGTCAGCAGCCAGTTCGCGTATGTCTTCAGGCTCTCAGTCGAGAGAGGTTGGTTTGATAGTGGGCGCTTTGAGAACTGCTTTTGCTCGGTTGCAGATGGCTGCTCCACAGAACCAGCCTGCGGCTTCCAGTGCTTTCTTTCAACATCCTACTTCTAGGTTGTCCTTTATGGTTCCCCATCTGCTGAATATGTGAAGGAGGTTCATTCCTGTTGGGCATGAAAAAAGGCACTAAGGCCTTTTCATGGCCGACCTCTGATGGCAGGGCCCTGGCGGCCATGCAAGATGCGCCCAAGTTTGGCTTGGGCTATATGCCTTCTGTCGAACCTGCCATAGCATCCCTCATTGTGGCACCAGACGAGGCTTTGAGAGCTAATGCCAGGTGTCCTTGTCCTCAGTGTTGTGTGACTGATGATCTTCTCTGTAGAGCCTATGACTCGGGGTCTCGTTTGGGGCGACTCGGTAATTCATTGTTGCATTTATTACTGGGTCTCTCAGCTTCTTTGGAGGGCTTTGCGATTGATGCGCCTACTCAGGGGTTGATGGATGCATCTCTTCAAGCATTTGCTCTTTTATTGAGGGAAATTGGCAGTGTCCTGTCTACCCTTGTCCAGGTATGCCGCCAGGATTGGTTGGCACAGTCTCCTCTAACCAAAGCCTGTAGAATGACCCTGATGAGCGTTCCGGTGGTTCCTGGGGAGTTGTTTGGCTCTGCTGCGCTTGCAGCCTTGGAGCAATCGGCCCAGGCTTCTCGTACCAGGCAGCAGTTGGCCAGCCTTCATTGCAGACGATTGCAGCGTCCTGCTGGGAGTGCCTCTGCGTCTCTTTCGCGCACTTATCCAGCCCCAACTACACCCTCTGGGGGGCAGCCACGGCCTGCTGCAGGGCCTGCTGCAAGACCTGCTCATGGCCAGTGGGATCTACCCAGGGGTCAGGCTCACATCGCTTCTCAAACAAGGCAGTTTACTCGGCAACTCTCCCGCACTCTTAAGGGCAGGGGGGCTCGGAAATGACATCGCCTAGCTGGCGGTGGGACACTTTACCCTGGACCAGCTCAGTTGCTGGACCGCTCTCGTTTCCGATCCATGGGTGGTGTCTACAATTACCCAGGGTTACACGCTACAGTTCTGCTGCTGCCCTCCTGTTCCTGGTCGAATCAGGATGACGGTGATTCACGACCAGGTAAAGGCTCAGACTTTGAGCCACGAGATAGACGCCTTGCTGGCCAAGGGCGCTATAGTGCTTGTCGACCCCCTGCGGGATCCAGGGGACTTTTACTCAAAGTATTTTTTGGTCCCAAAAAAGACTGGGTGGACTCCGCCCAATTTTGGACCTGAGAGGTCTGAATGTTTTTTTGAAGACCATCCCTTTCCACATGTTGAGCATCAGGGATGTGCTTCAGACAATCTCCCCAGGCAACCTTGGTCGACTTGAGGGACACATACTTTCATGTCCCGATTGCACCACATCATTGGCAGTTTCTCCGCTTTGCATTTCAGGGCAAGCATTTTCAGTTCAGAGTTCTTCCATTTGGTCTCTCTCTGTCCCCATGGGTGTTCACTTGGTGTGTGGCTGCGGCCCTGTGTCCTCTGCAGGCCAAAGGGTTGAAGATCCTGCCCTACTTGGATGATTGGCTCATCTGTGCGCCCGCAGAAGCTCAAGCGGCTGCAGATACACACACATTATTCAATCACATAGACTTATTGGGTCTTCGTGTGAACTGGCAGAAGAGCAACTTAGTTCCCTCTCAGGAGGTCACATTTCTTGGGATCACGATGGACTCCCTCACTATGACTGCTCGCCCTTCACCTCAGTGTGTTGAGGGCATTCTGCAAATGCTGCCCGCCTTTCTGCCCAACCGTGCACCCCCTTTGTTGCTTATCTTCGTCTGTTGGGCAAGCTGACTGCTGCCTCTACAGTAATACCCCTGGGACTGTTGTCTCTGCGACCACTGCAGATGTGGCTCAACAGCCTGAGGCTAGACCCATCTCGTACGCTGCACCGTTGCTGGAAACTGCTGGTGTTTCCAGCATGCTTCGCATCACTGGCTCAGTGGTGAGATGCAGTGTTTATGACAAAGGGGGTTCAACTGGGCTTGCTGCCGTCTCGATGAGAGGTTGTCTTTACCAACGCATCCACCACAGGATGGGGGGTGTCGTGGCAGCGACTGATCGCCCTGGGGACATGGTCTCCTCTGGAAAAACTGCAGCACATCAATGCCTTGGAGTTGGAGGCTGTGCAGAGGGCGTCGCAACACTTCCTCCCAGACCTGCATGGAAAGCATGTCCTGGTGTGGTCGCACAATACTTCAGTGGTTTTTCATATCAACCATCAAGGGGAAACACAGTCGATAACATTGCTGAGGCTGACCCAGAAGCTCCTGACCTGGGCAGCCTCTCTTTTTGCCCGCCTAAGGGCAGCCCAAATTCCAGGGGTGCAGAATGTTCCGGCCGATGTTCTGTCTCGGGGACGCCCACCACCGGGGGAGTGGAGGCTCCACCTGGAGGTAGTGGGGGTCATTTGGGAGAGGTACGGCAAAGCAGCTGTGGACCTATTTGCGTCTGAAGAGAAAACACATTGCCCACTTTTTTTCTCCCTGGCAGACAATGCCAGTCCCCTGGGTCAGGATGCACTGGCATACGACTGGCCAAGAGTGCTGCTCTATGCTTTTCTGCCGCTTCCCCTGATAGGCCCAACACTCCTGAGGGTCCTTCAGGAGGGGCATCGGATTCTTCTAGTGGCTCCCCGGTGGCCTGGGAGAACCTGGTTTCCACTGCTGCACAGGCTCTGTTGCAGCTCTCCAATGCCTCTTCCCCACAGGCAGGACCTTCTGTCACAGCTGAGGGGTCAGATCCTGCATCCCAATCCCAGTCGCCTCCAACTCTGGGTTTGGCTGCTACAGGGCGCGGTGTTTCCTTCTCAGAGTATGACGGAGACATCAGACATACAATGACTAATGCCAGCCCTTCTACACGACTGGTGTACACCCATAAGTGGAAGGTTTTTAGCAGCTGGTGTCATGCAAGACATGAGGACCCTATACACTGTCCTGTTTCTGTTGTTTTAACCTTCCTTCAAGCACTGCTTTCTCAAGGTCGGTCTCCATCCACTTTGAAAGTTTATGTTGCTGCCATCTCTTGCTGACATACTGTGGTGAGTGGAGACAATAGGCCGTAACAGGTATGTTTCTTTGTTTCTGAGAGGTGCCCTCCCACACGCCCTGTCGTGCCTGTGTGGGACCTCTCTCGTCCTCGCTGCCCTGTGATCTCCTCCATTTGAACCATTGGCAGAGGTGAGCCTTGAGTGTGTGTCAAAAAAGACAGCTTTTCTCCTCGCCATGGCTTCGGCGAAGCGGGTGTGTGAACTACATGCAATGTCTGTTCATGAGTCCTGTTGCCGTTGGAACCCAGCTGGTTCTGGCGTTACTCTTTGGCCTGATGTTGCATTTCTCCCTAAGGTGGCCTCATCTGCGAGCCACTCTGTGCCCCTCCAGCTTGCTTGCCTTGATGCAGGTGGGCCTGATGAGCCTCTCTGCCCTGTTTGGGCACTGGAAGCATATGTCAGACTCACAGCTTCTCTTCGGCAGTCTGATAATCTGTTTGTTTGCTATGCAGAGCCCTGCAAGGGGCAGACCCTTTCTAAACAGCGTCTTGCACGCTGGATTGTGGACTTGGTGGAACAAGTGTACGTTCTACAGGGCCACCAACCCCCTGCTGGTGTACGGTGCCATTCCACCAGGAGCATTACTGTATCATGGGCCGCTATGACTGGGGTCACTCTGGAGGCTATATGTGCAGCAGCCTCTTGGTCATCCCCAAATACTTTTGCTAGGTTTTACAGGGTTAACTTGGCTGCCTTTCACCCATTGGAGGGGATCCTATCCCAGTGCGCATCATCATCATCCCAGTGAGGTGGGCATGTTTTCGGGGTTGTTTCTTTTCTGTGTGTGATTCCTCAGGACTCTGTTGGTAATCGTCATCCAGTGCTTTAAGCATCGCCTCTGGCGGTCAGTAGGGATGAAATAGAATGAAAATTATGACTGTAACTACGGTTCTATGAATCCCGGATGACCACCAAAGCGCTCAGTCCCTCGGAATCATTGTGTTTCGCGAGAAGATTAAGGGACTGAGCTGTCATTGTCACGTGATTATATAGACTTACCGGTGTCACCGGGGGTCACACGTGACCATGTTGGTATAAGATTCTTGACCTGTGCATGCGCAAGACTGATCATTCAGTGCTTTAAGCACCACCTCTGGCGGTCATCCGGGATTCATAGAACCATAGTTACAGTAGTAACTTTTGTTATGAACACAACACATGTTGTAGGACACTTGCAGGCAGTGCGCAATACCCCTCACCACTAGGAGATGTCTCCCTGCTACAGGCCTAGATAGGTCTGTCGAAACATAATTCCTTCAGCTGACAAGAGCAGACTGGGGCTGCTGAAGTAGAGCCAGAGGGAAAGGGGCAAATGTCCTCCACCTACACTGTAACATGTTCAAAGTTCTCCTGGGGGTGAGAGTTAAAGCTCTGACTCACAGGGGACTCTGCCAGGTGTTCCCAGCAGACCCTCACAATATATTTGGGCCTGCTAGATTATGGCATCCTCCCTCACCATTGGAGCCAACTCACCATCACATAGTGGTCAATGCACCACTCTCCTATCTCTTCATCCAAGTGTCCAAGACATGTGACCACAGATTACATAACAAAGTCAATCATCAAACTGTGGCCTAGGTGTGTTGAGGTGAGTCTTATTATTTCAGACTCACCTCTGAAATAATCAGAAATAATCAGCTAGGTTCTAGCCAGAACCTCTCCACCTCATACACCAGCTCAGGCTCCTGACCTGAGAGGTGACATCCCATGTCCCAAGACCCAGCTTCTGTAGCCAAGGACCACCAAGGTCCCTACCCATCACACATTGCACAAACTCCTTTGGCCCTTGTCACAGGGGGTGAGGGAAGGGGGACCCACATCTTCTCTTCATGCTATGCTTAGCTGTGCTCCATGTGTGAAAGCCTGGCCACCAGACACTTGCCAGTGTGCCCCACCTTCAGGCCTGGGTCCAGAGTGGGGCCCCAGTGACATGCATCCGAGAAAAGAACAATGATTCCATTGATTTTACTCATTGAAAGGGGTCTTTGGACTGGACTTTGTCTGCTCCCTCTTCAAAGAACCTGTCTGCCTTGGGTGACAGGTTGCACAACAGAGCCAACAGATCCACAGAGGACGCTGTGATCACGGCCCTCCATGCTGCTCTGTCACATTTGGAGCAGCAGGGGAGCTATGTGCGGATGCTCTTTGTAGACTACAGCTCTGCTTTTAATACCATCCTCCCTCACAGACTGGTGGACAAATTGGGGGACCTGGGCCTCCCTCACTCCACCTGCATGTGGATTCTGAGCTTCCTGACCAACCAACAGCAGAGAGTTAGGGTGGGAAAACATACATCCACTGCCCTCAGCCTTAGTACTGGCTCTCCACAGGGCTGTGTGCTGAGCCCCCTGCTCTATTGTCTGTACACATACGACTGCACCTCTGCCCACCACAGCAACACCATCATCAAGTTTGCTGATGACACCACAGTGGTGGGGCTCATCTCAGGAGGCGACGAGTCCGCCTACAGGGGTGAGGTGGAGCGGCTATTGCAGTGGTCCAGGGAGAACAATCTGCTCCTCAACAACTCAAAGACAAAATAACTCGTAATAGATTACAGGAGGGATAAAACGGACATTACACCACTAACCATTGGGGGAAAATGTGTGGAGAGGGTAGCTGATTTCCGTTTCCTGGGGGTCCACATTGAGCAGGGCCTCACATGGAACATGAACACCTTCGAGCTGATAAAAAAGGCCCAGCAAAGACTGTACTTCCTGAGGGTTCTCAGGAGGAACAACATCAAGGAGAAGCTGCTAGTGTCCTTCTACAAGTGCTCCATAGAGAGCATACTGACTTACTGTATCTGCGTATGGTATAACAGCAGCACTACGGCTCAAAGGAAAGCTCTCCAAAGGGTTGTGAATACAGCCCAAAAAATCATTGGCTGCCCTCTCCCCTCACTGGAGGACCTGGACAGCGACCGCTGTCTAAGAAAAGCACAACACATCACAAAGGACACTTCTCACCCCGGACATTCTCTGTTCACACTGCTGCCTTCAGGCAGAAGATACAGAGCAACCAGAACAAGAACCAATCATCTCAGAGACTGTTTCTACCCGATAGCAATAACAAAACTAAATGCAATCGAAAACAACCATTAATCATCATAAATGATGTATGTGAGAATGTGGCTATTCTTATTTATTAGTTTTGTTGTTTTTTTTTACCAGTTATTTGTTAATTCTTACATTGTGTGTGAATTGTGAGAGAGTTATTTTTTGTTTTTAAGCATATGCACTGACTGATGGCACCTTTTAAATTTCGTTGTCCTTGTGACAATGACAATAAAGATTTATCTTATCTTATCTAACTATACTGCCTGATGCCTCAAGCAGTATAGTTCCTTGGATCATTGGGACACTGAAACCCCTCCACTAGGTGGCAGTCCAGGGAGCATGCGGATTGGTGCAGAGTCTGCAGTGAAGTGGAGGATGTACCAGTCTGTCATGGTGAAGAGTGCTGAGAGGGTTAAAATTAGTTTTCTCTGCAGGGTGTCTGGGCTCTCCTTTAGAGCTAAGGTGAGAAGCTTGGTCATCTGGGAGGGACTCAGAGTAAAGCCACTGCTTCTGCATGTTGTGAGGAGACAGTTGAGGTGGTTAGGAGCCTTAATAAGGTATTCCAGGCATGTTCCACAGTGAGGAGACCCACAGGAAAACCCAGGACAAGATGGAGTGACTTCCCAGCTGACCTGGGAACGTCTTGGGATTCTCCCTAAGGAACGGTACCAAGTGGCTGGGGAGAAGGAAGTCTGAATCTCCCCACTTAGGTCCAGAAACAATTGGCTTCTTCATAGACTGCCTGACAGTTGCTAACGTCAACATCAACATTGTGAAGTTAACTGTAGATTCTGAATAGAACACTAAGGCACTTAAAGAAGCGTTTATGCAAGCACTCAGTGAGAATCTCAAAGATGCATTAGGCTATTTAGAAGCATCTAAAAGTTTGGAGGATCTCATTCATCCTAACAACTCTATTAAAGAGAGAGACAGATCTTCTTTTCACCCTCTTGTGACATCTTTATGTTTTGATTACTTTTTTCAGTGAAGTTAAGAATTACATTACATTACATTAATTTAGATTTAGTGAACTACAACTGCAGCCTATAACATTTCTGCATCTGGACGATAACTGTACAATTTGCACAGGGTATGTGATGAAATTTAAATCTTGAGATGACACATACAGTGCAGGAAAATGATTTTGTGATTATGAAACAGTTTCCATCTTTTTCCAACATTGTACCACTAACATAGCAGTGCACATCAGTTGGTGTTAGCTAAACGGTGAGGACGTCCCACGATCAGAACAACCGATTCACCTTTCTCTCGCTGAAGTAAAAGTTATTGACACGCCAATCATATTGGTCACTATATGTGTAACATAGACTCTGCTATAAATTTTCCTTGGAAAACTTTCAACTAAATGAACAATAAAATAAAATGAAACAGCCGAATCAGGGATAATTCCAGCAAACAACAGCTGTTTACAACCTTTATTAAACGTGTGTGATGTAACATTGTGAGACACGTTAATTCCTCCGTCAATGTAAGCTTAAAACATGCTAACAGCTAGCTGTAGCCATTACACTACACATTAAACTATCCATCTTGTTTTACTCACCTTTTGTTCTTTAATTAAAGAAATGGCATCTTCGAAGACCCCTCTGACACTGAAAAGCTGACTTAAATCCAATTCAAACCATGTTCCTCCAGATAGTTCATTTTCCTCCTGCACAACTAGCATCTTGGTCATTGAAAGCTGGTTCCCACCAGTGCCCATAAATCATAAAGTCAGAATTCTGAGATGAAAGTCAAAATTCTGAGATTAAAGTCAGAACTTTCTTTTTTTTGTTGTTGTTTTTTCAGTGCCCCTAATCCTCTTCATCTGGATGTTCTGGGTCTAAAGCCAAAATAGGACTCAGAATATATTTGTCTGCATATTTGTGTGGGCGAAAGATTTCTGAGTGGGACAGATAATCTGCCAGACTACTGACAATATTTTTGCAATAAAAACGATATAAAAAACACCATGATTAAACTTTAATTTTCTGCAAACAAAAACGAATTTCAATAGTCAGCAAACACCTGACAACAATAAGTAGCCATCGATTTTGAAGATAAAACAAATAAAAAGAACCAATTTTTACAGGAATTAATTTCTGTGACTTCCTGAAAATAACTCCATGGGCCTGATGTTTGAGTCATTTGAAATATTTTCCCTATCTTGCCTTCTTTGCACAGCTTGTTTTTCGATGAGCAAAAAGAAAAAAACCTACTATTTGTGCAATTATTTTTTGACTTGACAGCAAAAATTATCTGCTCTTGGCAAAATATAGGTGAGCATTTGTTCGGTACCGGTAAACATACTTGGGCCCCGATGTTTTTTACATTTTCATCCCAACGGCCCATTGGAAAGAAAACGTCGAGACAGTTCTATAAATACGGCATTCTCCAGATGTGGCACATATATAGAACTCTTATTTCATTTTTAAGCAGATTTGGTCCAAACCAAAAGCCTGACCCGGAGCTGGGGCATGTGCGTAAACCTTTGGGTGAGTTTTATTCGATCTGGAGCCTTAAGTATTTAGCCTACCCTAACCCTAACCCAGATCTCAAATGCTATAGTTTTGTCTGTGCCTCTTTCTGCATATAGATAAACAGAGAGATGTCAGTCACTGACTGGTCTATTTGACTGGAAGATTACAGTACATGCACCTTCAACCCTGTGTGTCACAGTGTTGTCAGCAACACAGGGCCTCCACAAAGGACTGTTCTCTCTCCCTTCCTCTTGTCCCTCATACAACAGATTTCAATCAATCAAATTTCATTTGCATAGCACATTTCAGCAGCAAGACATTTCAAAGTGCTTTATATGATTAAAAACACAACAATACAAATTCATAGAACACACAGTTAACAATTGAAACATTTTGTCAAGTGCCATTGTTAATTCTTTCAAAAGCAACTCTAAAAACTTGGGTTTTTAAAGGCACTCAGTGTTTTTTTACCATTTCAAGTTTGTTCCAGATTTGTGGTGCATGGAAGCTAAATGCTGCTTCTCCATGTTTGGTTTTGGTTCTGAGGATGCAGAGCAGAACCAGAACCAGAAGACCTGAGGGGTCTGGAAGGTTGATACAACAACAGCAGATATTTAATGTATTGTGGTGCTAAGTTGTTCAGTGATTTAAAAACTAGCAACAGTATTTTATAGTCTATTGTCTGAGACAGGGAGCCAGTGGAAGGATTTTAGTACATCCCCCAATGCGTGGATGAGTTTCTCTAGATCTCGCTGAGACATTAGTCATTTAATCCTGGAAATGTTCTTTAGGTGATAGAAGGCCTACTTTGTAACATTCTTCATGTGGCTCTGAAGGTTCAGGTCAGAGTCCATCACTGCTCCCAGATTTCATGCCTGATCACTAGTTTCTAGCTGTAATAACTGAAGCTGTGCGCTGACTCTAGATCCCTTTAGGTCCAAAGATAATAACTTCAGTTATTGTTTCTGTTCAGCTGAAGAAAGTTTTGGCACATCCACACATTTATCTGTTCTAAGCATCTGTTGAGTGCTTTTCTTGGGTTCTGAGTCACATGGTGACATTGTAATGCAGAGCTCTGTATCATCTACGTAGCTAATCTTATTTTCTGCTATAACTTGAACTAGTGGGAGCATATCAGTGACGTGAGGTGAAGTTCATAGCTGGTGAGGCACTGACTTAATCATAATCAGATTTACAAATATAGACCACTTGCATCAAACTTGGAAATGTAGATATTATTAATTTTGTGCTGTGCTCCACAGCAAAGGGAAAAATCATTCAAGTACAACTAAAACAGTACAACTACGTCTTTCTCGCTGTCTGTATCAGCACAGCTACCCATAGCAACTGACAACTACAAAAAAACTGAAATATTTCCCACACAAAGAGCAGAACATTCAGTCTATTGCAGTAGTATGGTTTTAGGCTTAATATTTATTTTGTTATTATTAATAAGTGATTGGTGTGGTACGAGGAGAAAACTAAATATATTGCTGCACTTTACTGTATGGCTAGCTAGTTGTTACTCTATCTTACTCTGCAGTTGGAGTCACCATGTCTGGGATCATGAGCGCCCCCTGCCATGAGGCAGGAGAACTGCTTGCCTCACCTTGAATCTGTTCTCTGCCATTTCTGATCTCTTCTCAGCACAGGAAACACGTTACACACACAGTTGGTGACAAAAAACATTGTACATTATATACATAAGCTAAATTATGGAAAACCAGTTCATACATTAAATGTTTTTAACCATTTTATTGGCGACGAACAGACAGGAGGAGCATGCTCCCATAGAATGGCAGCCAGTGAGGTTAGAGAGAGATTTGATCAATCCCAGGTGAGGCTCAGCTCACTGCTGCCTCAACAGCTGCGCTTCCAAGCATTTGAATGGGAAAATGCAAAAATTCTGTGATTTTGAAGAAAAAACAATCAAAATTGGTTAAGCTAAATAAAAAATAAATACTTTACAGTTCAAACCACAGGGTGAAAATGGCAATATAAATGATTTTATCATTATATATTATTCTTCCATGATGACAGGTGAGGCAGAGCCTCACCTGCCTCCCCTGACCGCACGTCACTGGAGCATATACATATTGAATAAGAATGGTCCTAGGATTGAGCCTTGGGGTACCCCGCATGTGACTTCTGTCCGCTTCGATGAGAAGTTACCTATTGAAACAAAGAAATCCTTGTTTTTTATGTAAGATTCAAACCAGTTGAGCAGTGGATCGGAGAGTCTGACCGAACTCTCCAGTCATTTCTGTAATATGTCATGATCAACAGTGTCAGAAGCTGCACTGAGGTCCAACAGAACCAGCACTGTGGTTCTTCCACAGTCAGTGTTTATATGTATGCCATTGAACACTTTGACTAGGCCAGTCTCAGTACTGTAATGAGCACAAAAACCAGACTGAAGGACATCAACGGTTGGTTGCTGTTAGGAAGCTATTTAACCATTGAAACAGGTTTTTCAATAGATTTGCTGATGAATGGGAGGTTGGAGATTGGCCTGTAATTAGAATACTACAGTATTCTAGACCGGTCTTGATCTGATATATATATATATATATATATATATATATATATATATATATACACTGCTCAAAAAAATAAAGGGAACACTTAAACAGGTGTTTAACACTTAAAGTGTTCCCTTTATTTTTTTGAGCAGTATATATATATACAGTACAGACCAAAAGTTTGGACACACCTTTTAATTCAATGAGTTTTCTTTATTCTCATCACTATTGACATTGTAGATTCACACTGAAGGCATCAAAACTATGAATAACACGTGGAAATATGCACTAAACAAAAAAGTGTAAAACAACTGAAAATACCCCTTATATTCTAGTTTCTTCAAAGTAGCAACCTTTAGCTGTGATTACTGCTTTGCACACACTCTGCATTTTCTTGATGAGCTTCAACAGGTAGTCACCTAAAATGGTTTTCACTTCATAGGTGTGCCCTGCCAGGTTAATAAGTGGGATTTATTGCCTTATAAACAGTCATGAAAATAAAGAAAACCCATTGAATTAGAAAGGTGTGTCCAAACTTTTGGTCTGTACTGTATATATATACACTGCTCAAAAAAATAAAGGGAACACTTAAACAACACAATATAACTCCAAGTAAATCAAACTTCTGTGAAATCAAACTGTCCACTTAGGAAGCAACACTGATTGACAATCAATTTCACCTGCTGTTGTGCAAATGGAATAGACAACAGGTGGAAATTATTGGCAATTAGCAAGACACACTCAATAAAGGAGTGGTTCTGCAGTTGGGACCACAGACCACTTCTCAGTACCTATGCTGTCTGGCTGATGTTTTGGTCAGTTTTGAATGTTGGTGGTCCTTTCACACTCGTGGTAGCATGAGACGGACTCCACAACCCACACAAGTGGCTCAGGTAGTGCAGCACATCCAGGATGGCACATCAATGCGAGCTGTGGCAAGAAGGTTTGCTGTGTCTGTCAGCGTAGTGTCCAGAGGCTGGAGGCGCTACCAGGAGACAGGCCAGTACACCAGGAGACGTGGAGGAGGCCGTAGGAGGGCAACAACCCAGCAGCAGGACCGCTACCTCCGCCTTTGTGCAAGAAGGAACAGGAGGAGCACTGCCAGAGCCCTGCAAAATGACCTCCAGCAGGCCACAAATGTGCATGTGTCTGCACAAACGGTTAGAAACCGACTCCATGAGGATGGTATGAGGGCCCGACGTCCACAGATGGGGGTTGTGCTCACAGCCCAACACCGTGCAGGATGCTTGGCATTTGCCAGAGAACACCAGGATTGGCAAATTCGCCACTGGCGCCTTGTGCTCTTCACAGATGAAAGCAGGTTCACACTGAGCACATGTGACAGACGTGACAGAGTCTGGAGACACCGTGGAGAGCGGTCTGCTGCCTGCAACATCCTTCAGCATGACCGGTTTGGCAGTGGGTCAGTAGTGGTGTGGGGTGGCATTTCTTTGGAGGGCCGCACAGCCCTCCATGTGCTCACCAGAGGTAGCCTGACTGCCATTAGGTACCGAGATGAGATCCTCAGACCCCTTGTGAGACCATATGCTGGTGCGGTTGGCCCTGGGTTCCTCCTAATGCAGGACAATGCTAGACCTCATGTGGCTGGAGTGTGTCAGCAGTTCCTGCAAGATGAAGGCATTGAAGCTATGGACTGGCCAGCCCATTCCCCAGACCTGAATCCAATTGAGCACATCTGGGACATCATGTCTTGCTCCATCCACCAACGTCACATTGCACCACAGACTGTCCAGGAGTTGGCGGATGCTTTAGTCCAGGTCTGGGAGGAGATCCCTCAGGAGACCATCCGCCACCTCATCAGGAGCATGCCCAGGCGTTGTAGGGAGGTCATACAGGCACGTGGAGGCCACACACAATACTGATCCTCATTTTGACTTGTTTTAAGGACATTACATTAAAGTTGGATCAGCGTGTAGTGTTATTTCACTTTAATTTTGTGTGTGGCTCCAAATCCAGGCCTCCATTGGTTAATAAATTTGATTTCCATTGATGATTTTTGTGTGATTTTGTTGTCAGCACATTCAACTTTGTACAGAACAAAGTATTCAATGAGAATATTTCTTTCATTCAGATCTAGGATGTGTTATTTGAGTGTTCCCTTTATTTTTTTGAGCAGTGTATATATAATGGGGATTTTTGACCATTTGTCCAGAAGCGCATTTGTGCGGTCACATAATGATGTTAAACAAGAAGGCCTAGCTCTCAGAGCAAAGGGACAGCTCCAAACTCTTCCCACAAAGTTGGGAGCATGGAATTGTCAAAATGTCTTGGTATGCTGAAGCATTCAGAGTTCTTTTCACTGGAACTAAGGGGCCAAGCCCATCTCCTAAAAAACAACCCCACACCACAATCCTCCCTCCACCAAACTTTACACTTGGCACAATGCAATCAGATAAGTACTGTACCGTTCTCCTGGCAACCACCAAACCCAGATTCATCCATCAGATTGCTAGATGAAGAAGCACAATTCGTCACTTCAGAGAATGTGCTTCCACTGCTCTAGAGTCCAGTGGTGACAACTTTTCTCCACTGCATCTGTCGCTTTGCATTGCATTCCTTACCCGTTCCTCTCATTATACCCTGTTGATTCTCTACTGTTTCTTTCCCTGGATTATTGTTTTGTTCTACTGTGACTCCTGTATTCCCTGTGGTCTTTGTAAGCTTTTTCTTCATGGTTTTTTCATTAAATCCCCAAAATCTACTTGACCCTCTGCCTCCTGCTTTTCGGTCCACTATAAGAATCACACAACTTGACACATTTCCCTTGGATGCTCTTGTAGCACCTCTGTGATTTGAGCTGAGAAGGGATGCAAGCAGTGTAATTTAAGGTGGTCCAGAATGGCTGTGGTCTGCCTGCAAAGTGCTAGTGAAACAGAGTGGAACGAGATGCAGTGGAAGTTAGGGGTTAGATCCTGCATGTCTGCATTTATCACTGGGAGAACTGGGAGAAGGCAGAGGAGCTGAGTTTTTTCAGATTATCTGTCTCATACTCCGCTCGGATCAAATTTCCACTTGCCAACCTTTCTGTTCACTTGCGAATCATTTTCTGCTCACACTTGAAACAAAAAAGTACCGTTGCCTAGCAACCTTTCAGCTGACATAATAAAAGTGTTATAGAGCTTTGGAAGTGACATCACTGCGTGTGACGTTTACGTCGCTGGGCGCCATCTTGTATGGCCACAGAACAAAGCAAACTTTTTCGGGCGTTTTCATTGTGCTACCGACCGCAGTGAAGTTGTTTTCAAATTGGATATTGAATATTCCCGCTCCGCGGAGTAAGGAGCGTTTAGCTCAAGGTTGATCCTATTTATGAACGCTAATTCTGGCCAACTGTTCTCTACTGCTCCCTCCTCAAGAGCTCGGAGGTTTACATTGGGACCGTCAGATTCCAACAAAACACTCCTGTAAATAAATGTCTTGTGACCAACTAATACAAAAAATTGGTAATTCATGCTATAACACTAGGCACACTATCCTCTATTAAAATTTTAATTGACAGACTGGCGACCTGTCCAGGTGACCCCGCCTCTCGCCCGGAACGTTAGCTGGAGAGGCAGCAGCACCTCCCGACCCCACTAGGGACAAGGGTGTAAGAAAATGGATGGATAAATAATTTTAATATTAAATAATATGTTTTCTTCAATAGCTTCCAAATTGTGCCCCATTAACTCAAAATAAGTGTGAAATTATTCTACTAGACTGTATAGATCATCTTTATTACACTTTGACCCCTTTTTTTGTTTAACGAATTTTATATTTAAAAAATATTTTTTTAAAATGTTCATAAAATGTATTACCTCAGATGATCATCACATTTGTTACCTGTAATGTTCAATTACATAAAATTCTAGGACAGGATCTATTTCATTACATGTTCACTTCTTACCTGAAATACAGTACAGACCAAAAGTTTGGACACACCATTCTAATTCAATGGGTTTTCTTTATTTTCATGACTATTTATAAGGCAAGAAATCCCACTTATTAACCTGACAGGGCACACCTATGAAGTGAAAACCATTTCAGGTGACTACCTGTTGAAGCTCATCAAGAAAATGCAGAGTGTGCAAAGTAGTAATCACAGCAAAATGTTGCTACTTTGAAGAAACTAGAATATAAGGGGTATTTTCAGTTGTTTTACACTTTTTTGTTTAGTGCATATTTCCACATGTGTTATTCATAGTTTTGATGCCTTCAGTGTGAATCTACAATGTCAATAGTCATGAAAATAAAGGAAACTCATTGAAGTAAAAGGTGTGTCCAAACTTTTGGTCTGTACTGTATGTTAAATACAACAAATATTTACTTAAAATGTGATCTATTTCATAACATTTACTTGTCACCTTTATTACTCTGAATTGTTTAATTACACATGAAATGTTTAAAGATGGGCTTTTTCATCTGGTTTGCTTGTTACATTAAATGTTTACTGCAAATTTGAATATAGTTGTTTACTTCATTACATGTATGTTTATTACTTGAAACATTTTAAATATCACATTTTTACTTAAAATGTGATTCATTTCATCACCTGTTTACATGCAACTTGAAGTGCTTGAATCAAACGTTTCATCAATGTTTACCACATTAAATTATGAAATGACAGAAAACAGCCACTTCCAACTGAACACATAATTCAACACAAATGGTCCACGTTCCTCTTCAGAGTGCGCAGCCTTGCAGAGCTCCTCTCCTGGGGTTTCCTCCTCAGCCTCTCCAACTCGCTCCTCCTCTACAGCCTCCGTTACTGTGTTTTATTTACCTCTTCTGGGGTAAATCATGAAAACAGTCTCTGTAATTTGTTGATCCACCGTGGTTTTGCTGTACCGCCTCTTTAATTGACGCGCATGTCGGTCCCATGTTGTGGTGTTTACCTCGCAGTGACCCAGATTCAGTCTGGATTGATCTGATCCATTTCATACGTCAGTTTGCCTGGAAGAGGAAATATCAAAACACACATCAGTATTAATACTGTAAATTTGATAACACTAGAAAACTTAAATAGTTTACTTCACAATAATGGAATAACCTCGATGTTCACTGACAAAACTCAGACTATGCTACATAAAAAATATCAGCCCAACCTAAATAAGGTTGACTCACTTAAATGAACTCAACATAACTGAACCTGAGTACACCCGGACAAAATCATAGCAAAAAGTTATGACACAACACCAACAAAGCGAATTTAGACACTCACCAGAATGGACATGTCTGGAGCAAACTCGTAGATAACTTGGGATGTTGGAGAACGTAATATCAGGATGTCTCACCGCTGATACCCGGGGCATTCATCTCCTTTTCGTTAGCTCCGATAGCTTAGCCTCCTCGCGTTGTTTACAGGCAGAAAAGCAGTGAAACTAAAGTCCGTTTTCCATCTTTTTACCGTTTCAGTCATGTGATCGGACATTACTTCCAATAACGCAGCAAGTTCGAACCATTGCTAATTCATTTAAATTAACTTAGATTCAAAAATTCAAAATATCTGTGAGACAGTCATTTTGTCGGTTATGTTTATGGCCATACAAGATGGCGCTCATATCCCTACACCTACAGCAGTGACGTCACGTTCCAAAGCTCTATACTGGGTGCGTTTGTTTCCTTCAGGGTGTGCCTGTGTGTGTATGTATGTATGTACGTACGTACGTACGTACGTACGGAAGGAAGGATATGTCGTGACTAAGTTGTAACATGGTTGTTTCTGTGGATCCATTTTCTTTGGTTGTGTGAACAACCAAAGCTACAGCCTAAGATCAATAGCTGTTAGCGATCAGTTGTGTCCTGCTGGCAGATATTTATCATAACATGAAGCAGAAAGCTAAGGTCATTGTTTCGCCCTACACCCAGTTAGTGGTGCAGGTTGCAACAATTTGATCAGAGCAAAGACAAGTTTTGAGCGCAAGGAGAAAGGTTTGAGAAAGCACAGTGAATATTTGAAAGAGAGCAGACATTTTCAGTACAAGCATTACAAGTTTTGAGAGGAAAGACATGAAGTCCTGCTTTCAAAATTTAAATGTGTGCTCTTGAATCATGGCAGAAAAATCCTCCATAAGTATGATTGTAATAATATAAGCAAACGAGGAAAAAAGTGACTTATTTTTCAATAAAATGTCTCAGACAGATACATAATGTTTTGACATGTGATTTTTTTGTCAGGGTCAGACGAAGATCTTGAAGCTGAAAAATCTACGTCTGCAGGATTATGCTGACTACACCTGTTTTGCTTCTGTGAAGAATTCCTGTGGCATTAGAGACAGAAGTACCCACTTCATTCTCAACAACAGGACAGGTATAAAAGCACTCAGGAATTGGAACAATCAAACACTATCTGCATGTGTATTTCTTTATTTAAATATTATACTCCTATAAGGGGGGCAAACCTTTAAAAGTAAGATTCTGGATTTTTAAAATTCCAATTAAACATTCTTATTAGTTCTACTAAAAATGATTTTTATTTCATGTTTTGATACTAGAAATTCACATAATAATTCTGCATTTTAGTTATCTCAGTGATCATGTAGTTGTAACAACAGAGAGGGAAACACAGACAGAAAATAATTAAACTCTTTATTAAGCAAAAATAAAATAAAATCTAGCAATACAGGGAAGCAGCCTAACCACAGCTGGCAATGCCAAAAGCAAGTAGATCAAGCTGCCACTACTGCACAGAAAAGATATACCAGGTTGGCAGAGCTCTAAGTCACCCTAGCTTTGATAGTCACAAGATGCTGTGAAGTTTCTTTGTTATTCTTATTGTAAACTAGGAATGCGTGATATAAACAGTATATGGTTGAAAAAAAATACATTTGACCTACAATAGAGATCTCCACTCTACCGGCCAACCAGGGTAATGCTTTTTGATGACACAATGGACTGCATCAAAACAGAGCAAGAGGTACAAGCAGCGTGGCTGAGAGCCCAAATGAAGAGCTTGTTAAAAAAGGACGTGCAAAAACAAAAATAATCTGAACCTGCTTCGGGTTTAGCCTCCCGAAGTGAGAGGTAAAAGCGCACATGGGATCGGTGCGACCCTTGCAGGGATGCACACAGGGCAAAGTTCACTGAGTCCAAAGCGCACTGTTTCTTACCCCCTCCGCCATCTTAGCGCAAGGCTCAAAAGGAGCACAGCTAGTGGTGGTTTCTGATATGGGCGACATGGGCAACCACCCATGGTGGCATTTTGTGGGGGATGGCATAAGCGCACACCTATCTCGCCCCCACCGAGATGGGTGTGCTTTGCCTCCTCCCTTGGTTGTCAAATCAAGTTAGTGGTCAACCAAACACTCAGAAATGTTCCCTCAAAATGTTGTTAAACTGTGTGGATGTTAGAGAAAGAGTCATAATGTGATTTACAGTTTTTTACATTAAAGCGTCTGTTTCCAGAGGTATTAACACATATTAACAGAGGCAGACCATCCCTCTGTTTTTCCTGTATTTGTATATGTGTGTAAGCTGCAGCACAACCAATCAAATTAACACGATTTAAAATAAAAAATAAATAAATAAAAAAAACGAGAGACGAAACGCTGAAAGCAGATATGCTCCCATGAGTAATTTCTTTTGGGTACATTAATTATGAAGTATCCAATAAAAAATGGAGTGCAACATGCAAAACCTCCAAGAAGAGGATCTCAGATGGAGATACAACTGCTTCCAACTGTTTGGTATTTGAAGTTGCACAAAGAACGGTAAGCAGTACTTTTCTTTTGCCATGAGACATCTGACTTTAGCTAACGTTGTGTCATTAGCAACTGTACTCCAGGCTGTGTTGGTGCCTTAACTTTCACTTGTATGCTATGTTTAGTCATGCTGTATGAATCCGGTGCTTCCAACTCATCAACATTAATGTGCAGGGTGTTAGCTCAGGATTGCCGGTGGACAGTGAGCGGGGGTCTGTATCAGAAAGCAGGTTCTGGACCTGAGCTCAGGGACGAGAGTTTCTCTCTGTCCCCATCATAATGATGAACTGGGTCCTGTTCCATCACAGGATGGAGGGTGTATTCTAAGAGAAACTATGGTTCTCTTTCTATGAATTTATCCCTCACGCGTAGCACAGCACTGAAAAAAGCTTAATTCATGCCCACCTACTGGATGGGCCCCTCCCCGGTCTGTATAAATAACAGTCAGACTGGACAAACGGCTCCCTCTTTTTCTTGAGTGTAAGATAGCACTGACTTAAGAGCGAAGATATTTTCTAGCGGTACCCTCCGTTTGTGCCCATCTTGTCAGACGGGGTACATCATGTCCTTTGAAGGGCACTGGATCTGCGAGGAATGCCTGGGCCCCCAGCACACCGACCTTGCCCTGATGCCTCGGCCCTCTTGCCGCTCCTATGCTGTCCTCCTGCTGGCGGAGAGGAGGCAGAGGCTAGCTTTTTTCAAGGCTGGTGCTAGGCAGTGCGACGGGCCCACCGAGTCCAGTCGCTGCTTGTGGGGAGATGCACGCTACGCTGAGCGGGATGCTAGCTATGCTGAGCGGAATGCTAGCTACGCTGAGCGGGAATCGGATGACTCTGCCGGCAGAGAGGATGACAGCGATGAGGACAACAGCAAGAGCAGCAGCGGTTCGGATGGTGCTTCCCTGCTGGGAAGCACTGTGGTGGAAGAGAGGCAGCTGAGCAGATGCTCAGTCAACCCCTGGCTCCATATGTCTGACTCAACCCCGCTCCCAGCTGTGGGCTCGCTCCTCCTCGAGCTAAATAGCTTGATTGAGGAGGCGGCTAGCGTTAAGTTGCTTCCCGTCCCTCAACCTCCCCTGCCCTGGCGGGACGGTTTGGCTCCCCCCCAAGTCGCTGTCCGGACCCCATCTGGCCTCAGTTTCCCGCCGTAATGACTTACATAACTGAGACAGCACGAAGCTGAGGGCACCAATAATGCCGCTTTGTTGGCATATGGCATCTCCTAGAGGGTGGAGGAAGCTGCCTTAGAGAGCTGTAGGGTTCTCTCTGCAAGGTGGCTGATGCCATACTCAATCTGTGTGCCACCTCAGCGATTTGTTCCTCTCAGATAGCTGCCTGGGTCACTCTAATCCAGAGGACCACCTGGCTCCGCCTCTAGCCATCTATGTCCGAGAAGCTCTAGAAGGACCTGCTGGATGGCCCCATCACCACTGATGCACTGTTTGGTGCCAATTTCCAGTCTCTCCTATCGGAGTCTAAGAAGACCCAGGAGGTTTCAGAGTTCATCCTCTGCCTGGTAGGGTCACAACCTGTCCCCCGCACTCCGGCCGCTGGAGGGCCGTGGCCGGCGTCAACAACAGAGACACTCCACAGCTGCTGCAGCTGCTCTTCCTGTTCTGCTCCTCCGACACTCTCCTCCACCTCTCGGCAGTTCTTCCCGGTAAGACAGCCAGCGACCCAGCGTCTCCCCAGAGATCCGGGACCGGCCAGCCGCAGGGACCACGAAGAAGGCAAGATAGGAAGTGACTAGCTGGGGAGAATGTGTGTGATAAGGTCAAATGTTTTGAAATAAAACACAAATATATCGCTGAGAGCAAAATTCCTGCAGGTTCCAGCTCTGTCAGATTAGCTGATCTCACAGCAGCTTCATCGCACACATTCCCCACACACAGTGAGCCGGCGGCTTCTAGACAGCTAGGAGGCACCGCAGCTCCGCGGTCTCTACACAGAATTTTTCTGTCTCAGTTGATAAGTCTGTCTCTTCTGAGCAGTCTGAATCTGAGAGTGCGTTCTGTGAACAGTCAAAGCCTACTGTGATTCCGGCTGCAGCTTCGCACTCATCTCACCTTGTGAGTGGCGACTGTCATCTGTCCGGCAGCGGTCCGCGCCAAAACAGCGTCTTAAGCACCCTGACCCCCCTTCAGGAAGAGCGCGGGTTTGCCCTCGGCCTGACATGAATGTGGCATGGAGACTAACAACCAGCCCTTTCTGGCTGAGCCCCCCATATATCCCCCCCCCAGAGAATCTCCAAGGCAGGGGACGGCGGTAGGGGCTCTGACTCTGGAGTTTATGCGAACCACAGCACCTCACATGAATGTGTGCCTGCTTTCAGAACATTATTCAGAGTGGCGGCGTGCACTCTGCTGATTGGCTAATCAGCAGGGGTTACACGCTGCAGTTTGGAGGCAGGCCTCCACCTTTCACAGGGATCGTGGAGAAGCTTCTACCATCTCTCGAGCACAACGCCACTCTCAGGTCAGAGCTGCAGGAACTGGTGGCGAAAGGTGCAATTTCCACGGTTCCCCAGGGAGAGGAAAAAGCGGGGTTTTATTCACGCTATTTTCTGTTCCCCAAAAAACCAGGAGGAGTGAGACCCATTCTCGATCTGTCCCTGTTCAACAGCTCGATCGTGGAGATGCCATTCTACATGCTAACAACCAGACAAGTGCTGAAAAATGTTCACCAGGACGACTGGTTCACCTCCATAGATTTAAAAGACGCATACTTCCACGTCCCCATCATCCTGAAACACCGGAAGTATCTGCGCTTCTCCTTCCAGGGGACCCAGTATCAGTACAACCATCTGCCATTTGGTTATTCTCTCGCCCCGCGCACGTTTTCAAAATGTGTGGAAACAGCGCTGCAGCCATTGCACATGGCAGGGATGAGAGTTCTCTTCTATCTGAACGACCTGCTTTTACTGGCTCAGTCCAGAGAGGAAGCCGCAATGCAGTCCCGGAACACATTTGCTGAGCCTGGGATTTTCCATCAACGGGGAAAAGAGTTTGGTTATTCCATCTCAGATGATCATTTATCTGGGAGTGGAGCTGAACTCGGTTATGATGAGAGCCCGATTGGCACAGCCGACAATCGAGGCTCTGCCAGCGCAGCTCCGCTGTGTCAGAGCAGTCAGCGTAGTGACTGCTCTGACAGTCATGCGGCTGCTGGGAATGATGTCTTGAAAATGTGAAGGAACAGAAAACAAAAGAGATTAAACAAACAGCAAGTCAAATTCCACAGCAATGCAAAGTACAGTCAGAATAAAATATCACAATATCAGTTGAAAAACTATTATTCGCAGCATACAGTATGTTATCAACTGTACTGACCAAGCCAAGCATAAAACTGAGAAGATCAAAATAATAGTGGGAGGAGCTGAAAAGATTTTGGGGTTTAAAGAGGGATCATGGGAGAACATAAAGAAAAAGTTGGAGGTAGATGGGAGATCAGGACCATCAGGTGAAAGTAGTTCATGTTAATATTACAATGGAATGCAAGAAGTTTAATTGCTAACGGACAAGAACTTCAAGGTTATATTGATAGTCTTGAAGAACAACCCGAAATTATTTGTGTTCAGGAAGCATGGTTAAAAATATTAGATTTTGTGATTAAAGGATATGATGGTGTAAGAAGAGATGGACAGTAGGGAGGTGGAGGAGGACGTGGAATATTTATAAAGCAAGAGATACAATATCAGGTATTAGGGAAAGGGAAAGAACTTGAATATATAGTAATTGAGATATGGGAACAAGAAGGTACATTTAAAATAATAAATTTTTATAATCCATGTAAAACATTATCAATTGAAATAATGGAAGAGTTACCTGAATATTCAGAAGGGAAAGTAATTTGGTGTGGGAATTTTAATGAAAATAGTACATTGTGGGGTAAATGTAATGATAAAAACAGACAAGTTATAGAAGAATTCATGGAAATGAAAAATCTTGTATGTATTAATGATGGGAGGGGAACAATAATCAATGTAAGAACAGGGATGAAATCAGTTATTGATTTAACAATTGTCTCAAATGTTTTAGCTGGTATTTGTGAGTGGTTCACTGATAAAAATTTAACAATAGATAATGTTAATAATAATAGCAATAAAGTTAAGGAATAAAGCATTTAAGGTACTAAAAGGTAATCCAATTTATAAGAATTTAATTGATTATAAAAGAAAGCAAGAATGCAAAAAAGGGAATATTGGAGACATTTTTGTAGTACAATAGGGAAAGAAACAAAAATTGAAAAATCTTTGAAAATTATTAAAAGAATGAATGGCATGAAGAGAGAGTTTGAATATCCTATATTAAAAATATATAATACAAATATAACAAGAGATGAAGATAAAGTTGAAATATTGGCAAGAACATTTAGTAAAATTCATAGTTCAAGTAATATTAGTGAAGAGGGAAGAAAAGGAAGAGAAAATACAAAGCTTAAACATAAAGACTTATTAGAGAGTGTTGAAGAAACAAGTAATTTGTTGAATGTTGAATTTACAAAAGCCGAATTGAATTATGCACTTAGGAAGACAAAAAATAGAGCACCAGGTATCGGCAATTTGGTATAGAATGATAAGGCAACTCAGTGAAAAATCAAAAGACATAATATTCTAATTATATAATAAAATTTGGGAGGAGGAAAAATTACCATTGACCTGGAAGGAATCAATTATAGTACCAATAGCTAAACCAGGAAAATATAACTCAAACCCAGAAATCCACAGACCAATAGCTTTAAAATCAAATCTATGTAAAATAATGGAAAAAATGATTAAATAACTATTAATAATAGACTAGTATATTATTGAAATAACAAAGGGTATATGTCAAAATATCAAAGTGGTTTTCGTAAAGGGAGGAGTATTAATGATCCAACTCTATGTCTAGAGCATGAAATTAGAAGAGCAAAAGTAAATAAAGAAAGTGTAGTGGCAGTATATTTACGAACCACACTCCATACCAGTAAGTGGCAGTAATGCTACTAAAAGTTTGTTGCCAACCGCCAGTAAATCCAAGACGAAGGAGAGAAAAACCCAAATTCTCACAAAAATCAGCTATTTTACTAAGAACAAGCTTGATCAATTTTGGGAAATCTGGTCTGTCTTTTACACTTGACTGGGACAAAATAATATCCATCTGGATGGGAGGAAAAATGATTTGTTATAAGGTCATATGGTAAGACAAACTGATGTTCATGCTGGTTGGTCTATTGAGGGTCTGCTGCAAACTTATTTATTTTATTTTTATTTATTTATTTTTTCTCCTCCCCTGTGTGTATGTCCTTTTGGTTTTTGTCTTGTCTCAGATTATATTTTAAGTATTTGTAAGTGAGTATATGTATGTTTCTTGTCTTCTTGTTAAAATCAACAAATATATGTTAAAAAAAGTAAAGTATCCACTAACTGCGATGATCGAGACATGAAAACAATTAAATGATAATTGAGGGAATCTCTAAACCATTCACTTGTAATTTATCGTTTCAAACGGGACAATTTCCCAACAAAAAGAAAATGGCAAAGATCAAACCAATGTATAAAACCTACAATAATCACAAATTATAGGCATGTTTCTCTTCTCCCTCAGTTCTCTAAAATTCTAGAAAAACTTTTTAAGAAAAATTCATAGACAAACATTCACTACTTAGCAGTGATCAATGTGGATTCAGAGCAAATTGGTCTGAAGCCGTAACTGAATAGAAGAAATTACCAACAAAACAGATAGTAAGAAATTAGCTGTAGGTGTTTTCATAGATCTAAAGAAATCTTTTGACTCAATAAATCATGATATCTTAATTAAAAAATTGGAACATTATGGAATTCGGGGAGTAGTTTTGAACTGGATGAGGAGTTATTTAAAGAGCAGGAAACAATCTGTGAAAATTGGAGAGATTGAATCTCTCCCCACATACTGGTGATTGTATGTGGGGAACCTCAAGGATCAGAACTGGGATCAGTTTGATTTATTTTGTATATAAACGACATAAGCAAAGTGTCTAATGTATTAAAATTTGTGTTATTTGCTGATGACTCAAATATCCTAATCTCTGGTGAAAACTTACAACAACTTCTTTACATAGTCGCCTCAGAAATCAGTAAATTAAAGAAATGGTTTGTCCAAATTTAGTGATAATAAATTATCACTAAGTTTGGACAAGACTAAAATCATGGTTTTTGGAAACTGTTACAAAAATACTCCAATTCAAGTTCAGACAAAGGGCGTAACTCTAGAAAGGGTTTATGTTAAGTTTCTTGGTGTAATAATTGATGACAATATCAATATACAAAACACTGGAATGAAATGGCTTAATTACCTCCTCCTTGTGTAAATCAGTTCTCCAGAGCCTTGCTCTAGTCATATATAGTCACCTGTGCTTTTGGATCCAGGAGTTTCAGGATTGGGTCTTCTCTCTTCCTGTGGGGAAAAGGGAACGTTGGAAGAGGAGGTCCTTTGCCATTTAGAATTCAACAAAATTTTAAATGTCAATTTAAAAATGTTTTCCCAACATTATTAAATATTCTGCAGCTCACAAAGAAGAGAGGGGAACCCTCCAAACTATATTTAGTGCAATATAAAGGAGTGGAAAATATGAAGAGTGCAATAAACAAGCTGTAGCTAAGTCTTTAGCATTATTTAGTATTATGTAGTATAATGTAAATTTGTGGAACCCTTAAACAGGATGAAAACTAGAATGAGAAAAACCACAAGAGGAAAAAATGTAACAGGCTTCAGCCTAATCTAAAGAAGCGGTTACATGTTTTACAGTCATCTGAAGTCATCTCGGTGGTTTCCAGGCAGCCAACAATTGCCTCTAATAAGCTAAAGTACCTCTCTTATGGAAGTTGGTCCACATGGGAGGGCGAGCTCATAAAGGTGTAGTGTTTTTATTTTTACAGCAAAAATGTAACCATAAAGACCAGTGGTCTTTATGGTTTTTCTTTTAATTTCTTCAGGAGACATTTACAAAGGTTTTACCAGTTGCAGTTTCTAACACAGAGTTTCTGCATTAATGAGTTAGGCCCCCGCTCCCCCCCAAAAATCTCTCCAACTACACTACAATCCTGTTTAAATAGACAGAGGCCCTACCACTGATTAAACATAAGCAAAACATTTACAAATAAAGCGACACAAATTGCTAAGAAAACTTAACACACACATCACAACTATAAAAGTTGGGAATGCAGCCTGTTGAATACAGTGAAAATAGGTTTATATTTTCAATTGACAGTCAGCTGGTCAAATTTCACAATAGCAAAAAGTTGAAAGGGGAGTTTTTTAAATGCTAAAACAATTTCTTTTTAAAGTAGAAAGACATTATGAACAGGGATTTATCATTTAAAACACATGAAAATACTTGTTTTACCTAAGTGAGTATTTGTTAATGAAGTCACCTACGTGCAAAATAAAAAAACAAACTTGAAAACAAATGAAAGATATAAGATTCCACCTTCCTAACATCTGCAATGCAGCGTTGGTGTGTTTCCTAAGCGTGTGTTACTCACATCTTGAGACACAAGACAAAACAGTGCATATGTTTGACATTGAGGACTTTTTAGGATCATCTCTGCCAACAACCCTCACAGGGAACTGACTGGAAGGTTCTGCCAGATTTTCATGTGATCTTGGGGCCTCACTAGTGACAGCAGTGGCCTGGTTATTGATCTTTGTTGGTCTATCAGAGTGGTTTTACCCTATCAGGGATTGTTCCTGATTATAATTTATAAGCTGACTTCCAATTTAAACTACACAACTGAAGAAGTTTATTTTTGAATGAGGTGAAAAGTCTTCAACATAATAGTAATTTTTGACGGTTACCATATCCTGGATGACTGAGAAACTACATCTACTGTTGTGCTTTGTATATTATTGGTTGTCGAAATCACCTAGATCACTGTTTTCTTCATTTGGTGCTAAAAAATGGTTACTACATAATTTTTGAAAGCTCTGAAAGTGTCTAAATTTGGAGAAATGTGCCATTTCTAAAAGAAAAACAAGGGTCAGTTTGGTCAACAGTTTTCCGGTTAATCTGTTTATGATGACTAAAAGCTGGATTTATATTCTGTTTCTGTAGGTATTAAATTTTTTGTTGAATGTTTTGATAATACAACAGACTTTCATCTTTGATTAATAAAATGTGTAATCAACCTTTATCATGACTAGTTTTTTCCTCTTCTGCCTCCCCAGCTCCTCCCTCTGTTAAAATACTTTTGGATGATCCTGTAGTGGTAAATCCTGGAGAGACGATCACTCTGGTTTGCAAAGTGATGGGTGGACATCCTTTTCCAACACTAAGATGGTTGAGGTTGGAAGATGAGGAGCTACCGAGGAGAGCCATTGTCAAAGACGGTACACTGACAGTCCCTGTTATTAGTGATGACGATGGAGGAACTTACAACTGTGTTGCATCCAACAACGTAGGAAACCCTGCTAAGAAATTCATCACCATATTGGTCAGAGGTATGACAGTAACATTTTGTTCAAACCGAAGTCTGTTATTTGAACTATATAGTAGACTAAGTTTAGCACCTTCCAAACATCTATCTGTAGGCACCAGTCCTTTTACAGGTGGATGGATATTGGAGCTAATTTTAAAAGGTAGATCACCTCAGTTTCACATTGTACTGGGACTTAAAGTACATTACAAGTAGGACAACAACCTATTTTCTGTATACATGTATATATATATATATATATATATATATATCAGTGACGTGCGGTCAGGGGAGGCAGGTGGGGCATTTTTCCATGATGACAGTTAGCTGTCATCATAGAAAAATAATATATAATGATAAAATCATTTATATTGCTATTTTCACCCTGTGGTTTGTACTGTAAAGTATTTATTTTTTATTTAGCTTAACCAATTTTGATTGTTTTTTTCTTCAAAATCACAGAATTTTTGCATTTTCCCATTCAAATGCTTGGAAGTGCAGCTGTTGAGGCAGCAGTGAGCTGAGCCTCACCTGGGATTGATCAAATCTCTCTCTAACCTCACTGGCTGCCATTCTATGGGAGCATGCTCCTCCTGTCTGTTCGTCGCCAATAAAATGGTTAAAAACATTTAATGTATGAACTGGTTTTCCATAATTTAGCTTACGTATATAATGTACAATGTTTTTTGTCACCAACTGTGTGTGTAACGTGTTTCCTGTGCTGAGAAGAGATCAGAAATGGCAGAGAACAGATTCGAGGCGAGGCAAGCAGTTCTCCTGCCTCATGGCAGGGGGCGCTCATGATCCCAGACATTGTGACTCCACAACTGCAGAGTAAGATACAGTAACAGCTAGCTAGCCATACAGTAAAGGCTGTTTCTCAATATGCATTCTTGTGAAATGTCATCGACAGCAGCCCAAGTACTGTTCCAATTCTAAGTACGCATCCAGGCAAGAACACACAAATTACCTGGATGTGTTCTTGCTCCGCCCATTTTATCGAGGATGCATCGATGCATCCTTCTGCGGACTTGAGCCAGCAAGATATTATTGGTATTTTATAATTTGTGTCGACAGTCTTTCAAAACCAATTACTATTATTCGCTAATTAACCGTTTTTGGGCATTTAAATTCGTAGTAGGAACAATATTTTAATACAATGTCCCTTAATGATCAGAGAACCATACTTTAATTTGTAAATAAAAAAAACACATTTCCCTAACATTAGATGGATGGATGTTTATGAATCCCTGGCAAACCTGGGGAATAAGGAAGGAATCAGTTAACTGCATGACTCAGGCTGGCCATCATCTAGTATGATTTGAAATTTGAGATAAATATTTTATAAGCAAATAATCTGATGAAGGTGGCAAACAAGACTCAAACTTCACTGGTAACAGAAGTCTGAAAAAGTCATTTGTGGTGATAAATTATTTTCTATTAACTTAAGCTTTTCACAATCAGTAATAAAAATGTAATCCCATTAATTTTAAGGTGTTTCTACTTAGAAATTACATTTCCTTATTTATGTATATTTGATGTCTGTTAACATTTGTCCTAATTATAAATGGTAAAGTAATTTATGTGTTAAACTGGACAATTTATTGAAATTCACAAAAGCTGAGTGATGACATCATCAAGAAGGTCCTGTTCCAATTGGTGAACTAGCGAACTGCGTCCTTGTGAACTCGGTAAGAACAGACTTTCAACTGTTCTTGCGGGTATGGACTTGCCAAGAACACAAAAACGTACTTGCGTTCTTAAGTATTGAGAAACAGCCAAAGTCAAGTGGAGCGATATACTGTATATATATTTTTTTTTATTTATTTATTTTTTTTACATTTTTTTTCTCCGAAGAGTTTTTGCGGCGCTAGTGGCTCGTATTTTTTTGACAGTAGGCAGACAGGAAGGAGGGTGAGAAGAGGGGGAAGACATGCGGCAAAGGTCGTCGGGACTGGGAGTCGAACCCGCGACGTCCGCGTCGAGGACTAAGGCCTCCAAACGTGGGGCGTGCTAACCCCTTGCGCCACCACAGCACGCCCCGTGAAGCGATATATTTATAGTTTTCTCCTCGTACCACTGCAATCACTTATTAATAATCACAAAATAAACATTAAGCCTAAAACCATACTACTGCAACAGACTGAAAGTTCTGCTCTTTGTGTGGGAAATATTTCAGTGTTTTTTTGAGGCGTTGTCAGTTGTTATGGCAACGAGTCTAAGCGTAGCTGCGCTGACAGAGAGCGAGAAAGACGTGGTTTTTAGTTGTACTTCAACAGTTTTTCCCTTTGCTGTGGAGCACAGCACAAAATTAATAATAAATAAATGTCCAAGTTTATCTCCGCATTGCCGGCAGTAAGTCGGGCTCGTTTCTGGTGAGAGTTGGACTCCGCCAGGGCTGCCCTTTGTCACCGATTCTGTTCATCACTTTCATGGACAGAATTTCTAGGCGCAGCCAAGGTGTTGAGGGGATCCGATTTGGTGGCCTTAGGATCTCATCTCTGCTTTTTGCAGACGATGTGGTCCTTTTGGTCTGCAGCTCTTGCTGGAGCGGTTCGCAGCCGAGTGTGAAGCGGCCGGGATGGGGATCAGTGCCTCCAAATCCGAGGCCATGGTCTTGAGCTGGAAAAGAGTAGAGTGCCTTCTCCGGGTCAAGGGGGGTGTCCTGCCCCAAGTGGAGGAGTTCAAGTATCTCGGGATCTTGTTCACGAATGGGGGAAGAAGGGAGCGGGAGATCGACAGGCGGATTGGCGCAGCGTCTGCCGTCAAGCGGGCGCTGTACCGGTCCGTCGTGGTGAAGAGAGAGCTGAGCCAAAAAGCGAAGCTCTCGATTTACCGGTCGATCTACGTTCCCACCCTCATCTATGGTCATGAGCTTTGGGTCATGACCGAAAGAACGAGATCGCAGATACAAGCGGCCGAAATGGGTTTTCTCCGTAGGGTGGCTGGGCTCTCACTTAGAGATAGGGTGAGAAGCTCAGTCATCCGGGAGGGACTCAGAGTAGAGCCGATGCTCCTTCACATCGAGAGGAGCCAGTTGAGGTGGCTCTGGCATCTGGTCAGGATGTCTCCTGGACGCCTCCCTGGTGAGGTGTTCCGGGCACGTCCCACCAGGAGGAGGCCCCGGGGAAGACCCAGGACACGCTGGAGGGACTATGTCTCTCGGCTGGCCTGGGAACGCCTCGGGATTCCCCCGGAAGAGCTAGAAGAAGTGGCCGGGGAGAGGGAAGTCTGGGCCTCCCTTCTGAAGCTGCTACCCCCGCGACCTGACCCCGGATAAGCGGAAGAAGATGGATGGATGGATGTCCAAGTTTCATTGAGTTAACGGATTATTCTACTGCAACAGCGTGGCTATGGATGACATGTAAAAGAATTGTCTTTTTGCCCTCCAGCGTTGTCGGCATGAGTGAAATTTTCTTATGTAAACAATAACATGCAGGGGCTCTATATTTGTAAGTATGATTATGATTAAGTCACCAGCTATGAACTTCACCACACGTCACTGATATATTGTTGGTTGTTGTCCCACTTGTAATGTACGTCAAGTCCCAGTACAATATACTGCATATATATATATATATATATATATATATATATAAACAGAAATATAAAGGCCCCATGTCAAATATTATTGCCATGTGGAGTTAACCACTGTAAATGAGCATTTGCTGACATTTTTTTGTACAAAAATAATATTTCTCTTGATTTGTGTATAATTTTTAATCCAATTTGCCATCAGTAAGCACTACTCAGTGAGTTGTTTTTTTACTCAGTGCATGGGTGGGACATCACCCATGGGTGATCAGATAAAATGAGCAACAACTGGACAATCCTTGGACTGGGGACAATAAAAGGCCACCCCACAATGTCAAATTTTGTCACAAGTCATAATGCCTCCGATGTCTCAAGTTATGTCAGAGCGTGTCATTGGCATGTTGGATGCAGGGACGTCCACCAGAGCAGTAGCTGCACGGCTCAATGTCCATTATTGGACCATAGGCCATTTAACAACAGATGAGTCAGTCAGCAGCAGCTCTAACAAGTTCAGCTAATGTTCAGTTAGTAACATGTTGGCCTAAATATGTTGTAATTTCCCTATTAACTACAAAATTGCTGTTTGATACGCCAAACTCATAATTAAATCAAAAATGTACATGTTTTGTTATATTTTTCACCCATGGAGGTCGCCATTTTTTCACTGATGACTTGATGAAGTCATTTGATCCATTCTGTACTGGAGTCTACAGAGTAAACACAGGAAGGCTAACTATACCTGAGTTGTTTATCATATTGTTTGACTGGTGTAATTTTAGATAATGCCACACTGTGTCACTATTGGCTGTTATAAAAAAAAATCTGGATTATTTCCCAATGAAAAAAGGAAGAACGCAGTGCGAGAGAGGTGGAGTGGAAAACAATTTCAAAACGACCTAATCTGTGCCCTCGACATTTCTCCAAAACACTTTGAGTCGTTTATAGCAGCAGAACTAATAAAGACGATTGTTACCTTAACAAGCTAATAATAAATGCCACGCTGCCGTGCTGAGACAGGCACAGCTGAAAGCTCTTTGAAATGCTAACGGAGCTATGCTGCCTCCAGTACTAAAACCACCAATCCGACTGGACGCATGGAGGTCCAGTGTCAGTGGTAGCAAAGTCCGTTGTTGCTGTTACCACCAGAACCTAAACAGCACAGCTGATGCCGAACCGGACACAGTGTTACAGACCCTGGGAGAAACATCAAAGACAAGCAGCGCTAAAGGAGCTTTTACTACTGGAAATGCTAATGGAGCTAGAACACCTGTACTGAATGTGAAACTACTACCGACACCAGGTGAAGATCAGACCCTAAATAGCTGTTACCAAACCAGACACAGAGCTATAGAAGTACTTACTGGATCACACAGTCCCACCAGAGGTATGTGTCATTCATTGTTTCATTTACGAAGCTGAAGGTAGTGTTGAGAACGAGATAGTTTTCTACTCGTTGCTCATGTCACTTCTCATCTCCCCAGGTCCATTGATGTCGGGTGTAAAAGTGAAACCAAGACACCCAGCATCAACTTCACATTCATCTAGTAGATTATTCAATCAACCAAAAACATAAAATTGCACCAACATCTCAACATGATCATCAGATAACAAAATCACAAAGAAAACATAAATCACCTTCAGAAAAACTACAAAGACGCATCTTCGGAGACACTGTGTGGACCGGAAACAAGTTAGTCTCACCCTAGTGATCTGACTAGTTTTAGATCAATTACTTCTATGTCAAAGTACATCAAGGCAGGTTTTAGCTGTAATGCGTTCTGACATTACTGTTAGAAGTGGACTCATCCTGTGTGCCAGTAGCACGTGGTGGTGGGCTATTGCTGATACTTTCTGCCCAGAGCAACGCAGGTGTTACTCAAGGATGAAATCTATTTGCTCGCTCCCATCCTTTCAGACCATTTTGACTAGTTTCTGAGATCAGAAACATGCAGGTGTTACTTCTACAAAATATTCTATCCCTGATGTGGTATGGACTTTATCAGCTGTCTAGTGCATTCCACAGAGCTATCACACCTAAACTGCCTGAGCCTGGCTCCTGTGACCTGCACTGTGCTCTCCTTACCTCTTTTGTGACCGTGCACAGTCAAAAGAGCAGGTTTTAATTATCAAAGATTGACACACATCTCATAATTTTTCAGATTCAGAGAGTACAGACATGATCAATTACAAGATTAAAACATATATTATGCTCAAGATTTTATGGTTAGTTTTCTGTTTTATTTTTTGTTATAATGAACTAGAAGCATTTTCAAATGAGTTTATATGGCCTCCACACTTTGAAGAATTTGATCTAATGTGAAAAACTCTACTGATAAGACTAATTTAAATCATGAATATCAAAATGCTCTAATGATTAGGCTATACATTGATTAAATCAGGAGTGCAAAACAAACTACATTGAGGACTACTAAAAACAAACATAATCAATCTAATATTTCCACAGTAGCAGCAGCAAAACACCATCTCCTCATCTTCATCACTGCTTGTGATTTCTACATTCTGATCAATTTCAACGCTCCGGTTCAATTTGAAAAGGCTTACTAACGTCACTGTTTTGGCTGGAGGAGCCAGGCAGTTGGACCATATGACATCATTTACCCAGAATGCATTGCCGCATGAACAACATGGCAAAATTTGTGTGACAATATTTTATTAAAATTTCTAAAAATTGAATAACCTACAGTGTTATTACTGTATTGTTTTTACATCTAAAATAAATATTTCCCAAATAAAGTCTATTGTTCTAACTAATCATGGATCCCTTTAAGTCTGGTTTCTGTTCAATCAGAAATCTCTGGAAATGTTTATCCAAATATTTCCAGAGTCTGATCTCTTGCATGTCTCTGTCCAGCAACTTAGAACAATTATAGTTTCTCCCTTACCTCCCTTGGTCTAATCTGTTTTAGGTTTTAGCTCTTGCCTTATGATAAGAATGATAATATAATATTCTATATAACATTGTCTCTACTGTTTTTATTATTTACTCCAGGACTACGTAAAGGTCGGTTCTGGATCACACCAGACCCGTACCACAATGAGGACAACATTCAAATTGGTCGGGAGGTCAAGATTAGCTGCCAGGTGGAAGCCACACCTTCAGACGAGCTGCAGTTCAGCTGGCTAAAGAATGGCCGGCCATTGAAGAGCTCTGAGCGAATGGTCATCACCCACACTGACCCTAACATCTCACCAGGAACCACCAACCTTGACATAATTGATCTAAAATTTACAGACTTTGGCACCTACACATGTGTGGCATCACTGAGAAATGGAGGAATCCCAGAGATCAGCATTGATGTAAATATTTCTTCAACCACAGGTGAGGTACTCCCTGGAATTATGACTTGGTAAATCATTTCTGCCACCAAAATAGTCTTTCTGTTGAACCAAAAACTGTTTTTCTAACATCTTTACTGACTTCTGAGAGTGAAGCATGTGGAGAGTCTCCACTAAAAGATGAAAACCTTTGTGTGTCATGTTGGGTTCCAGTTTCTTAACCCACATGCAGAACAACACCAGGAGAACAGGAACAACATTGTGCCCTTCATGAGACCATTTGCTTATAAATTATCTGTCTCTACTGACTAAGCATGATGAATATATTTTGGTTTAATCATTTATTCCTTTGCTCTGCACTCATAAGCAAGAAAAGTAATTATATTAAAATAATTATTTCATATTTATTATTATGTGGGCCCTCAACTTGTGGGTGAGCACCATCCCCACTATAAACAGTGTTGGTGCTGTACTGCTTCCCCCTCCTGAGACACCGGATGGTGGACCAGAATCGCCTCGAAGCCGTACGGAAGTCTTTCTCCATGGCCTTTCCAAACTCCTCGCACACCCAAGTTTTTGCATCAGCAACCACCCGAACCACATGCCGCTTCACCCGCCGGTACCCATCAGCTGCTTCCAGAGTCCCACAGGCCAAAAATGCCCGATAGGACTCCTTCTTCAGCCTGACAGCATCCTTCACCGAAGGTGTTCACCAACGGGTTTGAGTTGGGTTCGGGCTGCGCTTTGTCTGGTCCCTCACCTAGGACCTGTCTGCCTTGGGTGACCCTACCAGGGGCATAAAGCCCCAGACAGCATAGCTCCTAGGATAATTGGGGCACTCAAAGCCCTCCACCACGATAAGGTGGCAGCCCAAGGAGAGGCAGGGGTGCCCAAGTCTAGTTTTCCAGAGCTACCACTCTGCAGTTTTAGATGCGTTCCTTCTCTAACACACCTGGATCAAATGAATGACTCATTATAGGCCTCTACAGAACTGAATGCTGCTAATGAGGGAACTCAGCCTTTTGTCTGGGGTGTGTTGAAGCAGGGATGCATCTAAAAGTTGCAGTCTGGAGGACTGGACTTGGGCACACCTGATTTATACTGTCAATGTGGCCTGTTGAGGGCAGCCAAAATGTTCGACACCCCTGGTTTAAGATTCTTAAATAAAAATAATTAATCATGCCGCCCCCAAAATACTCACTCTGTGGAAATTTCCACTATTATTTGTATCTTGATCAGCAAAGGTAAATAGTCTTGTAGAGCAGAAACAGACAAAGCTGTTGGAAGAGTAAAATTCTGTGTACAGCTAATTATGAAGGACCAGAACCAACTAGAAATCCAAGGAAAAGAGAACTTAGTAAGTTTTTTACTTTTTCACGAAGCAAATCAAAACACAGAATGATTTGTAGTTTGGCTACAAATCATTCGAATAACAAAAAAAGTTAAATAGGATTTAATTGACTTCTGTTGCGAAACATAAGTTTAACAAAAACTTTGTGACAATATTACCTAGACTAATTTTTTGAAGTATTATCTATCTGAGTGCCAAAGCTGTCACAGTTTCAGCAGCAGATGTCACTAGTGAGTAATGAAAGAAGCATCAAGTAATGAGCCTTTGGTAAAAGCAAAGGACTGGGAAGCTTCACTGCTTCATGAGGCTTCATTTGGCCATTACTTGGTTTTGTTTCACAGTCCTTTTCAGGGTGTGGTTGTTTCTATTGCTTGTCTACTTTCCTATCATGACTTTTCCTTCCCTTCGTGTCTATGAATGTGCTTGGACACAGAGCTCTGTGCACAGCCAGACTCTTAAGGAATGACCTTTTGTGACTTTGTCTGCCTTGTGCACAGTGTCGATAGTCATCTTTTGGACAACTGTTTCCCATGTTTGTGTATCCTATGGAACTTGACTAATACCATTTAAAGACATATGCAGGTGTTTTGAGTTAGTTAGCTGTGGTACTAGATGTACCACAGCTATTAGAATATTGTTAAAAAGGTCAGTACTGATGAGTACTGACCTTTTTAACAATATTCCAATTTTTTGAGATACTGAATTATGAGTTTTCATTAGTCGTCTGTAATAATCAACAGCAACAAAAATAAACATTTGAAATATATCAGTCTATGTGTAATGAATGAATGAATATAATATACAAGTTTCACGTCTTGAATTACATTACTGATTTAAGTAATTTTTTTTCATAATATTGTAATTGTCACTCACTCACTTTTTACCATACTAAGAGGTGAATCTGAGGCTAAGCATATGAATGTCTTGGGCAAGCTCAAAGAATGTTTGAATTAAGATAATTTAACTTTAGGACTTACAGAAAGTTGTTACAGAGAAACACTTTTCTCTAACGACTTTCCGTAAATCATTATTAGTGTGATGTAATTTTGTCATAAAATTACATTGCACTAATAATTTGTGTCATTTTGAGTCTCTTCCACACAAAAATGTCATGCGACATCCTAATAAGATTTTTCAATGCCTTACCTATTGTAGTGTATTCTGACGGTTCAAACACAGCCAGTGAGTGTCCAAACAGCTCAGAGAACCAAATATAGAACTGTGTTTGTTTGGTAAATAAAAACTTCTTTAAATAATTTCTTAATGTGGGAGAATTCATTACATGGAAGACACTTGGTGTTTCAGAATACTGACCACAATTATGTTTTTTCCCTCTCTTCAGTTCCTCCTGAACTTTCAGTCCCAAAGGGGCAATCTCAACTCATAGTTCTGGAAGGAGACACTGTTGACCTCCAGTGTTTGGTCTCAGGAAAACCCAAACCCATCATTATGTGGTCTCGGGTCGAGGAGAGTGGGCAAACTGCAGCACTAGCACCTACGATGCCTGATGGCTCAGTACAGATGGAGAGCTACGATGGTATACTGAGAATCTACAACGTGACAAGAAAGATGAGCGGGGCATACCGCTGCCAAACAAGCCAGTACAACGGATTCAATGTCAAACCCAGAGAGGCCCTGATTCACCTTGTGGTGCAATGTGAGTAATGCACACACAGCACACATTCAAATTCAATCAAAGAAACACAATAATGAAAATAAAAATTTCCACATAACTACAAAGAATAGTTTGTCAAGTTTTTTGCTCTCTCTCCATTGTTCACCCACATGCAGAACAATGGAGTGGTGGCATAAATGATGAAAAAGGAATTTAATGAAAATGATGAACGGCAACAAACTTAAATCACATGTGGTGATTTAAGCCAGGGCAAAAGCACAAATAAAAAAACAAGTAAAAGAAACCACCAGGTAGACATTGTGTAGCACAAGGAAGTGACAAGAGTTGACAAGAGTGACAGGCGAGGAGTGATTGAGAATGAGAAGCTTAGACACTGGGGGATTGAATGTTGAGCAAAAGACCTGGGCTGATGAGCTAATTGATTTCAGGTGTGAGTGGAGGGAGGAGGAGGCAGACAGAGGAGAAGGAGAGAGACATTGGCACAGGGGGTGAGGGAGAGTACACACAGGAACAGGAAATAAATCCAACACTAAAGAATACCAAGACTAAAGAAACATTGAAAAGCTAGAGTCACAAAAAATAACTATAAATATGAAATAAACATAACTGGAAATATTAAGAACTGAACCAAAGAAAAACATGAACAAAGTAGATCTAACCAAAATAAGAAACAGAAAATAACAATGAAACTAGAATCAAACCAAACAAAACAAATGAACAACCTGGGATCCTAACATTACCCCTCTCCAAGGTGAATACAAGACATCGATGAAGTCCAAAAATCAAGAAAACAAAAACAATCCAACCAGAGTTGGTGGAGGGGGCCTTGAAAGGAGGGCAAGGGAAGAAACACAAAACAAACTAGAGTTCGAGGAGAAGGGAAAGGAGAAGGGACCTTGGAATGCAATGAAGGAGCAGGGTTGTTGGAAAGCAATGAAGGATCAGGGACCTTGGAAGGCGATGAAGGGGCAGGGACTTTTGATAGAATCCTTGGAAAGAGCCGGCGGAGCAGCATCCTTAGAAGGCAGCGGCAGAGCAGGGACCCTGAAGGGGACTGGCAACAGAAGATTCTGAAGTCTGGAGGTTGGCGATGAGGGTGGAGGAACCCATGAAGATAATCTGTAGGTCGGCCTTTTGGCCGGTGGAACCCAAAAGACGATTTGTAGGTTGGGCTTTTGGTCGGTGGGACCCATGAAGAAGATCTGGAGGTCAGCCTCTCAGCTGGTGAAACCCACCAAGAGGATCTGGAGGTTGGTCTTTTGGCCAGTGCAAGCCTGAGATTTGCAGATCTTGGAGGCCAAATGCAGAAGAGTTTGTACAGGCAGGACTGTTGCTCCACATGAGCTTGGGGCCAGCAATACTGCAGCACCAGAGGAGGTTGAAGCTTAGGAGCTGTCATCCATTGATGGGATTTAAAGGGTTAGGGTATGAAGTCCTGGGGAAGGCAACCCATGTAGAGGCTTGGGAGCTGGAAAAGGCGGCCTATTTACAGACAATGATGTTAGTCGGTCCACTTTTTTCAGTAATGCTTTGCTGTTTCAAATCTAGTACGCAGACTAAAGTTACTTATCTAAATCCCTGCGTTAACATGCATTACCACGTTTGTCATTTTCTCTAGTATTTTAATTTTATTTCCTCTATGTGTCTTGGGAAGTGACCGTGTTTTTATGCGACAATTCAATCACATTATCAGCACTTGCAATAGGACGATGCGACAAAAATAAACAATGGAGAAAGAAGAGAGATACGCATTTTGTTGCTGGAAAAACAGAAACTATTTTGTGTTTCTGTCAGCAAACGATGATAATATCAAGGTTTGTTGTATCTTCTATGCTGGCAAGAGAGTGCTGTCTAGCTTCAAAAGTACCACATCAAATCTGAAAAAAACATTTGTAGTTGCAACACAGGAAGGTCAAGCTGAAAGGGAAAGTCAAGCCAGGTGATTCGTGAGCTGCGACACGAGGTCCCCCACCACCCAAACAACAAAATCTTGACTTGGGTACAAAACTTGAGCCCCTGGCACTTTTATCCTTTATACCAGGGTATTTTCCAAATACCCTTATAGAGGTTTTTTTTTCCAATTCAATATCCTCTCACTCCAGCCATAAATTTATTCTTTGGTCTTCCTCTAGGCATCCTCCCTGTCATTTCTATCCTCACTTTTCTTCTACTGATGTACTTACTCCTCTGTATGTGTCTAAACCATTTCCTTCTGGATTCTCTGACTTTATCTCCAACACATTTGCCATGAGCTGTTCTTCTGGTGCATTAATTCGTGATATCATTCATCCTTGTCACTCCCAAAATAGAACTTCAACATCTTCACCTCTGCTGTCTCCATCCATGCCTCCTGTCTCTTTGTCATTACCGCTGTCTCTAAGCCAAACAACATCACTGGTCTCACCACTGTCTTTTACAGTTTTCCTTTCATTCTCATTCATACCCTTATCGCACATCACAGCTGACACTTTTCACCACCCGTTCCAACCTGGTTGGACATGTTTCTTTACTTCATCTCCACGCTTCCCTTTTGCTCTGGACTGTTGACCCTAAATACTTAAATTTATTACCCTTTTTATCTCTTTTCCCTGTAACCTCATGTCTCCACTTGGGGTCCTCTCATTCACAAGTATTGTTTCTTCACAAGTTCACAAGTATTGTATATCAACCGGATCAACTGCCTTTCCAGTCGTCATCCTTTTCAATCCTGTCCGTGCTTCATCCTTTCTAAGCCACTTCCTGGTCCACTGTGTTAGCTTCTTCTCATCTTTCTTCTATCTAATTTTCTCCATTCAACTTTTTGAAGTACTCCTTCCATCTTTCTCTAACACTTTTTGCAATCCTTCTTTAATCTCCAGGCTAGTCAGTGTGCCATAGATACTTCTACCTTCACTTTACACTATATCTGCCTGTACTCTTGATGACTCAGTCAGCTCCTCCTTGAAAATCACACAACTTTCTTCCTTTTTTCAGCTTTTACCAGTTTGTCCTTGGATCTGACTTTGTCTTCATCTTTCTCACCCTAATTCTCTACACGTCACCATCTTGTATTGGCTGGCAACCCTTTCACCTACCACAGTCATTCGGGATCCGCAAATGCCTACACAAGTGCCTACATTTCCATGAGCTCCTTTGCGGAGCTGCAAGGGCCCCTCATTCCCTACTCAACTCCTTCTGACTAACAATAGCATCAATTAGCAAACACCTGGTGAATGTGCACATCTGCTGAGCTCATCATACAAATAAACTTCTTGGTGCTGTCCTAAGAACATTGTTAAATGTTTAATGAGGAAACACTGAGATGACATGCAGCAGGTGGAGTTTCAGAAAGACCTCCAGCTTCTTAAAGAAACAGAGGTCAATTTTAAGGCATTAATTTTCAATGTCAATGTTTATAAAGAAATGTTTAATTAATATACAGCATTTTTATAACAATCAAAGTTGTAGTTACTTTAGTGTGTTATAAAATCACACTATGTGCCTGGAAAATACATAATTTTGCCCTTTTAATAACTAGTTATGATTTTCTTCTCTGTATTTCAGTCACTCCGACTGTGAAGCCTGTTTACACAGAGGTACGTCAGGCACTTGGCCGAGCATTCAGCCTCACCTGTAACTTACTGGAAGCTTACCCAGCTCACCATCTGCAGTATGAGTGGAAACTGGGCTCACGCCTGCTCACTGTTGGTCAATTTAGTGACCAAAGCCATGACACCAGTTACCATGTTAAAGCTCTGAACCGAGAAGGCTATGGCGAGTACACCTGTGACATCACCAATGAAGCTGGGGCAGGTCGGTGCACCTTCCTACTTACAGGTGAGTCAGTTTGAATGATACGATTATAAGTTTTTCATAAAATATGACGGTGTGTGGGTGTGTGTGTGTGGGGGTGTGTGTGTGTGTGTGTAGGGATGGTGCGATAAGCACAAGATAAATTAAAATAAGCTCAATTATGAAATGAGGGTGAGAATTTTCAGGTGCTTGCTTGTTTGTTTTTGTGGTGTCTCTCTTTCTACCAAAGACACTGGATGACAAACATCTTCACTCCGGCACATCAAATGGCTCCTCCCCTCTTGTTTTCTTACAGTAATGGGCTTGGCACATGTAGAGCAACAAACAGCAGCGAAAAGTGTCAGTTTTCCATCACTTGGGGCGAACACAAAACATGGGATGTGAGAGTGATGGCATGGACAAAAGTTGAACAATTTTCAACTTTCTTGTGTTGCATTGCTTCCTTGTGCCTGAGACTAATGGTTGATATATTTTGAAGGGCAAGGTTGTTTACAGAGACTTCATAATCCAATTATGTATTTATGGTTTATTTATGTATTTTGGATATTTTAATGTTTTAAGAGCCAAAATTAAGATAGACCCAGTCATGGCTACTTCTGTGTCATAAGAGGCTATATCCATTCCAGTGGAGTGCGGTCAGAGGAGGAAAGTGAGGCAGAGCCTCACTTGTCAAAATGGAAAAAATATAATGATAAAATAATTTATATTGCTATTTTCACCCTGTGGTTTGTACTGTAAAGTATTTATTTTTTATTTAGCTTAACCAATTTTGATTATTTTTTCTTCAAAATCACAGAATTTTTGCATTTTCCCATTCAAATGCTTGGAAGTGCAGCTGTTGAGGCAGCAGTGAGCTGAGCCTCACCTGGGATTGATCAATCTCTAACCTCACTGGCTGCCATTCTATGGGAGCATGCTCCTCCTGTCTGGAGTTCAGGTGGCACAGTCACAGGAGGGTTTGTGAGCCTGTTAACTGTTGCAAATAAAGCTTGAGCATTGTTAATGTTTTTACTTATGATTTCCACAAAGAACATTTCCCTTGCAGTGTAGAGTGGTAGCTACACAATCTTTCTTTCCAGCTTTCATAATAAACGTGAAGTAGAGTTTTGCTTCATATGGCAAAGTTGTCTTACAGATTTGTTTGCGCATTTCTCCACAGAGACTTGTTCCTACAAGACACGACCTTCACTTTTTGGGAGCAATGGAATTGATATCTGAAATGTTAAATATAAATATCAAACTACACTTTTTTACACTACAGCTTAAGGGAAAGGAGGAAGATCAGATTTGATTGAAAGTTTCTGCTGTGTTGTCTGTGAAAGAATATTTTGTGATAGTAGCTGTTTGGCTAATTGAGTCAATGTTGATTGTGCTTTCAAAGATTAAAGTGAAATGATCAGGCACTGCGACATCAGTTCAGTGACATTGGAAATATTCACACCCTTACTGATAATGAGGTCCAGTGTGAAACTCGATTGTGTTTTGCTTGGTTAATATGCTGAATTAGACCAAAATGATCAAGAGTATCGCACAGCTTTTGCCCCTCTGTCTTCAGGCTTGTCAACATGGATGTTGAAGTCTCCAACAATTATTAAATAGTCATGATCAATGTATATAAGAGATAAAAATTCATTAAAGTCAATACTATGTTGGAGAATTCCATAAAATTAGTGTCTAAGTTCATTTATAGTCTTTTACCTCAATACCCAGATATTCAAAAGAGGTCAAATGACCTAAGAGGATTTCATTAGAATTTATGAAATTCTTACATATGGAGGCCACCCCTCCTCATTTTTTGTTTTCTATTCTCCCTTGAAAAATTGTAATTAGGAGGCGCTGATTAGATTAGTGCAGGTGATTCAGTATTGTCATCCAGCCATGTTTCTGTCAGGAACATATCATTTACGAATAGACCTTTAACTAAAACAAATCTTATATTTAAAAGAGCCATTTTAAGTGAGTTGGTGGCAGATAGTTCCTGAGATCGAGGTTCCTTTAGACAGGGGATCAGTCTGATGCATTCTGGAAGAAGACATGTAAAAAAAAAAGTCTGGACCCCAGGTTTCAGACCTTAGAAACGAAAAATGGTGAATCCTCAGGGGAGTCAGAGCCAGGTGGCTTAGATGAAGTAAAGTCTGATCCATGACCACCAAGAAGGAGAACATGTTAGTTCATTCCATCTGTAAATTTGACAAACTCAGATCCCTGGAGAAGACATTTCTTCAGAGGTGTTTTGTGACTTCACTGAAGGAGTGGGGGCCAGTCACTCTGACTCCAGTTGATGTTTTGTCAGTTTGTTTTGGAATAGTTTGTTCCTGATATGTGGAGGGTTGAACCTGGGTTGAACTCAGTGTTTCTCTCCAGAAAATGAATCTTTCGTTCTGCCGATTGGAGTCTTTGTATTTTACTGCTGGTGTCGACCAGAGGCATCTTGCCCCATCTCATTTTGGAAGGGGAAACAGAAGGAGAAAAAGTAAAAAAAAATCCCACGGTCCTTAGGTTTGAAGAATCCAGTTATGATGTCAATAATGTAATTATAACTATAAAAACTGTCTTTAAAATAACTCACAGGTAAAATTATCAGTAAGGACAAGAAAGATCAGAATAAACTGTTCCTCCTTTAGTCAATAAACAGCATTGACTAAAGAGTCAGCTCTTTAGTCAATGCTGACTAAAGAGCATTGATTTGCTCTTTAGTCAGAGCAAATCAATGTCCTCTGAACAGGGGATTCTTTCCCCTTTTCAGATCTCAGTTAACTAAATGAGATCTAAATCTCAGTTATTAGATTTAGATTTAATGGAGTTGGAACCATCATAGCCAAAAATCGATGAGTATTTCCGATGGGGCAGGTGGATAATGTCTCAGTGTAGAAACAGAAATGATGGTGGTGACCCACGCAGATGTAAGCAGACCTTATAAAGGTCAACAGCAGAGTACTGGAGCAGTGCTGTGGTTGGGTAATGATCAAATGGGACAAAAAGGACATTACGTACAAAGCACACATAGCAGCTCCAAATAGTTGCCAGAGACATGGCGGCAGCAGGTAAGCTGATTGTCTTCGTTTAAACAAAACAGAGACGGGTGCCAAGTAGCTTACTGAATAAGAAGACTTAATTAACAAGCGACTGGCATGTGTATAGAAAAGGCAAAAACTTCAAACAATTAAATTACCAGACTTGAAAAAAGCTGGGGAGCAGCAGCATTCACTGTCACTCACACCAGAAGCGGCTGATAACAATTTACGAATTGAGATCAATAAAGTACATCTTAACATGAGTTCAGAAGTGATGACCTGTTTAAAATGCATCCCACTAGATAACCTTGAATCTAACAGATCCACCACAGCTGTGTTAATGTCACTCTGTAAAGGATTGATTTTAGAAATTTAACAATGCCCAAAAGTTTTTTCTTACTTTTTTGAGTCTTCTTGTTTAACTGGTGTCTGTATTTGTCCCCCTTTCTGATCCTTGACCCCTACATCTCCTCAGGGAAAGCCTACAGACCAGAGTTTTATCATGATACCTTCAATGCTCTGTGGCAGAACAGACCTCAAGTCTATGGCTTCAATCTTCAATGGACTCAGATGGAGCCCAATTCTGTGGATCGAATTGTGGCCTATCGGCTTGGCATCAGGCAGGTGAGACTCTCAGATCATACGTAAACTAATACTGTTATATTCAGCATAGTTTTAACTACTTATCTGTGATTTTACATAATATAGGGATAGGGTTGCAAAGATGTGAAAATTTCCATTACTTTTGAAGAAAGGTTCCAGAAATGTTTTGAGGTCCCATGGATTATTTTTATGCCCTTGTTTTTTTACAGTGTAAAAAGCACTGTAAAAATGATAACTTATCATAAAGAATCATAAATGCTCTCAAAAACTTCTCATAAGTCTTAACATTATTTTTCTTTGTATATTAATTGCCAGTCTTGCTTTAAAAAATTCTTCTAAGTGCTTCTATACATTAATCAGTCTTATCAATATGAACGCTGGCAGGTGATCACTGATGTCAATTATTAATAATCCACTTTCTAATTTGTTCTCTAAATCATTTGTAAAAACATTGTCAAGCAATGTGGCACTGTGAACTGCTATTCTAGTGGTTCTTGTGATTTTTGGAATTAAGCTAAGACTGTACACTGTGTTAATGACATCCTCTGTATCTTGTTTGTTTGGATTTATTAAGTTGACTTCAAAGTTATCACCAATAAACATAATGCACTGCACCCAATTTTTCACATTAGTAAAGTGTTCCTCTATCCAGTTCTTAAATATGCTTAAGTCAGAACTTGGTGTTGTCTAGACACATCCTATATGTTTATTTCAGTTGTACATGCACATTGTTTACAACAGTTGGCATTTTTTCCACCACTTTATACTTACAATTCACATCCACATACATAGCTACACCACTGCACTTTGTTTTTGCTGTTCATACAGATCAGTTATAACTGGGTCAAAATGCATGTCATTATCACTGTTTATCCAAGTTTCTGATATTACTAAAATATTGAAGAGGTAGGGCAGACCGGGGCTTGTTGTGGCACTTTTTACACTTATAGTTCTTGGAAGCAAAACATCATGTGATGTTGGGTTCAAGTCTTTTTGCCCACATACAGAACACAATCAGGAGAACAGGAGAAGAACAGATAAATAAAGTTTATTTTGACAATGATGAAATGTGAAATTGTGCGGTTCTTGTCCTGTGGATTGAAGTCGGGGTTGTCGGTACTCTGAAGACAATGGGAGACAGATTGTGAGTTGAAGGGGTATCGGACAAATGAACTTCAGAGGAAAAATGGAATGATCTTACTCGATGTGATGAAGTGTTTCCGCCAGGGGGAATGACTGGGGCCACTGGGGTAGTGGTCTCTTTGCAGGGGTTCTTGAGATGATCCAGGTTCCAGTGTGAGGTCCAGATGGAGAATTATTTGGAGGTAGATGGTAGAGGCCATGGTGGAAGGCGGACAGGTAAGTTTTTGAAAGGAGAGGCAGGAGTGATCCTACTGCTAGCTAGGAAACCAGGAACTGTCAACGATTCTTCAGCAGAGGCGGAGAGGGACTCAGACAACGAGTCGGTAAAATCCATGGTGTCGCAAGGGGGAAACCAGAAAGCCAGGAATTCAGGCTACACAGTGGGTAAAATCCAAGACCCAACGAGGAAACACCTGAGAGAGGCAATAGGAAAATATTACTAGAAATAATTTCAGAGAAACTCAGAGAGCTGACTCAGAGGGGCGCAAAGCACCATGAGTGGCAAACACTCAGGTGTCGAAGTGCTGGCAGTCCGTTCCTCATATACTCCTAGGTTATGAGGTGATTGATTTCAGGTGTGCTGACTCCAGTCAGCAGACACGCCCTCCAGGTAGTGCAGCCTCTAGGCAACATCTAGTGGATCATGAATGAAACAGCAGACAAACAGAAAATCCCCACAAAGAGCCAAAACCCTGGTTCCCAACAGATCATACTGTATAAAAAAGAAATGTGTACCAGAGAAAAGACTTAGGTACCGTATTTTCCGGACTATAGAGCGCACCTCACTATAAGCCGCACCCACAAAGGCAACCCCCCCCCCCCCAAAAAAAAAAAAACTGGCTCCGCCCCTCTCAGTTTTCTACAATAAATCTCCTATTAAGGACGCAGCCGTGCGTCTCCAATGCCAAACCATGGACTCATTCACGCTGAGCTTACGTGCAGCGGCTATCGATCTGTACTGCCAGATCGATAGCCCTCAACTTAAAAGCTGCATCATATGAACTTCTTTGTGTGGTTTCCATAATGAGGGATATGAGTTTGAAGAAATTTCTCTGTCGTGCCTGCTGCTGTTCAAGCATGTGCTTGTTCTAAATGAAAATCACACTATCTTCCTTGATTTCCAATTTTGACTTCCAATGATTCACTTCCTGCAAAAGAGCTCTGTGGTGGTTGAAGAAATATCCACAGAAAAGCCACACCAGGCTATAAGTCACTTGGTTCAAATCGTAGAAAAAAAAATAGAGGCCTATAGTCCTAAAAATACGGTATTTAGTTTATATTTATGTCGTTTTCTTATTACTGTGATGTTCACATGGTGCTCTGGTCTGTTGTTTTGAGCCGATCCATGTCATGTCCCTCATTTCCGTTACTCCTTGCACCTGTATCGCTCTCTGATTGTTTTCCTTCTTAAGCCTCTCAGTCACAACTACGCTGCCAGATTATCGAACGCTTTCAGCAAGTAGTTTTCGAGCACTCTCATCTCGCCCTCATCGTTGCAACCACGCTCTTGTTCCCTGGATTTGCCCCTTTGGCCTTATCCCTGGTTGGATTGTCTCTGATTGCCCATCTGGATCTTGACCTGCGCCTGATTTTGGATACTCCGCTCACGCCCACTCCCACGGATATCTACTCTGCTCTCTGCCTCATCGTGCATGACCTCTGCCCTTCTGACGAAGAATTTGGATCTGGATTTGGTACTTCTGCTGAACGTGGAGTAGGACGGTTTGTCTTCACAGACCGTAACAGAGTTGGTGCGCTGCCCTGCATCAGTGCTTCCTCCTCCCTCCTTAGCCCTCCGTCAGTACAGCATCTGCTCTCTTCTTCGTCCCTCGGCTGATCACTCCAGTACCTGATCGCCAGGCCAGGTTAGTGTTCTCCCTTCACACACCCTCCTCCTCACAGTGCTGCAGCTGATGATCCAGTGTGCTCGGTCTGAGCTGTGTTTTAATAAATCTGAGTTTTCTGCTCACTCCTGTGTTGTGGCTGATTTTCCGGGTCCCTCTAGTGAGTCATTACATCTTCAGTGCAAAATTCCAGATTCAATTGAACTAAAAAAAAGCATTGGTTCATGATAAAACTTAGACCAGTCCTGAATTATGGACCTTGTCCCAACCTGGACCTGGTATATCCAGTCATAAAAACTTGGGGAAAAAAGCGGACAAATTTCCTGTCTGGTCATACTCCTCATCCAGATTTCAGTTCTGGCATACATAGATTGACTTGCCAGTGGTGCATTATTCATTGGCCCATCCTTTGCACCCAGGTTTCTCCCAGGCAGCTGTTTCCAAATGTTCTACAAAGACCACGCACAAAGAAAACCAAACCTAAATAGGTTTGGTTTGTGCTGGCATGTGTGTTGGTGAAAACAAGGCAATGATTAGACTTGTTTAAGTGTAATAAAAAGTCATTCACAGACAAAGAAAACATTTGTATGTTCTGTCTGCCTAGCAGATGTGGAAGATTCTCACGCAGAACATTTTTGAAGCATTTAGGACAATTTACTCAGATTTGTATCTATTTGACAGTATTGTGGCGACTTCTAATGCTTGCATAAATTACACTGCACTTTAAACATTATTTTGCTGTGACACACCAAGATCATCACTGGTACCATTTTAACCCTCTTAAAAAACTTCCTGGATTCACACCTGCTCAATATAAATGTATTTAATATAAACATTAATATTCAGTTTTTGTTACCCCTCCAGGGGGTCTTTTGTGGGCTCTAGTGTCCCTTATATGAAAGTAGGCTGACAGGAAAGGGGGGAAGACATGTGGCAAATGTCGCCGAGTCCGGGAATCGAATCCGCGACAGCCGCGTTTAGGACTAAAGGCCTCCAAACGTGGGTCGCGCTGTCCCCTACGCCACCACAGCACGCCCAAAGGCTTTCAATTAAATACCTTTAAAAATTTTGAATATGAAATTAAACCTCACTCAAAGATTAAACAAATAAATAAAGTTAAGGTTAAACACATAATAAATAGTTATTAATTTAAGCTCTCAGAGGAGTGTTTCTTTCTGATGCTGTTGAAAAACTGCTCCATATCTCAAATCCATGAGCCTGCCACTCTGCGCATCACTGGCATTGATCAAAACCATTGATTTGATTTATTGGTGATAAAAGCTGTTACCATGAAAACAGATTTTATTCCTAAATGATTCAGCTTCCATCTATCACCTAAAGTCTCTCTTCCTAGACCAACAACTACTGCAGTCTTGCAGCACTAGCTTAACAAGACGTTCACAACCTGCACTGCATGTTACACTGCTTTTGCCAGTACATCCTTCAAAGAGTGTGGGAAATTTCAGTATCAAAGAGCCGGAAAGGATCTGTCAGAGGCACAGTGCAGCAGGTGCTCCACTCTTGCACTATGCAGTTGGAAACCAGAAACAAAGCAAAAGTTGGAATCTTTCATGAACATTGTATAAACTTAGCAATCTTTTACACATTTGTTTCATCCTTGTTTACTTACACACATGCATCCTCTCAAATAATCAGTCATCACAGTAGCTACAATACTGACAAGGTTCTACAGTATCAAAAAAGCATGAAGATATATGTTTCTTAAAAATGCAATTAAAGACATCTGGCATTGTTTGCTACTATGAAATTAACCACTGCTTACCACTAAATTGCCTTGGCAAGACTGTCAGATTTATTGTGTCCAGGCTGAAGTCAGGTGGAGCACATTATCATACAAACACAGTGAAACACTCCAGAGACTGGAACTTTAACTCTGTGGTGTTGTCATTTCTGATTTAAAAAAAAGTCAGAGGTTCTTAAACAGGTGTTTGCTGTCGACTGACACAGTCCTCTCTGCAACCACAAAAAACCACAAACAAAAAACATCAGATGAAGACTTGGAATTATGTTATAATTCCATGTCTATGATGAATCATTCCCTCATTAAAACACATTTAAGAGAACCTCAAATCTCTCCTGGGAACCATTTGGTGGTGCTTAAATGCTTCCTCATACAATGCACTGCCCATTTATACTATGCTCTTTCTTAGAGCTACAGTCCCCAGTGGAGTTCCTGCCCCACAGAGCACCCCTCGACTCCATCTGCAGGTGGTTTACCATCTTCCTGACAGACCAGAGACAGTATGTGGGGCTGGAGAAAAACAGCTCGGAACCATGAGCATTGGTTTCCCCCATTGCTGTGTACTTTCACATCTGCTTTTCTCCCTGTACACCAACTGCTTTACCTCCAGCCACCAGTCTGTGAAACTCATCTAGTTTGCAGACGACACCATACTCATTAGGTTTATCTCAGACAGAGACAAGTCTGCTTACAGGACAGTGGACAGTGGATTAAAGCTGCACCACGATGTCCTGGTGCAGCTTTAACAACCTGGAGATCAATGTCCAGAAGACAGTGGAGTTACTTGTGGACTTTAGGAAAGTTATGGACCCACCATCCCCTCTTGTTCTCAAGGTCCTTTCCATCTCCATGGTGGACTCCTTCCAGGCCACCACCATCACCAGGACCTCTAGTGGGAGCAGACCATCAGCTCCATCATGTTGAAAGCCTTTCAACATGATGAAAACATTTGGGCATGTGCTTTGACATTGGAGGGTCTCTGTAAAATTTTCAAATCAACCAATAATAACAGCAACCCTTTTGCTAAATGACTGTACAAACTGATGTGGCATAACTTTATCCAACGTGTCTGTCTGGTGATATAATCGAATGCTGTAAGACTGTATATAATTGCAACACAGTATCGCTAAAAGCCCTGTAAACAGTGCTGAGTGTAACCAAAAATAGATGACCTAGGAGATAAACGGGTGCATCGAGTCAAAGCTGCCTTTATCTTAAAAGCAGCATTTGAATGATTAATTGAGCAGTACTGCATAGTGTCTCACTTTATCATTGTCATCTACCAAAAAAAGTCCACCAATGAAATTTACTTGATTCACTTGCTGCCTGAGCTCTCAATTTTCTTCTAAGAGTCTATTCATTTCTGCAGACTTTAGGGTGTATGAGCCATATTCAGGAATATCATTATCTTATTCACTAATCTGTTGAGATTCACCAGTCTGATATGAAATGCACTCTTACTGATCATGAGCACACAGCTCAGCCTCCTCTAGGATGTGATGACCACAGACGTCTTTATCCTGCTGGGCCACTCTCAGTGCTCTGCAACTGTTGCATTTGCAAATTAATGTTTACAACTTAAAATACCAACTAAAATCTAAAAGTAAGGTAAGGTAATTTCATTTACATAGCGAATTTTCAGCAACAAGGCAGTTCAGAGAGCTTTACATGAATTAGAAGGAAATTCAAACAAAAAAAGAAAACCAAAAGAAAGATAAAAAAGTAAAAGTATAAAACTACATATTGGTTCCCCATGTTTAATAAGAATAAGTAGTTCATAATTTATAAACTGGTAGGGGTTTCTCTGGATTCTGGTAAGATTAGTGAGGTATAAAACTTAATGTTGGTTCTCCATGTTTAATTCTATTAGTAAGTATAAAACTAAATGTTGGTTCCGGTTGTTCTGAGTTGAGTTTTAGATATGCACAATATAAACCTGAATGTTGGTTCTTCATGTTTTATTCTTGTTCTGGGTTGTTAAGTAGATGGTACTTTCTAAGTTTGTTCTAGATTTGTAAACTAACAGGAGTTTCTTTAGGTCTTGCTCTGATATTAATAAGCTAAATAATAAAGTAATAAGTACCCCAAAGTTTGTAAAAGTAGCTAAATGTCGATGTAAGGTAATGAGTACACCACAATTTCTAAAGGTAATAAACTAAACAGTTTTTTGTTTTAAATGTTGGTTTAATATAATAAATACTGCACATACTATAAAAATAATAAACTAAAATGTAGAAAGCTATAAGTTGATCTAAAGTAATGAGTACTCCATAATTTCTAAAAGTAATAAACTAAAAAGACAGGGCAAAGAAATGACACATCACGAAAAATAGGCAACATTCTGATAGCAACATTCAAACATGAGCCAGCGAAGGCAGTGAGGTGAGGGAGTGTGTATCTGTGGCCATGGAATGTGTCTGCAGTAAGTCCATGCAGGCACAGTCTCTGATACGGTGGTATCAGAACCTTCAAGTCCTTGAAGGTTCAGATTGCACGGATGTCTTCAGAAAGGAGAGGATATGGGAAAGAGCGTCTTTGTTTACATGTCTTTCAGGAGATTTGAGATAGCCAGCCTGAGTGTTCGCTAGTCGGATTAATCCATCACAGATTTGTCGATATGCCAGGTATCCACCAACTCCAAACAGCAGATATTCTGTTATCATTAATCCAAATAAATACGGGGTGTATCTGCCCGGGTATGTCTCCGCAGGACAAGTGAACTCTCTTTTGCCCAGTCTTTTCGTTGAGAAAATTTGATCAATTGCATTGAGAGACTGGTTGACTAGATCCAAAATTTGTAGATTCAGAGGATGTGCAAAAAGAAGTTCCAAAAAAGCAGCACAAAAACGGAGCAAGCAGGGTGAAGGTGGGTAGGGAGGGAGCGGAGGAGAAAAGCATGCATATATATATATATATATATATATATATATATATATCTGTAGATAGAGATAGATATATATTATGTCGTGACTATGTTGTCTTTGGTTATTTGCACAGAATCCTACCTAAGACCAGACAGCGATCAGTAGCACACTGCTGGCGGTTGTTTAGTGTCCTACGAAGCAGAAAGCTGATGTTGTTGTTTCTCCTTACATCCAGTGGGTGGCGCCCTTGAACATTTATAAAGAATAGACGCCTCATGGACCGCTCTTGCCTATTGTCGCTGACAAGATCTTGGAGCGATCGACCGCTCCACTCAGCGTTATAAGTTTGACAGGCACAATGAAATATCAGCGCATTTAATCAATCACAACTCGCTAAATACTAAACAGATTTTCACGATTTTTTTTACTGTAACCTTTTTCAAACAGCTATCATAGCTACATTTACAAGGAAATTATTTTCTTAAGTATTTTTGAATTGACTGATACATAGTTGAGCATATTTAAATATTCTTATTGGGGAAAACAATAGATTCGGAATAGAATATTTTGATATTGATGTATAATGAGCATTTTACAAAGTTCACAACCAGTCATAATTTTTAATATATTATTTGGTAATATCAATACATATTTATATAAATAAACACAAAATAATACAATCATAGAGAAACAAAGATGATTAAATATTGATTAATACTGAATAATATGTATTAGGCTATGCATATGCACATGCATATATAGATAATGTCTATATAGGTTTTATTCATGTTTTCCAGCCGAGGAGTTGTAGCTTAAGAGATTCAGCAGCTGAGATTCATCAGTGTAGTGAATCCGTCTCTCCTTAAAGACATTTCCCACTTCTTCCTCACATCATTGTCTTTATGAAACCTTCAAAACAAAAACGGGAGCTATCTTACTTTTGACAGAGTGAAAGAATTACATATAAATAACAGTCTTTGCCACCTTGTGTCGCATAATCTAAGTCAATGTTAGGGAACACAATTAAGTCTCCGTTAGCCTTCATAGCGGGGGCTGAATCCCGCTATAGCTTGGTGTAATACCAAGCTTGGTATTACACCAAGCTCTATAGCTAATATTAGCTGGCATTTTGTCAGTGGACATAAATACATTATAGTAATATTTTATTCACAAAAAATAAACGGTAATATATCCGTCTTACTTGTGAAACGTTATCCCCCGATATCTCACGTCAATAGTCCGTCGATCTGAGCAAAAATATCCGGCAGTGCTGAGGCTTCTTCTGCTGTTTTGGTTTAACCAAGTAAGAGGGACGACCGCTCCAAGATGGCCACCTCAATGAATGTATGTAATTTATATTCAATCTTTTCTATTTTATAGTTGCATTGTATTTTATGATTGTGTATAGCACTTTGGTCCTGTTGGTGTATAAAGTGCTTCATAAAAAAAAGTTGGTATGGTATACTAATCATTATTTAATCATTTTTGCTTTTCTGTCATATATGTGTTATGTATATTTCTAAAATTATGCATATATTACTAAAATATATATAAGATTTTGTGAGTTTCTGTGTGGTTTGTAAAATTCTCATCATATATCAAATCAGAATATTTTATTCCTATTCTACACAGTTACTGTTAACCCCACCAAGAATTTTTCAATGTGGTGAACCATGTGTCAGTCCAGTTGAAGAAACCCAATGTCCTCGTACATGTAGCTATGATAGCTGTGTGAATAAGGTTTGCAGCAAAAAATTGTGAAAAATCACAATTTTCACAATTTGTGATTTTCATAATATTTGGAGTTATTATTGATTAAATGCTTAGATACTTCATTGTGCCTGCCAAACTTATAACTCTGAGTGGAGCAGTCGACCACTCCAAGATGGCAGCCCTCCGTCGCGTCACAATAGTCAAGTGCTGTCCATGACCACCTACTCTTTATTATGTCTATGGTTCTCAATACCCACAATGCACCAGGCATGACGTCACGTGCAGAGAAACGTCTGCACGTGGGTGTGCCTGTGTACCTACTATGGAATTTAGCAACCTGTGCCACCCATAGACAAACGTCTGCACATCCCACAGTAATGCCTGGGAGTTACTGTGGGAACAATTATGAGTCTTACTTCTGGTGCCCTGAAGTAGCAGTAATACACTGGTTAATTTCTATGTTCATGGTAGAAGTTACATTCTCTTTTTGGTTATTGTACAATATTAAGTACAATTAGCAGATGGACATGGCAGACAAGTCATCTGCTATCAGAGATTTGCTCAGTATAGAGCAAGTCACTGATAAGTTTAATCAGGAGTAGGGGTGCCACCACAAATTTTGGGCTCCAAGACAAAAAATTTATGTAGCTGGTGTTACAATTTCTTGATTCTATCTGATCCATCAAAAGCGTCACAATTTTAAAGGCTTGCAACTGCCTTGCTTTCTTTGGTTCAATCCTGATACTAGCACAATACTTACTGCTAGTGAATTTTACAAGCAACAGTCTGCATACTGTATGCAAATAGGTTTTAATTTTTTTTTATTATTAGTTCCAGCTAGTTTTCTTCATATTTGTTAAAACTGTCACCATGTTGTGACAGTTTGTTCTGAGACAGATAATCTGTGAAAAGATCAATCTCCTCCAACTCCTCCCTGAACTCCTATTGCTGTCTGAAGTAATGTACTGTTCTGTCCAAAAACAACCAATCAGAACTAGGAGGAGGGTTTTTGCGCTCCTCCTAGTTCTCCTCCAATCAACCTCATTAAATCACTGCTAAATGTGCTATTGGCAGAGAAACAACTTATTGTTATAGGAAAGCCATTTAGCTGCAGTCATTGGCGGTCGTGCTAACTAGACTGAGGATTCACAACAGGCTATGCTAGTGTAACCGGTGTATACTATTAGTGTTCTTTACTGATCACCTAGTCTTATACAGTCGGTTAACCTTGATGTGTTCTACGTTGTGTTCAGATGAAGAAGGGAGTCGGACCACAGGAGTTACTGGTTGTTCTTTAATGCAGGTTGCTGGCAGAGGCCTGCACAAATAGAAATAAAAATGCCCTTTAACATGCAGCTCTTCCAATCACAGGAGTCGGAATTCCCCTCTTCTCAGGCAGCCTAGCGCCAACTGAAGGTAGTACAGTGCTGATGTCATAAGACGCTCTCTTAAAGTGACAGTACAGGTACTAGTGCTTATCAAAATAAGTAAAATAATAAAATTCTTAAAATATAACAAAGAAATAGGATTCTTCAGTGTTAATCAGGATTTGGTGAAATTTCAAACATTATAATAAAAAATACAAGCACATTTTCTAAAGTTGTTACATTAGCCACAGCATAGCACAGAGCGAGGGTGGTCGTCTCTTGGACAGTCACCGACAATCCTACTCCCTTAAGATTATCACACTAAGTGCGCTATTCAGAATCACACTTCTGTTTTTACACACCTAGAAACAAGGGCCCTTCGTATTATTATTCGTCATGAGTCCCTGTTCACTTCAGGTCCCTGTCCGCTTTCAGGTCCCTGTTCAGGCGCCACTTGTCGTTGTTGCGCAACTCCCCCCCTTCTCTTGCTACTCTCACTCTCTACTTCCTCTTCTGAGATGGGAGATGTGCTACCAGCTCGCCGTCTAACGGGTGAATTGAGTTTCCTAAATCTGCTGGGATTTATCCTGTCCAGAACTGAAGTAAACTCTGTTTAAAGCTGGTTTCGAGAAAAGATTCGCCTGGTTTCTGATGACCTACATCCAGGTGTCCCAACCTTCTTCCCCCTGTGAATTAGCCAGACTGAGCAGCCTGCAGCCAACTAGTTTCACAGAGCACACCTGTTAACGGTCGCTCCTTCTCTATATTACAACGTGCATTTGGTATTGAACCAGGTTGGTTTTAGTGGCTCGGGCAAGTCCCAAGGATGTTGTTTTACATATGGGCTACCAGCAACATATAAAACATTTCCCACCTCTTCCTCTCCAGAATCAAACATCAGAGCTATTTTACAACCATCAAAGAACTTTAAGGTGACTCATTAATTGAATGTCCACAACATCTTTTAGATTTTCTTTATGCTAAATATTTTATTAGTAAGGCATTTTTGCAAGGGTCAGTACAGCTTAATTCAGTAGCAGAAATAATCAAATAAGTAAAATCAATCGTCTATCTTTCCCTACTGCTGACACTGAGAATTAAAAAGCGAACCTTTAAGAGAGACAGATAGAGTTTGGCGTTTCGAACAGCAGACCTGGCCTGATGATGAAGAAGGTGTTGCAGCAGGAGGAGGATGTTGATCGAGGAAGACAGGGATCTCTGTAGGTCTGATGAGCTTTCATCTCTGCATGGATGGTGAGGTCACACAGGACTTGGGTGCTGGGAGGAAGAGTACTGACGTAGAGCAGCAGGTCTCGGGTCTGAAGCTCCCTTCACCTTGTCTCATGATCTTTCTGGTCTGTTGAAATGTAGACGCGCTGACCTCATGGAAGGAAGGCACCAGTTCTTCTTCTACTTTACCTTTATCTTCATCTTTGTCTTTGGGATCTGAACCCAGCTGATGAGAGAAGTGCGATTTGAAGTCACATGTTGCGGGGCTGACGGGTTGGTCCCCATGCGCAGGACAGTCTTTGGCTCTGTGGCCCCGGCTCTTCTTCAGCTGCAGAGTTCTTTGTCCATCTCGATCTTGGCTCAAAGCTGCCTGGAGGATCCAACCAAAGATTCCTCTTTTGTACCCACTTTTTATAGGGTTTATCCACCCTTTTGGTGCGTTTCCATTGGCTAGCACTGATGCTGTGCCTGTTTCATTGGTTGACTGCTTGGAAAGATGATCTCATATCCATCACTGTCTTAGGGACATTATATCCTGATGTCTGTGCTAATGTCTCAGGGTTGTTCAACTGTCCTCCTACATCCATTGCCTGCACAACTTTGAAAAGTTTAATCTGTTTCCAAATAAGGCGTTGATCATCTCTGCTCTCCTGTTAGTTCCCCTTTTCCCCCTAATCTTTCACCTACCATTTACCTCCAACACAACATCAGTGATGTTTAATTGCAATTACATGTTTTACACCATTTCAAGTTCAATGTCAAAATCACATTTATAACTTCTTTAGCTTCTCTGATTTAGCATTCATTTATAATTTTATAATAACCATAACTTATTAGGTATTCTTATTATAATCTTAATGTGAGTTAATACAGATGTTTTCTGAAAAGAAACCAAGAATAACCATGATTCTAATTATTTGACACCAAAGTTACAGTTACTTGTTTTACTTGTAGTGTAAGTGTAAATGTAAGTATTCTTACAAGTAAACCAATATTAAAATAAGTATTTATTTTGAATCTTATCCAATTACTCAAAATGTTTAGACTTTCATTCTTTAAAACGTTCATGCTTTGAAGTACAGGGGTTGGACAATGAAACTGAAACACCTCTCATTTTAGTGTGGGAGGTTTCATGGCTAAATTGGACCAGCCTGGTGGCCAATCTTCATTAATTGCACATTGAACCAATAAGAGCAGAGTGTGAAGGTCCAATTAGCAGGGTAAGAGCCCAGTTTTGCTCAAAATATTGCAATGCACACAACATTATGGGTGACATACCAGAGTTCAAAAGAGGACAAATTGTTGGTGCACGTCTTGCTGGCGCATCTGTGACCAAGACAGCAAGTCTTTGTGATGTATCAAGAGCCACGGTATCCAGGGTAATGTCAGCATACCACCAAGAAGGACGAACCACATCCAACAGGATTAACTGTGGACGCAAGAGGAAGCTGTCTGAAAGGGATGTTCGGGTGCTAACCCGGATTGTATGCAAAAAACATAAAACCACGGCTACCCAAATCACGGCAGAATTAAATGTACGCCTCAACTCTCCTGTTTCCACCAAAACTGTCCGTCGGGAGCTCCACAGGGTCAATATACACGGCCCGGCTGCTATAGCCAAACCTTTGGTCACTCGTGCCAATGCCAAACGTCGGTTTCAATGGTGCAAGGAGCGCAAATCTTGGGCTGTGGACAATGTGAAACATGTATTGTTCTCTGATGAGTCCACCTTTACTGTTTTCCCCACATCCGGGAGAGTTACGGTGTGGAGAAGCCCCAAAGAAGCGTACCACCCAGACTGTTGCATGCCCAGAGTGAAGCATGGGGGTGTATCAGTGATGGTTTGGGCTGCCATATCATGGCATTCTCTTGGCCCTATACTTGTGCTAGATGGGCCGAACCATTCTGGAGGACCATGTGCATCCAATGGTTCAAACATTGTATCCTGAAGGCGGTGCCGTGTATCAGGATGACAATGCACCAATACACACAGCAAGACTGGTGAAAGATTGGTTTGATGAACATGAAAGTGAGGTTGAACATCTCCCATGGCCTGCACAGTCACCAGATCTAAATATTATTGAGCCACTTTGGGGTGTTTTGGAGGAGCGAGTCAGGAAACATTTTCCTCCACCAGCATCACGTCATGACCTGGCCACTATCCTGCAAGAAGAATGGCTTAAAATCCCTCTGACCACTGTGCAGGACTTGTATATGTCATTCCCAAGACGAATTGACGCTGTATTGGCCGCAAAAGGAGGCCCTACACCATACTAATAAGTTATTGTGGTCTAAAACCAGGTGTTTCAGTTTCATTGTCCAACCCCTGTAAGGAATAGTCTCATCTATTTTTATAAATCTGCAAACTGGAAACTTACTTCCTCTTTTTTCAGGAAACCTGCTCTTCCTGTTTCATGACTCGCTCTCTCTGAGTATGATTTCTTATGATTAGATAGAAAAAGAAGTAGAATTAAAGCAAAGTTTGCGGGAGACAAAAACAACACACTCAACCAGACTTATTTTATTGAAGTTCAAGTCTACTGTTGGGCCTAGATGACACTTATGTGATTAATTTTAAAGGTGACTTTATTTATTGTTACTGTTAAACTAAAACCTCCAGCACAGGGAAGTGGGATGATCTCTGGTTTTCTTGACAGACAGGAGAGGGGGAGGGAATATGAGCAGTGCCACACAAGATTGTGAGTGGCGGCTCTAAAACCAATCTTCTACCTTTGTTTGTCTCTAGATAGCATTGGAAGAAGGCAGAGGAATTTCATTTTTTCCTCACGGATGATCCCTCATATCATCCTGTCACGACATACTGACAGTTTTAAATATTTATTCAAATATTTTTTAATAAAAGTTGCATACTGCAGCTTTAATTTAATTTAGCAAAAGAAGAGGGGACAAGTCAGAAGGGAAAGTATCAGCAAATATCTGTAACTTAAATGCAGCTAAGTTAGGGCTGTCTCTGTTCTACCTTAGATGATAATAAAAATATTTATTTTTGGATGTTTTTAGATTATCAAAACATCTAAAATTATGATAAAAACATCTAAAATGTTTTTTATCAACATTGTCAACATTTAGATGCTTTTCTCATCTAAATGATAAAAGTTAGATGATAAAAATGTTATGTAAAATTTTTATAATCTAAAATGATGATAAAAAGCTGTAAGTTGTTGCACCAAAAACTATTGAATTAGGAAATTCTTTGCATCTAAAGTCCTTCGAGGCCATGACATTTTTTTAATCTACTTCTGTGTTTGTCTCAGATGGATCAGACTCGCTGGTGGGAGCAAGGGATCAATATTAGTGGACCCATCCAAAAGGGGCAGCTGCTGACTTACAACTTGACAGAACTGATCAAACCGGAGTCCTACCTGGTGCGTCTCACCCCTATCACCCGATACGGTGAGGGGGATACTTCTGAACGCACAATCACGTACAGCGGTGCGTTATTGTCTTATACATTGCTAATTGTAACAATATTTCTGTGTTTGATGTGTCGTTTTACGGACAGTATTTTTTGCAGTTTCAAAACTTTAAAAAAAATTGAAAATTTCATTACATTTGAGAGAAAGGGCCTGATCTACAGAGATTCAAAATGAGTCACCTGCAGCTCAATAATCCTGAGCTGCAGGATTACTGCAGCTCAAAGTCAGCATTATGTGAAACTAAAATAGTCTCAAAATTCACAAATGCACAGATCAAGATTCACAAATGTATTCAAAGGCTATTATTATCTTGGTCTCAGAACAGCTTTCGCGCCAATAATTGCACAAAAGCCTGAGCTGCTACCTTGCTTTGGGGAAACTAAACCAGGCTGTTCAACAGTTACTTTAATGACAAGAAATTCAACTATATGGAAAAACACTAGCCCGACTCTGTTAGCATGCGGAAAAGCTAGCATAGCTCGGTAGCACAGCGTTCTCACTTAGCTTGCTAGCCTGTGTTGATTGTTGCACAATTAAATTGCTCAACATTAATAATCATTACATGGGGATAAATAGCTAAATATGTTAATATAGATATCTCACTTACCGCTCCTCTGTTGCTGCCAGAGGAGGTCTAAACTGTCGGTGCTTCGTCATAGCTACAGCGTTGTTGGAATGGGTTGATGTGATTGGCTGAAACATAGGTTACCCCAATGTTTGGGTCCGTTCAGATGATTGGCTGTAGCAAGAAATCTATCTGATTGATTGCTGATCATCCAATCAGATAGACCATTTATTTAAAAAAGACATGTGTGTATTGAGATGTCAGGAGAGTCTCAAATTCACACACAAATGCGGTGAAACTCACAGGCCAGAAACAGCTTGTAAATACAAAAAATCAAAAATACAAGTGTGAATCTTGATCTGTGCATTTATGAATTATGAGACTGCTTTAGCTCCATAGCATTGCTGAAGGATATTTTTTTCCCCTCCCCTCAAGTGGGTCTTTTGTGGGCTCTAGTGTCCCTTATATGAAAGTAGGCTGACAGGAAAGGGGGAAGGAAAGGGGGGGAGACATGCGGCAAATGTCGCCGGGTCCGGGAATCGAACCCTCGACGACTCAAGGCCTCCAAACATGGGCGCTATTCCCTACGCCACCACGGCACGCCCCTGTGGAGGATATTTTTAATCTATATTTTATTATTATTTTATATTCTTTAAATGTTGCAAATGTTTGAGAAGCAAAGTCTTCTGACATTGTATCTATGCTTGGTGCTCGTTTTATTTATAAAGTGCCAATTCACAACTGTTGTCTCAAGGAACTCTACAGAAAAAAAACAATTAAATTCAATCATACATACAATTGCAACCAGATATTTATATACACTGAATAATAAAAACATGCACATTATTTTCCTGTAACTTTTTTTTGTAACTTTTCTTAATTTCAAAAGTTTATATACAATTGGTCAGTATCAAGTATAACTGTCTTTTAAACTGTATGACCTGGGTCAAACCATTTGGCTTTCCAAGCTTCTCACAATAGTTTGCTGGAATTTCGGCTCATTCCTCCCGACAGAATTGGCAGGCCTTACTCGTACACATCTTTTCAAATCTTCCCACTACTTGTCCATAGAACTGAGAACAGGACTTTGCAATACCCACATCACAAAACATTAACTTTATGTTTAAGCCACTTTGTAACTTTCAATACCAACGACCACACTACAAAGATATGAGAGTAAAGGTTTATTGCAGGAAGGGGATGATGCGATGGATGAACTAGAATAAAGAATCTAGTTCTTTATTCTAGAACTAGAATAAAGTTCTAGAACTTCTAGTTCTAGAATAAAGTTCTAGGGGAATCATTCTAGGGGAATCTGGGGAGAATCATTCTCCCCAGATTCTCTCATCTGGGGAGAATGCCAGTGGCTTGGGAGATGAAGACTCAGAGTGGGGGTTCAATCTTCGAGAAAATGGGTTTCATATATGTTTCAAAGCCTACATAGGACCAACCCAGATGGAACTTGACAGAAGGAATGAAAACTATTGAATGGAAGGAAGGAAATGGGATGAGACTGATGGGATGGAAGGATGGCAAGAAGAAAAGGCAAAGTAGGTGAAAGAATGAAGGGGATAAAGTGAAATGGTTGAGTGTAAAGGAAGATGGGGTTGTAGAAATGTAACAGAATGTGCAGTGCAGTGGTGGAGAAAGTACTCAAAAAATGTACTTAAGTAAAAGTACAAATACACAGGCAAAAATGTACTCAAGTAAAAGTCAAAGTACCACATTAACATTTTACTTAAGTAAAAGTAAAAAAGTACTGGCTTTTAAAAATACTTAAGTATTAAAAGTAAAAGTACTTGCTGAATACATAACCTAATCGCTAATATCATTAAGTGTGCCGATAGTATTTAATTTGAATACATCATAAATGTGCCATTTTAATAAACAATGTCACAGATTAAACATGTTCTTATTGTGTTTATTCTCTGTAAGAGTTTAGACTTAGATATGTGATTCTATGCATCATAATTTCAGGGATGGAAACATCTTATTTCCTGTCCTAACGTAGCATGAACTTCATTAGTGACATTTATTTAGAAAGAAATCCAACTGAAAGGGGATGGAACGAAGGTGTGGGGGGGAAGACATGCAATCGAGGAGCCACGTAGCAGAGTTGCAGTCAAGACCACTGAACACGAGACCAAGACCAGCGCCCTGCGCTACATGACACAATAAAATGAAGTGCACCTATCAAAATTGGTTCTCAGATTGATCTGAAAGATCCACATTTCCATAAAAACACCTAGATATAAATACTTAGAGCTGAAATATATTTAACCAGTATCAATTACAACTCATTTCATTCTGTTTTGCTTTCATCGCTGTGCTACAATCCGCAGAGGTCGCCTGCCATCTCTATAAAAATAACGCCCTGGGCGGTTGCCCATATTGCCCATGTCAGAAACCACAACTGTCTGCACCATTAAACCATGAAACATAGCAATTAACTGTAATTGCAACAACACTATGAACACTGTCCAACGGCGCAACAAGCAGAAGGAGCACCATGACTGTTCTCATCCTCCCTCCCACTGCATGTTTGCCACCATGACAGGAGACAAAATCAACCAATGAGCATGCTCTGTGTTCATACGTTCAACTTTTACTTATTCGGCAATTAAATAAATGTGTGTGTGTGTGTGTGTGTGTATATATATATATATATATATATATATATATATATATATGTATATATATATATATATAGCTATATATAGCTATTGCAGTGTATACAAGAACAAAGAACGGCTCTCAGTGAGGCTTCAGTCCCATCAACCTTAGTAAAGATCCGTCCAGAAGAATCGGATCGTTCCTGAATCCACACAATAATTCAGCGCATGAGTGACAACTTTTTTTCATCGCAGATGCAACATGTGTCTCAGTACAGCTAGCTTTGCTAGCATCACGTCCACAGATCTTACCTTTCTTTAAGCTTTCCTTCCAAGTGACGCTAAAAGTTGGACAAAGTCCCACCGTCTGTGAAAGCGAAGCGCTGCTGGTTTTACATGTCGTCATATCTTATGATTTATGCAGCTATTATCGATTAGTTAGACATCTTCTCAGCTCAGAGGAAACCACTGCGCATGTCTGGAGCTCCGTGCTAGTAAAGGGGGAGGCGATGGGTGACAACAGACACTAAGTCACGTTATTGCTTGGATTTTACGGCGCCACCTTAAAGTCCCTGAACTTCATATTTTAACGGACAAAAAGAGAGCAGTGCGACTTGGATGTAACGAGTAACGCGACACTTTTGTAGAAATGTAGTGAAGTAGAAAGTACAGATACTTACTGTAAAATGTAGTGGAGTAAAAGTAGAAAGTACCCATTATTAAATCTACTTAAGTAAAGTACAGATACATGAAAATTGTACTTAAGTACAGTAACGAAGTACTTGTACTTCGTTACTTCCCACCACTGGTGCAGTGTGGGTGATCTGAGTATAAATAGGCTATTTGGGAAATTAGAGGTGTGGCTTTGGATATAGCACTGCTCCCAAACCTTAAATTAACATCTTTAAGTAATCCAAAATTAGTTGAAAATGTTGGCCTAAATATGTTGTAATTTGTTCATGTCCATGATAGTAAAAAGTTAATAGCAGGCCAATTGTAGCTCCTATGAAAAGTAGACCAGCTGAGAGAAAACAAAAGGTAAACAGTTCATTGTGTTTTTTGCAGATCATGGTTCTACAGGCTTTAGAAGATTAGGTCCTGAAATCTAACAGAAATTGAAAATATGTAGGTTTTCTGACGCTTATATGCAAATGATATACTGTGGAAAAGCAAAGCAGAGACACAAGCATGGTTTATTGAGAGTAAATGCAAACATCATTACAAAACTCTGTGTTCTGTAATGAAGGTTGTAACTTTCTTAATCCCACCGGCAACAATTGCTGCCAGACATTTTTTCTAACTTCTGGCTGGAAGCTCTAAAAGAATTGTTTTGGCTTTTGGCAGCTAATTGAAGTTTTAAAATAAAATAATAATGTGTCTACTCTAAACAATATCAATTTCATGTATCTAGTGTGAAAGGTCACATGACCAGACCTCTTTACTTCCTGCCTGTGACGCTGGAGGTAAATGTCAGTAACAAACCTGTACAAGAGGAAGTCAGTAAAATACTTTAATAAACAGATATATAAATAAAAATATTTTGCAAATATGTCCTTTAAAAGGTCTTCTACTGACATGTAAAGAAATTATCGCTTCTTCCATCTCTTAATCATAAGAAGAGTAAATGTAAGCATGGCAACAATTGTTGCCGCTAGCATGAAGGGGATAAAGTGAAATGGTTGAGTGTAAGCACTATGCTGTGTGTCAGTGGTTTGCCTGTTTATTCTATATACCTTGCTGTTCCCACACAGCTTAAATCAGATGTTTTAGATCTTCTAGACCTGAAAGAACACCAAGATGATGTCTTCTACATCACTGTCATTCCCACAGTCGAAATAAAGCCCAAACCCTAGCAAAAGGCGACCTATTCCACACAGTCTGGCCTATGCACTGAATGACGCCACTCCTGAAAGTAGCTTAGGACAGCGTCAAGGTGTAGTTGTTGGTCTGGTGGATCAGGGAGAATTTCCTCCGAGATGGAGATTTGTTCATCCTAACATTTTTACCTGAGGTTGCCTCATTGATGAAATAACCAAATGAGGTCAAAGGTTACTCAGCACATTAAGACAGTGACATCTGCATGATGTGGCATTGAATCTTTATGTATCTAAAATATTTCTGGACACTCTTGTAACCATTCTGTTATAATAGGTTATGCATGTCATGATTTTTCTTATTTTTTTATATGTCTAAATAGGCCAGATTTATGTAATTTAGACTATGCAGTTTCCCACCGGCAACAATTGTTGCAGAGTATAAAACCTACATTTTCACTAACATAGCCGACATACAGTAGAATGTAATAATTCATAAATATTATGTGTTAGGGAGGTCTAAGGATTGAAATGCATGCACTTATTTTACAGGAAAAAAATAATCGGGATTAAACAGGTTAATTATGTTTGATCAAAATAAATCCCAAGCTAATTTGAATGTTTCTAATTCTATGCAGCTTGTCTTATTGTGCTTTTTTCTGCTTTTCTGCAGCTCCTGTTAACCCACATCTCAGTAAGTATCTGTCCCCAAAAACAAGCATTTGCAGTACCTGTTTCTTTCACTCTCCCCTGTCTGCCTTCTGCTCTCCTTTCACACCTGGAACCATTTCGCTCATCAGCCCAGGTTTTTTGTTCAGTAGTTCACAGCAAAGAAAGTTCTGTTTGAAGAGACTGTTTCTTTTTATACAAGAGATCAAATATTGCTAAATACTGTATATCTAAACTCCATAATCCCATGAATAATTGTAGAATATTTATCCTTTTTTATTAGTAAAATTACCCCACAAAATCAACTGCCTCTGTAAATAAGCTTTTTGCATTTCCCAAATTGCATCTCTTACCATGTCTGGTGTGTCATTGATGCTTAAGAACAAATCAGTGGGTTTCTTTATTTCTTGAATACTCTATTATCTATTTGTCTGACAATAGAGTATTAATGAGTCTCAATTTCTCAGTGACGTTACACCCTTGTAATGTTAACTTGTAAAAAATCTGGGCAGTGATTCGATAAATCCATTGTTTTGTGTTCACAATTGGTAATAGCTCAGAGTTCAACAGAAAGAGGTTTTATCCTGGGCTAAGAATTATGGACTGGTGAAAAATATGAACATTGCCACTTAGTGAGAGATAATAACCTCCATGGGTCTACTACACTAAATGTTTTCATAAAATTTTGAGCAGTTTCTGTAGACTTTAACAGTTCACAGAAGCTGTAGATCCAACAATAGGTTAAAATTCCCTAACATAATTTTATGTGAATTCATATTTGGTATTGCATAAAACAGGTCAACATAAATTTTTCAGCATTTGTGGGACAAATACTGACTAAAATCACTAAAACATTTTCTGTAACAATAATATATCTACCTCTAATGTTAGAAATTTCTTTAGTTATCTTAAAAAGCATGTTTTTTATGTAATTATTGCTGCCCTCTGCTTTTAGTATTAAAACTTGAATGGAAAAGTTGACCTTTCCAACTCCTTGGCGCAGCCAGTGGCGGTTTCTGATTCTGATATGGGCAACATGGGCAACCGCCCAGGGTGGCATCTTGTGGGGGAAGGCATGAGCCCTCCTGTCCCCTGGTTGTCAAATCCCCCCAACCCCTGCACTTACAACTGGAGGATCTGAATGTTAACAGTACCTGAAATATCATCATACAAACACCTACTACCCTCTTTCACCTCCCTCCACCCCTCTAGACAACTTCATGGAGGAGAAGGGGCAGGGTGGACGCCGTCAAGGTGGTTCACCCAGGGTGCCAAACAGGTTAGGGTTTGGCACCCTAGCCAAACAGAGGAGGTGACGTGCGTCACCTCCTCTGACCCACCTGCTCTGCGTCGGAGGAGGTGTCCCAACTGTGGCGCCACCTTTGGCTAGAGGGACCAAACCGCAGCTCTTTCATGCACTTCTCTCATTCACACGCATACATAGTTTATATAAAAAAAAAAACAAAAGATAGATTGCAAAACAAATTAAAGCTGCAAGCAGCCTCGGGCGGCCCTCGCAGCAAGCGCCGCTCCGGCCTATTGGCCACCGCGGGGGTTCCAGCCACCGCAGAAGCTCTGGCACGATTTCCGGAGCCGCAGCCAACTCCCCACCGCAGGAGCTCTGCCGCAGTTTCCAGCACCGCCGCCCGCTAGCCGCTGCAGAAGCTGTCGCGCATTTTCCCCAAATTACATCTCAAACCCGTTGGGCTCTTTAGAGCAGAACAAAGGTCATACATATCCAGTTTGGCGCCAATCGGATGATCCATGTGTGAATTAGAGCCTAACGTATGTATATGACGAGGGACTGATATTCGCCATTTGGCCACGCCCACACGGTTCAGCCAGCAGTGAGCATTGACAGAGTTTATCATCCGAATCATCTTGATTAGGTCAAGAGAGCCATAAACAGAGCTTTCCAAGGAAAAAAACGGCACTTCCTGTTCCGAGGGGGCGGGGCTTAGATGACGTCATAATATGATGACGTAGGATCGACGGGCAAGCCTCCAGGATCACTCAGGCCAAGTTTGATGCAGCTCGGTCAAAATATGTGGAATGTAGAGGCAAACGTATACGAACGGCGTTGCCGCCATTGAAAACTCTTGGCACTTTAAAGCAAGCGAGACCAACTTCCTATCTGTCATCCAACACAGAATCACCTTGATTAGGTCAAGAGAGCCATAAACGGAGCTTTCCAAGGAAAAAAACGGCACTTCCGGTTCCGAGGGGGCGGGGCTTAGATGACGTCACAATGTGATGACGTAGGATCGACGGGCAAGCCTCCAGGATCACTCAGGCCAAGTTTGATGCAGCTCCGTCAAAATATGTGGAATGTAGAGGCAAACGTATACGAACGGCGTTGCCGCCATTGAAAACTCTTGGCACTTTAAAGCAAGCGAGACCAACTTCCTATCTGTCATCCAACACAGAATCACCTTGATTAGGTCAAGAGAGCCATAAACAGAGCTTTCCAAGGAAAAAAACGGCACTTCCGGTTCCGAGGGGGCGGGGCTTAGATGACGTCACAATGTGATGACGTAGGATCGACGGGCAAGCCTCCAGGATCACTCAGGCCAAGTTTGATGCAGCTCGGTCAAAATATGTGGAATGTAGAGGCAAACGTATACGAACGGCGTTGCCGCCATTGAAAACTCTTGGCACTTTAAAGCAAGCGAGACCAACTTCCTATCTGTCATCCAACACAGAATCACCTTGATTAGGTCAAGAGAGCCATAAACAGAGCTTTCCAAGGAAAAAAACGGCACTTCCGGTTCCGAGGGGGCGGGGCTTAGATGACGTCATAATGTGATGACGTAGGATTGACGGGCAAGCCTCCAGGATCACTCAGGCCAAGTTTGATGCAGCTCGGTCAAAATATGTGGAATGTAGAGGCAAACGTATACGAACGGCGTTGCCGCCATTGAAAACTCTTGGCACTTTAAAGCAAGCGAGACCAACTTCCTATCTGTCATCCAACACAGAATCACCTTGATTAGGTCAAGAGAGCCATAGATGAAAGTTTCCAAGGAAAAAAATAGCACTTCCTGTTCTGAGGGGGCGGGGCTTAGATGACGTCATAATCTGATGACATAGAATTTTCAGGTATCACACCAGCATCACTCAAGCCAAGTTTGGTGCAGCTCGGTCGAAACATGTGGAATCTAGAAGCAAACGTATGGCATCGGCGTTACAGGTCACTTCGCCACGCCGCCACGCCCAGCTGCTATCTCAAAGCCGGTCAGGGTTGGAGTCCTCAACACACCAACATGTCTTCTGTGTCTGGACACAGTTTCATGTTGATTAGGTCAAAGGGCTAAGAGAGCGACCGCTCACAGTAAAACATGACACTTCCTGTTCTCAGGGGGCGTGGCTTAAGTGATGTCATCATTTCACCACAGGGTATTTTAGGACATCCGATGCCGATCAATCACTGAAAGTTTGGTCCCTCTATGTGTTTTTTTATAGGAAATATAAGAGTTTCGTGTTTCATGGCGAGTAGGTGAACTTTGACCCCTGCTAACCCCCCTTCAACATACTCCAAAACTCACCAATTTGATAACTTTAAATCAAACATGCCTTATGATCAGACTGACCGAGTTTGAAGTCGATCAATCGAAATCCCTAGGAGGAGTTCGATCAAATACGAAGGCTGTAAACGTCAAAATCGAGGAAAAAAATGGACGTTCAATACAAAATGGCCGACTTCCTGTGATAGTTGGCTAATAACATTAAATGTAAGTTCTGAGTCTTTTGGTGAGCTCTACAAGTGTACCAAATTTCATGTCTCTACGATGAAGTACGTTCATAACATTGTGTCAACAGAAAATTGCTAGTTGCCGCCGTTGAGCAATTTTTTTTGCGATTTTTGCGACAACCTTAAAATTCAAAATTTTTAAATTTTCTAGTCGCGACCGCCAAGTTTGGTGAGTTTTTGAATATGATAAAGCCCCCAAAAAGGCGCCTCTTTGGGGGGGCAGAATCGTAATAATAATTAAAGCTGCAAGCAGCCTCGGGCGGCCCTCGCAGCAAGCGCCGCTCCGGCCTATTGGCCACCGCGGGGGTTCCGGCCACCGCAGAAGCTCTCGCACGTTTTCCAGAGCCGCAGCCCGCTCCCCACCGCAGAAGCTCTGCCGCAGTTTCCAGCATTGCCGCCCGCTAGCCGCCGCAGAAGCTGTCGCGCATTTTCCCCGCCCGTCCACCGGGCGACAGGCGTGAATGCGTTCGGCGGCGCTCCCCGACGACTGTCGAAAAATCTGGTGCAAATCGGTCGATGTGTCGAGGAGATACGGCCGATGAATTAACTTAGGGGGCGCAGTGGAGCCAAATTACATCTCAAACCCATTGGGCTCTTTAGAGGTGAACAAAGGTCATACATATCCATTTTGGCGCCAATCGGATGATCCATCTGTGAATTAGAGCCAAATGTATGTATATGGCGAGGGACTGATATTCGCCGTTTGGCCACGCCCACACGGTTCAGCCAGCAGCGAGCATTGACAGAGTTTATCATCCGAATCATCGTGATTAGGTCAAGAGAGCCATAAACGGAGCTTTCCAAGGAAAAAAAAGGCACTTCCTGTTCTGAGGGGGCGGAGCTTAGATTACGTCATAATATGATGACATAGGGTCGTCAAGGATCCCACCAGGGTCACTCGTGCAAAGTTTGGTGCAGAAGCTATCGACCGTTCACAGTAAAATACAAGACTTCCTGTTGTCAGAGGGCGTGGCCTACGTGATGTCATTATTTGACCATTGGATATTATTCTACACCCGAGGATGATCAATAACTCAAACTTTGGTGTCTCTGTCAGTTTTTGTGTTAGAATTACAAATTATTTAATTTTTTCCTCTTTAATTCAACATTGAACTGTCATTCCGTAGGGCAATGCTGCCCTCTGGTGTCGAATTACTGAAATTACTGAAATAGTTTCATTATTTCAGTAATTCGACACCAGAGGGCAGCATTGCCCTACACATGACAAAATAATCCCCTCTGTAATTGACTGTGTAACATATTACACAGTCAGTCACAGGGGATCTTTGAGCCTTGCTAACCCCCCTTCAACATGCTCCAAAACTCACCAATTTGATAACTTTAAATCAAACATGCCTTATGATCAGACTGACCAAGTTTGAAGTCGATCAATCGAAATCCCTAGGAGGAGTTTGATCAAATACAAAGGCTGTAAACGTCAAAATCGAGGTCAAATGAAATTCAATCTAAAATGGCCGACTTCCTGTTGGGTTTAGAGCATGGCTCCAAGAGACTTTTTTGTACGTCCTGACAAGATACACATGTGTACCAAGTTTCGTAATTCTAAGTTAAAGCATCGCTTGGGGCTGATTTTTTAAAATATTGTAGGGGACCGTGTAGAGAAATTAGGCCACGCCCCCCAAATGTCGCTATGGATTCCTGTTGGCGGGTCGATAAGGATCCATCCTAGTGAGTTTGGAGCAGCTCACCCCGAAACTGTGGAATTCAGAGCCAAACGAAATTCGACGGCGTTCGCAACGCCGCCACGCCCACCTGCTTCATCGCAGCCGGTCGGGGTTGGAATCCACAACACACCAACATGTCTTCTGTCTCTGGACACAGTTTCATGTTGATTAGGTCAAAGGGCTAAGATAGCGACCGTTCACAGTAAAACATTACACTTCCTGCTCTCAGGGGGCGTGGCCTACGTAAAAAAAAAATTTCACTGCAGGGTATTTTAGGACACCCGATGCCGATCAATCACTGAAAGTTTGGTCCCTCTATGTTTTTTTGTATAGGAAATATAAGAGGTTTTTGTTTCATGGCATGTAGGTGAACTTTGACCCCTGGTAACCCCCCTTCAACATGCTCCAAAACTCACCAATTTGATAACTTTAAATCAGACATGCCTTATGATCAGACTGACCGAGTTTGAAGCCGATCAATCGAAATCCCTAGGAGGAGTTCGATCAAATACGAAGGCTGTAAACGGCCAAAATAGGGTCCAAAATGGACCTTCAATCCAACATGGCCGACTTCCTGCGATACTTGCACTATGACATTACTTGTAAATTCTGAGCGTCTTAGTGAGCTCTACAACTGTACCGAATTTCAAGTCTCTACGATGAAGTAAGTGAATAGCAATGGGTCTTTTGAAAATTGCTAGGTGGCGCCGTTGAGCCATTTTGTTTGCGATTTTTGCGGCGACCTTAAAATACGAAATTTTTAAACTCCCCGTATGCATCCGCCAAGTTTGGTGAGTTTTTGAATATGCTAAAGCCTCCAAAAAGGCGCCTCTTTGGGGGGGCAGAAAAATAAGAATAATAATTAAAGCTGCAAGCAGCCTCGGGCGGCCCTCGCAGCAAGCGCCGCTCCGGCCTATTGGCCACCGCGGGGGTTCCAGCCACCGCAGAAGCTCTCGCGCGATTTCCAGAGCCGCAGCCCGCTCCCCACCGCAGAAGCTCTGCCGCAGTTTCCAGCACCGCCGCCCGCTAGCCGCCGCAGAAGCTGTCGCGCATTTTCCACGCCCCTCCACCGGGCGACACGCGTGAATGCGTTCGGCGGTGCTCCCCGACGACTGTCAAAAAATCTGGTGCAGATCGGTCGATGCGTCGAGGAGATACGGCCGATGTATTAACTTAGGGGGCGCAGTGGAGCCAAATTACATCTCAATCCCGTTGGGCTCTTTAGAGGTGAACAAAGGTCATACATATCCAGTTTGGAGCCAATCGGATGATCCATGCTTGAATTAGAGCCAAACGTATGAATATGGCGAGGGACTGATATTCGCCATTTGGCCACGCCCACACGGTTCAGCCAGCAGCGAGCAATGACAGAGCTCATCATCCGAATCATCTTGATTAGGTCAAGAGAGCCATAAACGGAGCTTTCCAAGGAAAAAAACGGCACTTCCGGTTCCGAGGGGGCGGGGCTTAGATGACGTCATAATGTGATGACGTAGGATCGACGGGCAAGCCTCCAGGATCACTCAGGCCAAGTTTGATGCAGCTCGGTCAAAATATGTGGAATGTAGAAGCAAACGTATACGAACGGCGTTGCCGCCATTGAAAACTCTTGGCACTTTAAAGCAAGCGAGACCAACTTCCTATCTGTCATCCAACACAGAATCACCTTGATTAGTTCAAGAGAGCCATAAACAGAGCTTTCCAAGGAAAAAAACGGCACTTCCGGTTCCGAGGGGGCGGGGCTTAGATGACGTCATAATGTGATGATGTAGGATTGACGGGCAAGCCTCCAGGATCACTCAGGCCAAGTTTGATGCAGCTCGGTCAAAATATGTGGAATGTAGAGGCAAACGTATACGAACGGCGTTGCCGCCATTGAAAACTCTTGGCACTTTAAAGCAAGCGAGACCAACTTCCTATCTGTCATCCAACACAGAATCACCTTGATTAGGTCAAGAGAGCCATAGATGAAAGTTTCCAAGGAAAAAAATAGCACTTCCTGTTCTGAGGGGGCGGGGCTTAGATGACGTCATAATCTGATGACATAGAATTTTCAGGTATCACACCAGCATCACTCAAGCCAAGTTTGGTGCAGCTCGGTCGAAACATGTGGAATCTAGAAGCAAACGTATGGCATCGGCGTTACAGGTCACTTCGCCATGCCGCCGCACCCAGCTGCTTCATCGCAGCCGGTCAGGGCTTGAATCCACAACACACCAACATGTCTTCTGTCTCTGGACACAGTTTCATGTTGATGAGGTCAAAGGGCTAAGATAGCGACCGTTCACAGTAAAACATGACATTTCCTGTTCTCAGGGGGCGTGGCCTAAGTGATGTCATCATTTCACCACAGGGTATTTTAGGACACCTATTGATGATCAATAACTGAAAGTTTGGTGTCTCTGTGAGTTTCTGTGCAGGATATATAAGAGTTTCGTGTTTCATGGTGAGTAGGTGAACTTTGACCCCTGGTAACCCCCCTTCAGCAATCTCAGACAGTCACCAATTTGATAACTTTAAATCAAACATGCCTTATGATCAGACTGACCGAGTTTGAAGCCGATCAATCGAAATCCCTAGGAGGAGTTCGATCAAATGCAAAGGCTGTAAACATCAAAGTCGAGGTCCAAAATGGACCTTCAATACAAAATGGCCGACTTCCTGTTGGGTTTCGACCATGGCTCTAAGAGACTTTTTTGTACGTCCTGACAAGATACACATGTGTACCAAGTTTCGTAATTCTAGGTTAAAGCATGGCTTAGGGCTGTTCATTTAAAATACTCTAGGGGTCGCTATAGAGAAATTAGGCCACGCCCACCAAATTTTGTTATGAATTCCTGTCGGTGGGTGGATAAGGATCCATCCTAGTGAGTTTGGAGCAGCTGGGCCCGAAATTGTGGAATTCAGAGCCAAACGTATGGCAACGGCGTTACAGGTCACTTCGCCACGCCGCCACGCCCACCTGCTATGTCAAAGCCGGTCGGGGTTGGAATCCACAACACACCAACATGTCTTCTGTCTCTGGACACAGTTTCATGTTGATTAGGTCAAAGGGCTAAGATAGCGACCGTTCACAGTAAAACATGACACTTCCTGTTCTCAGGGGGCGTGGCCTACTTAAAAAAATAATTTCACCACAGGGTATTTTAGGACACCCGATGACGATCAATCAATGAAAGTTTGGTCCCTCTATGTGTTTTTATATAGGAAATATAAGAGTTTCGTGTTTCATGGCGAGTAGGTGAACTTTGACCCCTGCTAACCCCCCTTCAACATACTCCAAAACTCACCAATTTGATAACTTTAAATCAAACATGCCTTATGATCAGACTGACCAAGTTTGAAGTCGATCAATCGAAATCCCTAGGAGGAGTTCGATCAAATACGAAGGCTGTAAACGTCAAAATCGAGGTAAAAAATGGACGTTCAAGACAAAATGGCCGACTTCCTGTGATAGTTGGCTAATAACATTAAATGTAAGTTCTGAGTCTTTTGGGGAGCTCTACAAGCGTACCAAATTTCATGTCTCTACGATGAAATACGTTCATACCATTGTGTCAACAGAAAATTGCTAGTTGCCGCCGTTCAGCAATTTTTTTTGCGATTTTTGCGACAACCTTAAAATTCAAAATTTTTAAATTTTCTAGTTGCGACCGCCAAGTTTGGTGAGTTTTTGAATATGATAAAGCCCCCAAAAAGGCACACGAAGAGGTGGGAAGAATCGTAATAATAATAAACAGTACAGATACAATAGGCCTTCGCAGCGCTTTGCTGCTCGGGCCTAATTAAAGCTGCAAGCAGCCTCGGGCGGCCCTCGCAGCAAGCGCCGCTCCGGCCTATTGGCCACCGCGGGGGTTCCGGCCACCGCAGAAGCTCTCGCGCGTTTTCCAGAGCCGCAGCCCGCTCCCCACCGCGGAAGCTCTGCCGCAGTTTCCAGCACCGCCGCCCGCCAGCCGCCGCGGAAGCTGTCGCGCATTTTCCCCGCCCGTCCACCGGGCGACACGCGTGAATGCGTTCGGCGGCGCTCCCCGACGACTGTCAAAAAATCTGGTGCAGATCGGTCGATGCGTCGAGGAGATACGGCCGATGTATCAACTTAGGGGGCGCAGTGGAGTCAAATTACATCTCAAACCCGTCGGGCTCTTTAGAGGTGAACAAAGGTCATACATATCCAGTTTGGCGCCAATCGGATGATCCATGTGTGAATTAGAGCCAAACGTATGTATATGGCGAGGGACTGATATTCGCCATTTGGCCACGCCCACACGGTTCAGCCAGAAGCGAGCATTGACAGAGTTTATCATCCGAATTACCTTGATTAGGTCAAGAGAGCCATAAACAGAGCTTTCCAAGGAAAAAAACGGCACTTCCTGTTCCGAGGGGGCGGGGCTTAGATGACGTCATAATATGATGACGTAGGATCGACGGGCAAGCCTCCAGGATCACTCAGGCCAAGTTTGATGCAGCTCGGTCAAAATATGTGGAATGTAGAGGCAAACGTATACGAACGGCGTTGCCGCCATTGAAAACTCTTGGCACTTTAAAGCAAGCGAGACCAACTTCCTATCTGTCATCCAACACAGAATCACCTTGATTAGGTCAAGAGAGCCATAAACGGAGCTTTCCAAGGAAAAAAACGGCACTTCCGGTTCCGAGGGGGCGGGGCTTAGATGACGTCACAATGTGATGACGTAGGATCGACGGGCAAGCCTCCAGGATCACTCAGGCCAAGTTTGATGCAGCTCCGTCAAAATATGTGGAATGTAGAGGCAAACGTATACGAACGGCGTTGCCGCCATTGAAAACTCTTGGCACTTTAAAGCAAGCGAGACCAACTTCCTATCTGTCATCCAACACAGAATCACCTTGATTAGGTCAAGAGAGCCATAAACAGAGCTTTCCAAGGAAAAAAACGGCACTTCCGGTTCCGAGGGGGCGGGGCTTAGATGACGTCACAATGTGATGACGTAGGATCGACGGGCAAGCCTCCAGGATCACTCAGGCCAAGTTTGATGCAGCTCGGTCAAAATATGTGGAATGTAGAGGCAAACGTATACGAACGGCGTTGCCGCCATTGAAAACTCTTGGCACTTTAAAGCAAGCGAGACCAACTTCCTATCTGTCATCCAACACAGAATCACCTTGATTAGGTCAAGAGAGCCATAAACAGAGCTTTCCAAGGAAAAAAACGGCACTTCCGGTTCCGAGGGGGCGGGGCTTAGATGACGTCATAATGTGATGACGTAGGATTGACGGGCAAGCCTCCAGGATCACTCAGGCCAAGTTTGATGCAGCTCGGTCAAAATATGTGGAATGTAGAGGCAAACGTATACGAACGGCGTTGCCGCCATTGAAAACTCTTGGCACTTTAAAGCAAGCGAGACCAACTTCCTATCTGTCATCCAACACAGAATCACCTTGATTAGGTCAAGAGAGCCATAGATGAAAGTTTCCAAGGAAAAAAATAGCACTTCCTGTTCTGAGGGGGCGGGGCTTAGATGACGTCATAATCTGATGACATAGAATTTTCAGGTATCACACCAGCATCACTCAAGCCAAGTTTGGTGCAGCTCGGTCGAAACATGTGGAATCTAGAAGCAAACGTATGGCATCGGCGTTACAGGTCACTTCGCCACGCCGCCACGCCCAGCTGCTATCTCAAAGCCGGTCAGGGTTGGAGTCCTCAACACACCAACATGTCTTCTGTGTCTGGACACAGTTTCATGTTGATTAGGTCAAAGGGCTAAGAGAGCGACCGCTCACAGTAAAACATGACACTTCCTGTTCTCAGGGGGCGTGGCTTAAGTGATGTCATCATTTCACCACAGGGTATTTTAGGACATCCGATGCCGATCAATCACTGAAAGTTTGGTCCCTCTATGTGTTTTTTTATAGGAAATATAAGAGTTTCGTGTTTCATGGCGAGTAGGTGAACTTTGACCCCTGCTAACCCCCCTTCAACATACTCCAAAACTCACCAATTTGATAACTTTAAATCAAACATGCCTTATGATCAGACTGACCGAGTTTGAAGTCGATCAATCGAAATCCCTAGGAGGAGTTCGATCAAATACGAAGGCTGTAAACGTCAAAATCGAGGAAAAAAATGGACGTTCAATACAAAATGGCCGACTTCCTGTGATAGTTGGCTAATAACATTAAATGTAAGTTCTGAGTCTTTTGGTGAGCTCTACAAGTGTACCAAATTTCATGTCTCTACGATGAAGTACGTTCATAACATTGTGTCAACAGAAAATTGCTAGTTGCCGCCGTTGAGCAATTTTTTTTGCGATTTTTGCGACAACCTTAAAATTCAAAATTTTTAAATTTTCTAGTCGCGACCGCCAAGTTTGGTGAGTTTTTGAATATGATAAAGCCCCCAAAAAGGCGCCTCTTTGGGGGGGCAGAATCGTAATAATAATTAAAGCTGCGAGCAGCCTCGGGCGGCCCTCGCAGCAAGCGCCGCTCCGGCCTATTGGCCACCGCGGGGGTTCCAGCCACCGCAGAAGCTCTGGCACGATTTCCAGAGCCGCAGCCAACTCCCCACCGCAGGAGCTCTGCCGCAGTTTCCAGCACCGCCGCCCGCTAGCCGCCGCAGAAGCTGTCGCGCATTTTCCACGCCCGTCCACCGGGCGACACGCGTGAATGCGTTCGGCGGCGCTCCCCGACGACTGTCAAAAAATCTGGTGCAGATCGGTCGATGCGTCGAGGAGATACAGCCGATGTATTAACTTAGGGGGCGCAGTGGAGCCAAATTACATCTCAATCCCGTTGGGCTCTTTAGAGGTGAACAAAGGTCATACATATCCAGTTTGGAGCCAATCGGATGATCCATGCTTGAATTAGAGCCAAACGTATGAATATGGCGAGGGACTGATATTCGCCATTTGGCCACGCCCACACGGTTCAGCCAGCAGCGAGCAATGACAGAGCTCATCATCCGAATCATCTTGATTAGGTCAAGAGAGCCATAAACGGAGCTTTCCAAGGAAAAAAACGGCACTTCCGGTTCCGAGGGGGCGGGGCTTAGATGACGTCATAATGTGATGACGTAGGATCGACGGGCAAGCCTCCAGGATAACTCAGGCCAAGTTTGATGCAGCTCGGTCAAAATATGTGGAATGTAGAGGCAAACGTATACGAACGGCGTTGCCGCCATTGAAAACTCTTGGCACTTTAAAGCAAGCGAGACCAACTTCCTATCTGTCATCCAACACAGAATCACCTTGATTAGGTCAAGAGAGCCATAAACAGAGCTTTCCAAGGAAAAAAACGGCACTTCCGGTTCCGAGGGGGCGGGGCTTAAATGACATCATAATGTGATGACGTAGGATTGACGGGCAAGCCTCCAGGATCACTCAGGCCAAGTTTGATGCAGCTCGGTCAAAATATGTGGAATGTAGAGGCAAACGTATACGAACGGCGTTGCCGCCGTTGAAAACTCTTTGCACTTTAAAGCAAGCGAGACCAACTTCCTATCTGTCATCCAACACAGAATCACCTTGATTAGGTCAAGAGAGCCATAGATGAAAGTTTCCAAGGAAAAAAATAGCACTTCCTGTTGTGAGGGGGCGGGGCTTAGATGACGTCATAATATGATGACATAGCATTGTCAGGTATCACACCAGGATGAGTCAGGCCAAGTTTGGTGCAGCTCGGTCGAAACATGTGGAATCTAGAAGCAAACGTATGGCATCGGCGTTACAGGTCACTTCGCCACGCCGCCGCACCCAGCTGCTTCATCGCAGCCGGTCAGGGCTTGAATCCACAACACACCAACATGTCTTCTGTCTCTGGACACAGTTTCATGTTGATGAGGTCAAAGGGCTAAGATAGCGACCGTTCACAGTAAAACATGACATTTCCTGTTCTCAGGGGGCGTGGCCTAAGTGATGTCATCATTTCACCACAGGGTATTTTAGGACACCTATTGATGATCAATAACTGAAAGTTTGGTGTCTCTGTGAGTTTCTGTGCAGGATATATAAGAGTTTCGTGTTTCATGGCGAGTAGGTGAACTTTGACCCCTGGTAACCCCCCTTCAGCAATCTCAGACAGTCACCAATTTGATAACTTTAAATCAGACATGCCTTATGATCAGACTGACCGAGTTTGAAGCCGATCAATCGAAATCCCTAGGAGGAGTTCGATCAAATGCAAAGGCTGTAAACGTCAAAATCGAGGTCAAATGAACTTCAATCTAAAATGGCCGACTTCCTGTTGGGTTTAGAGCATGGCTCTAAGAGACTTTTTTGTACGTCCCGTCAAGATACACATGTGTACCAAGTTTCGTAATTCTAGGTTTAAGCATGGCTTGGGGCTGTTCATTTAAAATACTCTAGGGGTCGCTATAGAGAAATTAGACCACGCCCACCAAATTTTGTTATGAATTCCTGTCGGTGGGTGGATAAGGATCCATCCTAGTGAGTTTGGAGCAGCTGGGCCCGAAATTGTGGAATTCAGAGCCAAACGTATGGCAACGGCGTTACAGGTCACTTCGCCACGCCGCCACGCCCACCTGCTATGTCAAAGCCGGTCAGGGTTGGAATCCTCAACACACCAACATGTCTTCTGTCTCTGAACACAGTTTCATGTTGATTAGGTGAAAGGGCTAAGATAGCGACCGTTCACAGTAAAACATGACACTTCCTGTTCTCAGGGGGCGTGGCCTAAGTGATGTCATCATTTGACCACAGGGTATTTTAGGACACCCGATGTCGATCAATCAATGAAAGTTTGGTCCCTCTATGTGTTTTTATATAGGAAATATAAGAGTTTCGTGTTTCATGGCGAGTAGGTGAACTTTGACCCCTGCTAACCCCCCTTCAACATACTCCAAAACTCACCAATTTGATAACTTTAAATCAAACATGCCTTATGATCAGACTGACCAAGTTTGAAGTCGATCAATCGAAATCCCTAGGAGGAGTTCGATCAAATACGAAGGCTGTAAACGTCAAAATCGAGGTAAAAAATGGACGTTCAAGACAAAATGGCCGACTTCCTGTGATAGTTGGCTAATAACATTAAATGTAAGTTCTGAGTCTTTTGGGGAGCTCTACAAGCGTACCAAATTTCATGTCTCTACGATGAAATACGTTCATACCATTGTGTCAACAGAAAATTGCTAGTTGCTGCCGTTCAGCAATTCTTTTTGCGATTTTTGCGACAACCTTAAAATTCAAAATTTTTAAATTTTCTAGTTGCGACCGCCAAGTTTGGTGAGTTTTTGAATATGATAAAGCCCCCAAAAAGGCACACGAAGAGGTGGGAAGAATCGTAATAATAATAAACAGTACAGATACAATAGGCCTTCGCAGCGCTTTGCTGCTCGGGCCTAATTAAAGCTGCAAGCAGCCTCGGGCGGCCCTCGCAGCAAGCGCCGCTCCGGCCTATTGGCCACCGCGGGGGTTCCGGCCACCGCAGAAGCTCTCGCACGTTTTCCAGAGCCGCAGCCCGCTCCCCACCGCAGAAGCTCTGCCGCAGTTTCCAGCATTGCCGCCCGCTAGCCGCCGCAGAAGCTGTCGCGCATTTTCCCCGCCCGTCCACCGGGCGACAGGCGTGAATGCGTTCGGCGGCGCTCCCCGACGACTGTCGAAAAATCTGGTGCAAATCGGTCGATGTGTCGAGGAGATACGGCCGATGAATTAACTTAGGGGGCGCAGTGGAGCCAAATTACATCTCAAACCCATTGGGCTCTTTAGAGGTGAACAAAGGTCATACATATCCATTTTGGCGCCAATCGGATGATCCATCTGTGAATTAGAGCCAAATGTATGTATATGGCGAGGGACTGATATTCGCCGTTTGGCCACGCCCACACGGTTCAGCCAGCAGCGAGCATTGACAGAGTTTATCATCCGAATCATCGTGATTAGGTCAAGAGAGCCATAAACGGAGCTTTCCAAGGAAAAAAAAGGCACTTCCTGTTCTGAGGGGGCGGAGCTTAGATTACGTCATAATATGATGACATAGGGTCGTCAAGGATCCCACCAGGGTCACTCGTGCAAAGTTTGGTGCAGAAGCTATCGACCGTTCACAGTAAAATACAAGACTTCCTGTTGTCAGAGGGCGTGGCCTACGTGATGTCATTATTTGACCATTGGATATTATTCTACACCCGAGGATGATCAATAACTCAAACTTTGGTGTCTCTGTCAGTTTTTGTGTTAGAATTACAAATTATTTAATTTTTTCCTCTTTAATTCAACATTGAACTGTCATTCCGTAGGGCAATGCTGCCCTCTGGTGTCGAATTACTGAAATTACTGAAATAGTTTCATTATTTCAGTAATTCGACACCAGAGGGCAGCATTGCCCTACACATGACAAAATAATCCCCTCTGTAATTGACTGTGTAACATATTACACAGTCAGTCACAGGGGATCTTTGAGCCTTGCTAACCCCCCTTCAACATGCTCCAAAACTCACCAATTTGATAACTTTAAATCAAACATGCCTTATGATCAGACTGACCAAGTTTGAAGTCGATCAATCGAAATCCCTAGGAGGAGTTTGATCAAATACAAAGGCTGTAAACGTCAAAATCGAGGTCAAATGAAATTCAATCTAAAATGGCCGACTTCCTGTTGGGTTTAGAGCATGGCTCCAAGAGACTTTTTTGTACGTCCTGACAAGATACACATGTGTACCAAGTTTCGTAATTCTAAGTTAAAGCATCGCTTGGGGCTGATTTTTTAAAATATTGTAGGGGACCGTGTAGAGAAATTAGGCCACGCCCCCCAAATGTCGCTATGGATTCCTGTTGGCGGGTCGATAAGGATCCATCCTAGTGAGTTTGGAGCAGCTCACCCCGAAACTGTGGAATTCAGAGCCAAACGAAATTCGACGGCGTTCGCAACGCCGCCACGCCCACCTGCTTCATCGCAGCCGGTCGGGGTTGGAATCCACAACACACCAACATGTCTTCTGTCTCTGGACACAGTTTCATGTTGATTAGGTCAAAGGGCTAAGATAGCGACCGTTCACAGTAAAACATTACACTTCCTGCTCTCAGGGGGCGTGGCCTACGTAAAAAAAAAATTTCACTGCAGGGTATTTTAGGACACCCGATGCCGATCAATCACTGAAAGTTTGGTCCCTCTATGTTTTTTTGTATAGGAAATATAAGAGGTTTTTGTTTCATGGCATGTAGGTGAACTTTGACCCCTGGTAACCCCCCTTCAACATGCTCCAAAACTCACCAATTTGATAACTTTAAATCAGACATGCCTTATGATCAGACTGACCGAGTTTGAAGCCGATCAATCGAAATCCCTAGGAGGAGTTCGATCAAATACGAAGGCTGTAAACGGCCAAAATAGGGTCCAAAATGGACCTTCAATCCAACATGGCCGACTTCCTGCGATACTTGCACTATGACATTACTTGTAAATTCTGAGCGTCTTAGTGAGCTCTACAACTGTACCGAATTTCAAGTCTCTACGATGAAGTAAGTGAATAGCAATGGGTCTTTTGAAAATTGCTAGGTGGCGCCGTTGAGCCATTTTGTTTGCGATTTTTGCGGCGACCTTAAAATACGAAATTTTTAAACTCCCCGTATGCATCCGCCAAGTTTGGTGAGTTTTTGAATATGCTAAAGCCTCCAAAAAGGCGCCTCTTTGGGGGGGCAGAAAAATAAGAATAATAATTAAAGCTGCAAGCAGCCTCGGGCGGCCCTCGCAGCAAGCGCCGCTCCGGCCTATTGGCCACCGCGGGGGTTCCGGCCACCGCAGAAGCTCTCGCGCGTTTTCCAGAGCCGCAGCCCGCTCCCCACCGCGGAAGCTCTGCCGCAGTTTCCAGCACCGCCGCCCGCCAGCCGCCGCGGAAGCTGTCGCGCATTTTCCCCGCCCGTCCACCGGGCGACACGCGTGAATGCGTTCGGCGGCGCTCCCCGACGACTGTCAAAAAATCTGGTGCAGATCGGTCGATGCGTCGAGGAGATACGGCCGATGTATCAACTTAGGGGGCGCAGTGGAGTCAAATTACATCTCAAACCCGTCGGGCTCTTTAGAGGTGAACAAAGGTCATACATATCCAGTTTGGCGCCAATCGGATGATCCATGTGTGAATTAGAGCCAAACGTATGTATATGGCGAGGGACTGATATTCGCCATTTGGCCACGCCCACACGGTTCAGCCAGAAGCGAGCATTGACAGAGTTTATCATCCGAATTACCTTGATTAGGTCAAGAGAGCCATAAACGGAGCTTTCCAAGGAAAAAAACGGCACTTCCTGTTCCGAGGGGGCGGGGCTTAGATGACGTCATAATATGATGACATAGGGTCGTCAGGGATCCCACCAGGGTCACTCGTGCAAAGTTTGGTGCAGAAGCTATCGACCGTTCACAGCAAAATATGAGACTTCCTGTTGTCAGGGGGCGTGGCCTAAGTGATGTCATCATTTGACCATTGGATATTATTGGACACAAGATGATAATCCATAACTGAACGTTTGGTGTCTGTCATTCCGTAGGGCAATGCTGCCCTCTGGTGTCGAATTACTGAAATAATGAAACTATTTCAGTAATTTCAGTAATTCGACACCAGAGGGCAGCATTGCCCTACGGAATGACAAAGGATCCCCTTTGTAATTACATATTACACAGTCGATCACAGGGGAACTTTGAGCCCTGCTAACCCCCCTTCAACATGCTCCAAAACTCACCAATTTGATAACTTTAAATCAGACATGCCTTATGATCAGACTGACCGAGTTTGAAGCCGATCAATCGAAATCCCTAGGAGGAGTTCGATCAAATACGAAGGCTGTAAAAGTCAAAATCGAGGTCAAATGAAATTCAATCTAAAATGGCCGACTTCCTGTTGGGTTTAGAGCATGGCTCTAAGAGACTTTTTTGTACGTCCCGACAAGATACACATGTGTACCAAGTTTCGTAATTCTAGGTTTAAACATGGCTTGGGGCTGTTCATTTAAAATACTCTAGGGGTCACTATAGAGAAATTAGGCCACGCCCACCAAATTTTGTTATGAATTCCTGTCGGGGGCTGGATAAGGATCCATCCTAGTGAGTTTGGAGCAGCTCACCCCGAAACTGTGGAATTCAGAGCCAAACGAAATTCGACGGCGTTCGCAACGCCGCCACGCCCACCTGCTACATCGAAGCCAGTCGGGGTTGGAATCCACAACACACCAATATGTTTTCTGTCTCTGGACACTGTTTCATGTTGATTAGATCAAAGGGCTAAGATAGCGACCGTTCACAGTAAAACATGACACTTCCTGTTCTCAGGGGGCGTGGCCTACTTAAAAAAATAATTTCACCACAGGGTATTTTAGGACACCCGATGACGATCAATCAATGAAAGTTTGGTCCCTCTCTGTGTTTTTGTATAGGAAATATAAGAGTTTCGTGTTTCATGGCGAGTAGGTGAACTTTGACCCCTGCTAACCCCCCTTCAGCAAGCTCATACAGTCACCAATTTGATAACTTTAAATCAGACATGCCTTATGATCAGACTGACCGAGTTTGAAGCCGATCAATCGAAATCCCTAGGAGGAGTTCGATCAAATGCAAAGGCTGTAAACGTCAAACTCGAGGTCCAAAATGGACCTTCAATACAAAATGGCCGACTTCCTGTTGGGTTTCGACCATGGCTCTAATAGACTTTTTTGTACGTCCTGACAAGATACACATATGTACCAAGTTTCGTAATTCTAGGATAAAGCATGGCCTGGGGCTGTTCATTTAAAATACTCTAGGGGTCGCTATAGAGAAATTAGGCCACGCCCACCAAATTTTGTTATGAATTCCTGTCGGTGGGTGGATAAGGATCCATCCTAGTGAGTTTGGAGCAGCTGGGCCCGAAATTGTGGAATTCAGAGCCAAACGAAATTCGACGGCGTTCGCAACGCCGCCACGCCCACCTGCTTCATCGCAGCCGGTCGGGGTTGGATTACTCAACACACCAACATGTCTTCTGTCTCTGGACACAGTTTCATGTTGATTAGGTCAAAGGGCTAAGATAGCGACCGTTCACAGTAAAACATGACACTTCCTGTTCTCAGGGGGCGTGGCCTAAGTGATGTCATCATTTGACCATAGGTTATTGTAGGGCACCCGATGACGATCAATCAATGAAAGTTTGATCCCTCTATGTGTTTTTATATAGGAAATATAAGAGTTTCGTGTTTCATGGCGAGTAGGTGAACTTTGACCCCTGCTAACCCCCCTTCAACATGCTCCAAAACTCACCAATTTGATAACTTTAAATCAAACATGCCTTATGATCAGACTGACCAAGTTTGAAGCCGATCAATCAAAATCCCTAGGAGGAGTTCGATCAAATACGAAGGCAGTAAACGTCAAAATCGAGGTAAAAAATGGACTTTCAATACAAAATGGCCGACTTCCTGTGATAGTTGGCTTATAACATTAAATGTAAGTTCTGAGTCTTTTGGTGAGCTCTACAAGTGTGCCAAATTTCATGTCTCTACGATGAAGTACGTTCATACCATTGTGTCAACAGAAAATTGCTAGTTGCCGCCGTTGAGCAATTTTTTATGCGATTTTTGCGACAACCTTAAAATTCAAAATTTTTAATTTTTCTAGTCGCGACCGCCAAGTTTGGTGAGTTTTTGAATATGATAAAGCCCCCAAAAAGGCACACGAAGAGGGGGGCAGAATAATAATAAAACAGTACAGATACAATAGGCCTTCGCAGCGCTTTGCTGCTCGGGCCTAATTAAAGCTGCAAGCAGCCTCGGGCGGCCCTCGCAGCAAGCGCCGCTCCGGCCTATTGGCCACCGCGGGGGTTCCGGCCACCGCAGAAGCTCTCGCGCGTTTTCCAGAGCCGCAGCCCGCTCCCCACCGCGCAAGCTCTGCCGCAGTTTCCAGCACCGCCGCCCGCCAGACGCCGCAGAAGCTGTCGCGCATTTTCCCCGCCCGTCCACCGGGCGACAGGCGTGAATGCGTTCGGCGGCGCTCCCCGACGACTGTCCAAAAATCTGGTGCAGATCGGTCGATGCGTCGAGGAGATACGGCCCATGTATTAACTTAGGGGGCGCAGTGGAGTCAAATTACATCTCAAACCCGTCGGGCTCTTTAGAGGTGAACAAAGGTCATACATATCCAGTTTGGCGCCAATCGGATGATCTATGCGTGAATAAGAGCCAAACGTATGCATATGGCGAGGGACTGATGTTCGCCGTTTGGCCACGCCCACACGGTTCAGCCAGAAGCGAGCATTGACAGAGCTCATCATCCGAATTACCTTGATTAGGTCAAGAGAGCCATAAACAGAGCTTTCCAAGGAAAAAAATAGCACTTCCGGTTCCGAGGGGGCGGGGCTTAGATGACGTCACAATGTGATGACGTAGGATCGACGGGCAAGCCTCCAGGATCACTCAGGCCAAGTTTGATGCAGCTCGGTCAAAATATGTGGAATGTAGAGGCAAACGTATACGAACGGCGTTGCCGCCATTGAAAACTCTTGGCACTTTAAAGCAAGCGAGACCAACTTCCTATCTGTCATCCAACACAGAATCACCTTGATTAGGTCAAGAGAGCCATAAACAGAGCTTTCCAAGGAAAAAAAACGGCACTTCCGGTTCCGAGGGGGCGGGGCTTAGATGACGTCATAATGTGATGACGTAGGATTGACGGGCAAGCCTCCAGGATCACTCAGGCCAAGTTTGATGCAGCTCGGTCAAAATATGTGGAATGTAGAGGCAAACGTATACGAACGGCGTTGCCGCCATTGAAAACTCTTGGCACTTTAAAGCAAGCGAGACCAACTTCCTATCTGTCATCCAACACAGAATCACCTTGATTAGGTCAAGAGAGCCATAGATGAAAGTTTCCAAGGAAAAAAATAGCACTTCCTGTTGTGAGGGGGCGGGGCTTAGATGACGTCATAATATGATGACATAGCATTGTCAGGTATCACACCAGGATGAGTCAGGCCAAGTTTGGTGCAGCTCGGTCGAAACATGTGGAATCTAGAAGCAAACGTATGGCATCGGCGTTACAGGTCACTTCGCCATGCCGCCGCACCCAGCTGCTTCATCGCAGCCGGTCAGGGCTTGAATCCACAACACACCAACATGTCTTCTGTCTCTGGACACAGTTTCATGTTGATGAGGTCAAAGGGCTAAGAGAGCGACCGTTCACAGTAAAACATGACACTTCCTGTTCTCAGGGGGCGTGGCCTAAGTGATGTCATCATTTGACCATAGGGTATTGTAGGCCACCTGATGGCGATCAATCACTGAAAGTTTGGAGTCTCTGTGAGTTTTTGTGTTAGAAATACCAATTTTTCATTTTTTCCTGTGTATTACAAAATCGAAGAATTTCATCTGCAGGGCAATGCTGCCCTCTGGTGTCGAATTACTGAAATAATGAAACTATTTCAGTGGCCAGCAGAGGGCAGCATTGCCCTACAAACGACGAACATGTACTGTTTATTATGTAATTACACAGAAGATCTCTCTAATTCATTCTGAGGGGGCGGGGCTTAGATGACGTCATAATATGATGACATAGCATTGTCAGGCATCACAACAGCATCACTGAGGCCAAGTTTGGTGCAGCTCGGTCGAAACATGTGGAATCTAGAAGCAAACGTATGGCATCGGCGTTACAGGTCACTTCGCCACGCCGCCGCACCCAGCTGCTTCATCGCAGCCGGTCAGGGCTTGAATCCACAACACACCAACATGTCTTCTGTCTCTGGACACAGTTTCATGTTGATGAGGTCAAAGGGCTAAGATAGCGACCGTTCACAGTAAAACATGACATTTCCTGTTCTCAGGGGGCGTGGCCTAAGTGATGTCATCATTTCACCACAGGGTATTTTAGGACACCTATTGATGATCAATAAATGAAAGTTTGGTGTCTCTGTGAGTTTCTGTGCAGGATATATAAGAGTTTCGTGTTTCATGGCGAGTAGGTGAACTTTGACCCCTGGTAACCCCCCTTCAGCAATCTCAGACAGTCACCAATTTGATAACTTTAAATCAGACATGCCTTATGATCAGACTGACCGAGTTTGAAGCCGATCAATCGAAATCCCTAGGAGGAGTTCGATCAAATGCAAAGGCTGTAAACGTCAAAGTCGAGGTCCAAAATGGACCTTCAATACAAAATGGCCGACTTCCTGTTGGGTTTCGACCATGGCTCTAAGAGACTTTTTTGTACGTCCTGACAAGATACACATGTGTACCAAGTTTCGTAATTCTAGGTTAAAGCATGGCTTGGGGCTGTTCATTTAAAATACTCTAGGGGTCGCTATAGAGAAATTAGGCCACGCCCACCAAATTTTGTTATGAATTCCTGTCGGTGGGTGGATAAGGATCCATCCTAGTGAGTTTAGAGCAGCTGGGCCCGAAATTGTGGAATTCAGAGCCAAACGAAATTCGACGGCGTTCGCAACGCCGCCACGCCCACCTGCTATGTCAAAGCCGGTCGGGGTTGGAATGCTCAACACACCAACATGTCTTCTGTCTCTGGACACAGTTTCATGTTGATTAGGTCAAAGGGCTAAGATAGCGACCGTTCACAGTAAAACATGACACTTCCTGTTCTCAGGGGGCGTGGCCTAAGTGATGTCATCATTTGACCATAGGGTATTGTAGGGCACCCGATGACGATCAATCACTGAAAGTTTGGTCCCTCTATGTGTTTTTGTATAGGAAATATAAGAGTTTCGTGTTTCATGGCGAGTAGGTGAACTTTGACCCCTGCTAACCCCCCTTCAACATGCTCCAAAACTCACCAATTTGATAACTTTAAATCAGACATGCCTTATGATCAGACTGACCGAGTTTGAAGCCGATCAATCGAAATCCCTAGGAGGAGTTCGATCAAATACGAAGGCTGTAAACGTCAAAATCGAGGAAAAAAATGGACGTTCAATACAAAATGGCCGACTTTCTGTGATAGTTGGCTTATAACATTCAATGTAAGTTCTGAGTCTTTTGGTGAGCTCTACAAGTGTACCAAATTTCATGTCTCTACGATGAAGTACGTTCATACCATTGTGTCAACAGAAAATTGCTAGTTGCCGCCGTTGAGCAATTTTTTTTGCGATTTTTGCGACAACCTTAAAATTCAAAATTTTTAATTTTTCTAGTTGCGACCGCCAAGTTTGGTGAGTTTTTGAATATGATAAAGCCCCCAAAAAGGCACACGAAGAGGGGGGCAGAATAATAATAAAACAGTACAGATACAATAGGCCTTCGCAGCGCTTTGCTGCTCGGGCCTAATTAAAGCTGCAAGCAGCCTCGGGCGGCCCTCGCAGCAAGCGCCGCTCCGGCCTATTGGCCACCGCGGGGGTTCCGGCCACCGCAGAAGCTCTCGCGCGTTTTCCAGAGCCGCAGCCCGCTCCCCACCGCAGAAGCTCTGCCGCAGTTTCCAGCATCGCCGCCCGCTAGCCGCCGCAGAAGCTGTCGCGCATTTTCCCCGCCCGTCCACCGGGCGACAGGCGTGAATGCGTTCGGCGGCGCTCCCCGACGACTGTCCAAAAATCTGGTGCAGATCGGTCGATGCGTCGAGGAGATACGGCCGATGTATTAACTTAGGGGGCGCAGTGGAGTCAAATTACATCTCAAACCCGTCGGGCTCTTTAGAGGTGAACAAAGGTCATACATATCCAGTTTGGCGCCAATCGGATGATCCATGTGTGAATTAGAGCCAAACGTATGAATATGGCGAGGGACTGATATTCGCCGTTTGGCCACGCCCGCACGGTTCAGCCAGAAGCGAGCAATGACAGAGCTCATCATCCGAATCATCTTGATTAGGTCAAGAGAGCCATAAACGGAGCTTTCCAAGGAAAGAAACGGCACTTCCGGTTCCGAGGGGGCGGGGCTTAGATGACGTCATAATATGATGACGTAGGATCGACGGCAATCCCACCAGGATCACTCAGGCCAAGTTTGATGCAGCTCGGTCAAAATATGTGGAATGTAGAGGCAAACGTATACCAACGGCGTTGCCGCCATTGAAAACTCTTGGCACTTTAAAGCAAGCGAGACCAACTTCCTATCTGTCATCCAACACAGAATCACCTTGATTAGGTCAAGAGAGCCATAGATGAAAGTTTCCAAGGAAAAAAATAGCACTTCCTGTTGTGAGGGGGCGGGGCTTAGATGACGTCATAATATGATGACATAGTATTGTCAGGCATCACAACAGGATGAGTCAGGCCAAGTTTGGTGCAGCTCGGTCGAAACATGTGGAATCTAGAAGCAAACGTATGGCATCGGCGTTACAGGTCACTTCGCCATGCAGCCGCACCCAGCTGCTTCATCGCAGCCGGTCAGGGCTTGAATCCACAACACACCAACATGTCTTCTGTCTCTGGACACAGTTTCATGTTGATGAGGTCAAAGGGCTAAGATAGCGACCGTTCACAGTAAAACATGACACTTCCTGTTCTCAGGGGGCGTGGCCTAAGTGATGTCATCATTTGACCATAGGGTATTGTAGGGCACCCGATGACGATCAATCACTGAAAGTTTGGTCCCTCTATGTGTTTTTGTATAGGAAATATAAGAGTTTCGTGTTTCATGGCGTGTAGGTGAACTTTGACCCCTGGTAACCCCCCTTCAGCAATCTCAGACAGTCACCAATTTGATAACTTTAAATCAGACATGCCTTATGATCAGACTGACCGAGTTTGAAGCCGATCAATCGAAATCCCTAGGAGGAGTTCGATCAAATGCAAAGGCTGTAAACGTCAAACTCGAGGTCCAAAATGGACCTTCAATACAAAATGGCCGACTTCCTGTTGGGTTTCGACCATGGCTCTAATAGACTTTTTTGTACGTCCTGACAAGATACACATGTGTACCAAGTTTCGTAATTCTAGGTTAAAGCATGGCTTAGGGCTGTTCATTTAAAATACTCTAGGGGTCGCTATAGAGAAATTAGGCCACGCCCACCAAATTTTGTTATGAATTCCGGTCGGTGGGTGGATAAGGATCCATCCTAGTAAGTTTGGAGCAGCTGGGCCCGAAATTGTGGAATTCAGAGCCAAACGTATGGCAACGGCGTTACAGGTCACTTCGCCACGCCGCCACGCCCACCTGCTATGTCAAAGCCGGTCGGGGTTGGAATCCACAACACACCAACATGTCTTCTGTCTCTGGACACAGTTTCATGTTGATTAGGTCAAAGGGCTAAGATAGCGACCGTTCACAGTAAAACATGACACTTCCTGTTCTCAGGGGGCGTGGCCTAAGTGATGTCATCATTTGACCATAGGGTATTGTAGGGCACCCGATGCCGATCAATCACTGAAAGTTTGGTCCCTCTTTGTGTTTTTATATAGGAAATATAAGAGTTTCGTGTTTCATGGCGAGTAGGTGAACTTTGACCCCTGCTAACCCCCCTTCAACATGCTCCAAAACTCACCAATTTGATAACTTTAAATCAAACATGCCTTATGATCAGACTGACCGAGTTTGAAGTCGATCAATCGAAATCCCTAGGAGGAGTTCGATCAAATACGAAGGCTGTAAACGTCAAAATCGAGGTAAAAAATGGACGTTCAATACAAAATGGCCGACTTTCTGTGATAGTTGGCTTATAACATTAAATGTAAGTTCTGAGTCTTTTGGTGAGCTCTACAAGTGTGCCAAATTTCATGTCTCTACGATGAAGTACGTTCATACCATTGTGTCAACAGAAAATTGCTAGTTGCCGCCGTTCAGCAATTTTTTTTGCGATTTTTGCGACAACCTTAAAATTCAAAATTTTTAAATTTTCTAGTTGCGACCGCCAAGTTTGGTGAGTTTTTGAATATGATAAAGCCCCCAAAAAGGCACACGAAGAGGGGGGCAGAATAATAATAAAACAGTACAGATACAATAGGCCTTCGCAGCGCTTTGCTGCTCGGGCCTAATAAACAGTACAGATACAATAGGCCTTCGCAGCGCTTTGCTGCTCGGGCCTAATTAAAGCTGCAAGCAGCCTCGGGCGGCCCTCGCAGCAAGCGCCGCTCCGGCCTATTGGCCACCGCGGGGGTTCCGGCCACCGCAGAAGCTCTCGCTCGGTTTCCAGAGCCGCAGCCCGCTCCCCACCGCGGAAGCTCCGCCGCAGTTTCCAGCACCGCCGCCCGCCAGCCGCCGCAGAAGCTGTCGCGCATTTTCCCCGCCCGTCCACCGGGCGATACGCGTGAATGCGTTCGGCGGCGCTCCCCGACGACTGTCCAAAAATCTGGTGCAGATCGGTCGATGCGTCGAGGAGATACGGCCCATGTATTAACTTAGGGGGCGCAGTGGAGTCAAATTACATCTCAAACCCGTCGGGCTCTTTAGAGGTGAACAAAGGTCATACATATCCAGTTTGGCGCCAATCGGATGATCTATGCGTGAATAAGAGCCAAACGTATGCATATGGCGAGGGACTGATGTTCGCCGTTTGGCCACGCCCACACGGTTCAGCCAGAAGCGAGCATTGACAGAGCTCATCATCCGAATTACCTTGATTAGGTCAAGAGAGCCATAAACAGAGCTTTCCAAGGAAAAAAATAGCACTTCCGGTTCCGAGGGGGCGGGGCTTAGATGACGTCACAATGTGATGACGTAGGATCGACGGGCAAGCCTCCAGGATCACTCAGGCCAAGTTTGATGCAGCTCGGTCAAAATATGTGGAATGTAGAGGCAAACGTATACGAACGGCGTTGCCGCCATTGAAAACTCTTGGCACTTTAAAGCAAGCGAGATCAACTTCCTATCTGTCATCCAACACAGAATCACCTTGATTAGGTCAAGAGAGCCATAGATGAAAGTTTCCAAGGAAAAAAATAGCACTTCCTGTTCTGAGGGGGCGGGGCTTAGATGACGTCATAATATGATGACACAGGGTCGTCAGGGATCCCACCAGGGTCACTCGTGCAAAGTTTGGTGCAGAAGCTATCGACCGTTCACAGTAAAATACAAGACTTCCTGTTGTCAGGGGGCGTGGCCTACGTGATGTCATCATTTGACCATTGGATATTATTGGACACAAGATAATGATCAATAACTGAAGGTTTGGTGTCTCTGTCAGTTTTTGTGTTAGAATTACAAATTATTTAATTTTTTCCTCCTTAATTCAACATTGAACTTTCATTCCGTAGGGCAATGCTGCCCTCTGGTGTCGAATTACTGAAATAATGAAACTATTTCAGTGGGCAGCAGAGGGCAGCATTGCCCTACAAACAACGAACATGGACTGTTTATTATGTAATTACACAGAAGATCTCTCTAATTCATTCTGAGGGGGCGGGGCTTAGATGACGTCATAATATGATGACATAGCATTCTCAGGCATCAGACCAGGATGAGTCAGGCCAAGTTTGGTGCAGCTCGGTCGAAACATGTGGAATCTAGAAGCAAACGTATGGCATCGGCGTTACAGGTCACTTCGCCATGCCGCCACACCCAGCTGCTTCATCGCAGCCGGTCAGGGCTTGGATCCACAATACACCAACATGTCTTCTGTCTCTGGACACAGTTTCATGTTGATTAGGTCAAAGGGCTAAGATAGCGACCGTTCACAGTAAAACATGACACTTCCTGTTCTCAGGGGGCGTGGCCTAAGTGATGTCATCATTTGACCATTGGATATTATTGGACACTCGATTATGATCAATCACTGAACGTTTGGTGTCTCTGTGAGTTTTTGTGTTAGAATTACAAATTATTTAATTTTTTCCTCCATTACAACATTGAACTGTCATTCCGTAGGGCAATGCTGCCCTCTGGTGTCGAATTACTGAAATAATGAAACAATTTCAGTGGGCAGCAGAGGGCAGCATTGCCCTACAAACAACGAACATGGACTGTTTATTATGTAATTACACAGAAGATCTCTCTAATTCATTCTGAGGGGGCGGGGCTTAGATGACGTCATAATATGATGACATAGCATTGTCAGGCATCACACCAGGATGAGTCAGGCCAAGTTTGGTGCAGCTCGGTCGAAATATGTGGAATCTAGAAGCAAACGTATGGCATCAGCCTTACAGGTCACTTCGCCACGCCGCCACAGCCAGCTGCTTCATCGCAGCCAGTCAGGGCTTGAATCCACAACACACCAACATGTCTTCTGTCTCTGGACACAGTTTAATATTGATTATGTCAAAGGGCTAAGATAGCGACCGTTCACAGTAAAACATGACACTTCCTGTTCTCAGGGGGCGTGGCCTAAGTGATGTCATCATTTGACCACAGGGTATTTTTGGACACCTAATGATGATCAATAATTTAAAGTTTGGTATCTCTGTGAGTTTCTGTGCAGGATATATAAGAGTTTCGTGTTTCATGGCGAGTAGGTGAACTTTGACCCCTGGTAACCCCCCTTCAGCAAGCTCATACAGTCACCAATTTGATAACTTTAAATCAGACATGCCTTATGATCAGACTGACCGAGTTTGAAGCCGATCAATCCAAATCCCTAGGAGGAGTTCGATCAAATGCAAAGGCTGTAAACGTCAAAATCGAGGTCAAATGAACTTCAATCTAAAATGGCCGACTTCCTGTTGGGTTTCGATCATGGCTCTAAGAGACTTTTTTGTACGTCCCGACAAGATACACATGTGTACCAAGTTTCGTAATTCTAGGTTTAAGCATGGCTTGGGGCTGTTCATTTAAAATACTCTAGGGGTCGCTATAGAAAAATTAGGCCACGCCCACCAAATATCGCTATGGATTCCTGTTTGGGGATGGATAAGGATCCATCCTAGTGAGTTTGGAGCAGCTCACCCCGAAACTGTGGAATTTAGAGCCAAACGAAATTCGATGGCGTTCGCAACGCCGCCACGCCCACCTGCTTCATCGCAGCCGGTCGGGGTTGGAATACTCAACACACCAACATGTCTTCTGTCTCTGGACACAGTTTCATGTTGATTAGGTCAAAGGGCTAAGATAGCGACCGTTCACAGTAAAACATTACACTTCCTGCTCTCAGGGGGCGTGGCCTACGTAAAAAAAAAATTTCACTGCAGGGTATTATAGGACACCCGATGCCGATCAATCACTGAAAGTTTGGTCCCTCTATGTGTTTTTGTATAGGAAATATAAGAGGTTTTTGTTTCATGGCGTGTAGGTGAACTTTGACCCCTGGTAACCCCCCTTCAACATGCTCCAAAACTCACCAATTTGATAACTTTAAATCAGACATGCCTTATGATCAGACTGACCGAGTTTGAAGCCGATCAATCGAAATCCCTAGGAGGAGTTCGATCAAATACGAAGGCTGTAAACGTCAAAATCGAGGTAAAAAATGGACCTTCAATACAAAATGGCCGACTTCCTGTGATACTTGCACTATGACATTACTTGTAAATTCTGAGCGTCTTAGTGAGCTCTACAACTGTACCGAATTTCAAGTCTCTACGATGAAGTAAGTGAATAGCAATGGGTCTGTTGAAAATTGCTAGTTGCTGCCGTTGAGCAATTTTTTTTGCGATTTTTGCGGCGACCTTAAAATTCAAAATTTTTAAACCGCCTAGTCGCTTCCGCCAAGTTTGGTGAGTTTTTGAATATGATAAAGCCCCCAAAAAGGCACACGAAGAGGGGGGCAGAATCGTAAGAAGAATTAAAGCTGCAAGCAGCCTCGGGCGGCCCTCGCAGCAAGCGCCGCTCCGGCCTATTGGCCACCGTGGGGGTTCCAGCCACCGCAGAAGCTCTCGCACGATTTCCAGAGCCGCAGCCAACTCCCCACCGCAGAAGCTCTGCCGCAGTTTCCAGCACCGCCGCCCGCTAGCCGCCGCAGAAGCTGTCGCGCATTTTCCATGCCCGTCCACCGGGCGACACGCGTGAATGCGTTCGGCGGCGCTCCCCGACGACTGTCAAAAAATCTGGTGCAGATCGGTCGATGCATCGAGGAGATACAGCCGATGTATTAACTTAGGGGGCGCAGTGGAGCCAAATTACATCTCAATCCCGTTGGGCTCTTTAGAGGTGAACAAAGGTCATACATATCCAGTTTGGAGCCAATCGGATGATCCATGCTTGAATTAGAGCCAAACGTATGAATATGGCGAGGGACTGATATTCGCCATTTGGCCACGCCCACACGGTTCAGCCAGCAGCGAGCAATGACAGAGCTCATCATCCGAATCATCTTGATTAGGTCAAGAGAGCCATAAACGGAGCTTTCCAAGGAAAAAAACGGCACTTCCGGTTCCGAGGGGGCGGGGCTTAGATGACGTCATAATGTGATGACGTAGGATCGACGGGCAAGCCTCCAGGATCACTCAGGCCAAGTTTGATGCAGCTCGGTCAAAATATGTGGAATGTAGAGGCAAACGTATACGAACGGCGTTGCCGCCATTGAAAACTCTTGGCACTTTAAAGCAAGCGAGACCAACTTCCTATCTGTCATCCAACACAGAATCACCTTGATTAGGTCAAGAGAGCCATAAAAAGAGCTTTCCAAGGAAAAAAACGGCACTTCCGGTTCCGAGGGGGCGGGGCTTAGATGACGTCATAATGTGATGACGTAGGATTGACGGGCAAGCCTCCAGGATCACTCAGGCCAAGTTTGATGCAGCTCGGTCAAAATATGTGGAATGTAGAGGCAAACGTATACGAACGGCGTTGCCGCCATTGAAAACTCTTGGCACTTTAAAGCAAGCGAGACCAACTTCCTATCTGTCATCCAACACAGAATCACCTTGATTAGGTCAAGAGAGCCATAAACAGAGCTTTCCAAGGAAAAAAACGGCACTTCCGGTTCCGAGGGGGCGGGGCTTAGATGACGTCATAATGTGATGACGTAGGATTGACGGGCAAGCCTCCAGGATCACTCAGGCCAAGTTTGATGCAGCTCGGTCAAAATATGTGGAATGTAGAGGCAAACGTATACGAACGGCGTTGCCGCCATTGAAAACTCTTGGCACTTTAAAGCAAGCGAGACCAACTTCCTATCTGTCATCCAACACAGAATCACCTTGATTAGGTCAAGAGAGCCATAGATGAAAGTTTCCAAGGAAAAAAATAGCACTTCCTGTTCTGAGGGGGCGGGGCTTAGATGACGTCATAATCTGATGACATAGAATTTTCAGGTATCACACCAGCATCACTCAAGCCAAGTTTGGTGCAGCTCGGTCGAAACATGTGGAATCTAGAAGCAAACGTATGGCATCGGCGTTACAGGTCACTTCGCCACGCCGCCACGCCCAGCTGCTATCTCAAAGCCGGTCAGGGTTGGAATCCTCAACACACCAACATGTCTTCTGTGTCTGGACACAGTTTCATGTTGATTAGGTCAAAGGGCTAAGAGAGCGACCGCTCACAGTAAAACATGACACTTCCTGTTCTCAGGGGGCGTGGCTTAAGTGATGTCATCATTTCACCACAGGGTATTTTAGGACATCCGATGCCGATCAATCACTGAAAGTTTGGTCCCTCTATGTGTTTTTTTATAGGAAATATAAGAGTTTCGTGTTTCATGGCGAGTAGGTGAACTTTGACCCCTGCTAACCCCCCTTCAACATACTCCAAAACTCACCAATTTGATAACTTTAAATCAAACATGCCTTATGATCAGACTGACCGAGTTTGAAGTCGATCAATCGAAATCCCTAGGAGGAGTTCGATCAAATACGAAGGCTGTAAACGTCAAAATCGAGGAAAAAAATGGACGTTCAATACAAAATGGCCGACTTCCTGTGATAGTTGGCTAATAACATTAAATGTAAGTTCTGAGTCTTTTGGTGAGCTCTACAAGTGTACCAAATTTCATGTCTCTACGATGAAATACGTTCATAACATTGTGTCAACAGAAAATTGCTAGTTGCCGCCGTTGAGCAATTTTTTTTGCGATTTTTGCGACAACCTTAAAATTCAAAATTTTTAAATTTTCTAGTCGCGACCGCCAAGTTTGGTGAGTTTTTGAATATGATAAAGCCCCCAAAAAGGCGCCTCTTTGGGGGGGCAGAATCGTAATAATAATAATAATAAGAAACAGTACAGAAACAATAGGCCTTCGCAGCGCTTTGCTGCTCGGGCCTAATAATAATAAGAAACAGTACAGAAACAATAGGCCTTCGCAGCGCTTTGCTGCTCGGGCCTAATTAAAGCTGCAAGCAGCCTCGGGCGGCCCTCGCAGCAAGCGCCGCTCCGGCCTATTGGCCACCGCAGGGGTTCCGGCCACCGCAGAAGCTCTCGCACGTTTTCCAGAGCCGCAGCCCGCTCCCCACCGCAGAAGCTCTGCCGCAGTTTCCAGCACCGCCGCCCGCCAGCCGCCGCAGAAGCTGTCGCGCATTTTCCCCGCCCGTCCACCGGGCGACACGCGTGAATGCGTTCGGCGGCGGTGCCCGACGACTGTCGAAAAATCTGGCGCAGATCGGTCGATGCGTCGAGGAGATACAACCCATGTATTAACTTAGGGGGCGCAGTGGAGCCAAATTACATTTCAAACCCGTTGGGCTCTTTAGAGGTGAACAAAGGTCATACATATCCAGTTTGGCGCCAATCGGATGATCTATGCATGAATAAGAGCCAAACGTATGCATATGGCGAGGGACTGATATTCGCCATTTGGCCACGCCCACACGGTTCAGCCAGCAGCGAGCATTGACAGAGTTTATCATCCGAATCATCTTGATTAGGTCAAGAGAGCCATAAACGGAGCTTTCCAAGGAAAAAAACGGCACTTCCTGTTCTGAGGGGGCGGGGCTTAGATGACGTCATAATATGATGACATAGGGTCGTCAAGGATCCCACCAGGGTCACTCGTGCAAAGTTTGGTGCAGAAGCTATCGACCGTTCACAGCAAAATATTAGACTTCCTGTTGTCAGGGGGCGTGGCCTAAGTGATGTCATCATTTGACCATTGGATATTATTGGACACTCGATTATGATCAATCACTGAACGTTTGGTGTCTCTGTGAGTTTTTGTGTTAGAATTACAAATTATTTAATTTTTTCCTCCATTACAACATTGAACTTTCATTCCGTAGGGCAATGCTGCCCTCTGGTGTCGAATTACTGAAATAATGAAACTATTTCAGTGGGCAGCAGAGGGCAGCATTGCCCTACAAACAACGAACATGGACTGTTTATTATGTAATTACACAGAAGATCTCTCTAATTCATTCTGAGGGGGCGGGGCTTAGATGACGTCATAATATGATGACATAGCATTGTCAGGTATCACACCAGGATGAGTCAGGCCAAGTTTGGTGCAGCTCGGTCGAAACATGTGGAATCTAGAAGCAAACGTATGGCATCGGCGTTACAGTTCACTTCGCCACGCCGCCACACCCAGCTGCTTCATCGCAGCCGGTCAGGGCTTGGATCCACAACACACCAACATGTCTTCTGTCTCTGGACACAGTTTCATGTTGATTAGGTCAAAGGGCTAAGATAGCGACCGTTCACAGTAAAACATGACACTTCCTGTTCTCAGGGGGCGTGGCCTAAGTGATGTCATCATTTCACCACAGGGTATTTTTGGACACCTAATGATGATCAATAATTTAAAGTTTGGTATCTCTGTGAGTTTCTGTGCAGGATATATAAGAGTTTGGTGTTTCATGGCGAGTAGGTGAACTTTGACCCCTGGTAACTCCCCTTCAGCAAGCTCATGCAGTCACCAATTTGATAACTTTAAATCAAACGTGCCTTATGATCAGACTGACCGAGTTTGAAGCCGATCAATCGAAATCCCTAGGAGGAGTTCGATCAAATGCAAAGGCTGTAAACGTCAAAGTCGAGGTCCAAAATGGACCTTCAATACAAAATGGCCGACTTCCTGTTGGGTTTCGACCATAGCTCTAATAGACTTTTTTGTACGTCCTGACAAGATACACATATGTACCAAGTTTCGTAATTCTAGGTTAAAGCATGGCTTGGGGCTGTTCATTTAAAATACTCTAGGGGGCGCTATAGATAAATTAGGCCACGCCCACCAAATTTTGTTATGAATTCCTGTCGGTGGGTGGATAGGGATCCATCCTAGTGAGTTTGGAGCAGCTGGGCCCGAAACTGTGGAATCCAGAGCCAAACGAAATTCGACGGCGTTCGCAACGCCGCCACGCCCACCTGCTTCATCGCAGCCGGTCGGGGTTGGAATACTCAACACACCAACATGTCTTCTGTCTCTGGACACAGTTTCATGTTGATTAGGTCAAAGGGCTAAGATAGCGACCGTTCACAGTAAAACATGACACTTCCTGTTCTCAGGGGGCGTGGCCTACTTAAAAAAATAATTTCACCACAGGGTATTTTAGGACACCCGATGACGAACAATCATTGAAAGTTTGGTCCCTCTATGTGTTTTTGTATAGGAAATATAAGAGTTTCGTGTTTCATGGCGAGTAGGTGAACTTTGACCCCTGATAACAACCCTTCAACATACTCCAAAACTCACCAATTTGATAACTTTAAATCAGACCTGCCTTATGATCAGACTGACCAAGTGTGAAGCCGATCAATCAAAATCCCTAGGAGGAGTTCGATCAAATACGAAGGCTGTAAACGTCAAAATCGAGGTAAAAAATGGACTTTCAATACAAAATGGCCGACTTCCTGTGATAGTTGGCTTATAACATTAAATGTAAGTTCTGAGTCTTTTGGTGAGCTCTACAAGTGTACCAAATTTCATGTCTCTACGATGAAGTACGTTCATACCATTGTGTCAACAGAAAATTGCTAGTTGCCGCCGTTGAGCAATTTTTTTTGCGATTTTTGCGACAACCTTAAAATTCAAAATTTTTAAATTTTCTAGTCGCCACCGCCAAGTTTGGTGAGTTTTTGAATATGATAAAGCCCCCAAAAAGGCACACGAAGAGGGGGGCAGAATAATAATAAAACAGTACAGATACAATAGGCCTTCGCAGCGCTTTGCTGCTCGGGCCTAATTAAAGCTGCAAGCAGCCTCGGGCGGCCCTCGCAGCAAGCGCCGCTCCGGCCTATTGGCCACCGCGGGGGTTCCGGCCACCGCAGAAGCTCTCGCACGATTTCCAGAGCCGCAGCCAACTCCCCACCGCAGAAGCTCCGCCGCAGTTTCCAGCACCGCCGCCCGCTAGCCACCGCAGAAGCTGTCGCGCATTTTCCACACCCATCCACCAGGCGACACGCGTGAATGCGTTCGGCAGCGCTCCCCGACGACTGTCAAAAAATCTGGTGCAGATCGGTCGATGCGTCGAGGAGATACAGCCCATGTATTAACTTAGGGGGCGCAGTGGAGCCAAATTACATTTCAAACTCGTCGGGCTCTTTAGAGGTGAACAAAGGTCATACATATCCAGATTGGCGCCAATCGGATGATCTATGTGTGAATTAGAGCCAAACGTATGAATATGGCGAGGGACTGATATTCGCCATTTGGCCACGCCCACACGGTTCAGCCAGAAGCGAGCATTGACAGAGCTCATCATCCGAATTACCTTGATTAGGTCAAAAGAGCCATAAACAGAGCTTTCCAAGGAAAAAAAAGACACTTCCTGTTCTGAGGGGGCGGGGCTTAGATGACGTCATAATATGATGACACAGGGTCGTCAGGGATCCCACCAGGGTCACTCGTGCAAAGTTTGGTGCAGAAGGTATCGACCGTTCACAGTAAAATACAAGACTTCCTGTTGTCAGGGGGCGTGGCCTACGTGATGTCATCATTTAACCATTGGATATTATTGGACACAAGATAATGATCAATAACTGAAGGTTTGGTGTCTCTGTCAGTTTTTGTGTTAGAATTACAAATTATTTAATTTTTTCCTCTTTAATTCAACATTGAACTGTCATTCCGTAGGGCAATGCTGCCCTCTGGTGTCGAATTACTGAAATAATGAAACTATTTCAGTGGGCAGCAGAGGGCAGCATTGCCCTACAAACAACAAACATGGACTGTTTATTATGTAATTACACAGAAGATCTCTCTAATTCATTGTGAGGGGGCGGGGCTTAGATGACGTCATAATATGATGACATAGGGTCGTCAGGGATCCCACCAGGGTCACTCGTGCAAAGTTTGGTGCAGAAGCTATCGACCGTTCACAGTAAAATACAAGACTTCCTGTTGTCAGGGGGCGTGGCCTATGTGATGTCATCATTTAACCATTGGATATTATTGGACACAAGATAATGATCAATAACTGAAGGTTTGGTGTCTCTGTCAGTTTTTGTGTTAGAATTACAAATTATTTAATTTTTTCCTCTTTAATTCAACATTGAACTGTCATTCCGTAGGGCAATGCTGCCCTCTGGTGTCGAATTACTGAAATAATGAAACTATTTCAGTGGGCAGCAGAGGGCAGCATTGCCCTACAAACAACGAACATGGACTGTTTATTATGTAATTACACAGAAGATCTCTCTAATTCATTCTGAGGGGGCGGGGCTTAGATGATGTCATAATATGATGACATAGCATTGTCAGGTATCACACCAGGATGAGTCAGGCCAAGTTTGGTGCAGCTCGGTCGAAACATGTGGAATCTAGAAGCAAACGTATGGCATCGGCGTTACAGGTCACTTCGCCACGCCGCCACACCCAGCTGCTTCATCGCAGCCGGTCAGGGCTTGGATCCACAACACACCAACATGTCTTCTGTCTCTGGACACAGTTTCATGTTGATGAGGTCAAAGGGCTAAGATAGCGACCGTTCACAGTAAAACATGACACTTCCTGTTCTCAGGGGGCGTGGCCTAAGCGATGTCATAATTTCACCACAGGGTATTTTAGGACACCTATTGATGATCAATAATTGAAAGTTTGGTGTCTCTGTGAGTTTCTGTGCAGGATATATAAGAGTTTCGTGTTTCATGGCGAGTAGGTGAACTTTGACCCCTGGTGACCCCCCTTCAGCAATCTCAGACAGTCACCAATTTGATAACTTTAAATCAGACATGCCTTATGATCAGACTGACCGAGTTTGAAGCCGATCAATCGAAATCCCTAGGAGGAGTTCGATCAAATGCAAAGGCTGTAAACGTCAAAGTCGAGGTCCAAAATGGACCTTCAATACAAAATGGCCGACTTCCTGTTGGGTTTCGACCATGGCTCTAAGAGACTTTTTTGTACGTCCTGACAAGATACACATGTGTACCAAGTTTCGTAATTCTAGGTTAAAGCATGGCTTGGGGCTGTTCATTTAAAATACTCTAGGGGTCGCTATAGAGAAATTAGGCCACGCCCACCAAATTTTGTTATGAATTCCTGTCGGTGGGTGGATAAGGATCCATCCTAGTGAGTTTGGAGCAGCTGGGCCCGAAATTGTGGAATTCAGAGCCAAACGAAATTCGATGGCGTTCGCAACGCCGCCACGCCCACCTGCTTCATCGCAGCCGGTCGGGGTTGGATTACTCAACACACCAACATGTCTTCTGTCTCTGGACACAGTTTCATGTTGATTAGGTCAAAGGGCTAAGATAGCGACCGTTCACAGTAAAACATGACACTTCCTGTTCTCAGGGGGCGTGGCCTAAGTGATGTCATCATTTGACCATAGGTTATTGTAGGGCACCCGATGACGATCAATCACTGAAAGTTTGATCCCTCTATGTGTTTTTATATAGGAAATATAAGAGTTTCGTGTTTCATGGCGAGTAGGTGAACTTTGACCCCTGCTAACCCCCCTTCAACATGCTCCAAAACTCACCAATTTGATAACTTTAAATCAAACATGCCTTATGATCAGACTGACCAAGTTTGAAGCCGATCAATCAAAATCCCTAGGAGGAGTTCGATCAAATACGAAGGCTGTAAACGTCAAAATCGAGGTAAAAAATGGACTTTCAATACAAAATGGCCGACTTCCTGTGATAGTTGGCTTATAACATTAAATGTAAGTTCTGAGTCTTTTGGTGAGCTCTACAAGTGTGCCAAATTTCATGTCTCTACGATGAAGTACGTTCATACCATTGTGTCAACAGAAAATTGCTAGTTGCCGCCGTTGAGCAATTTTTTTAGCGATTTTTGCGACAACCTTAAAATTCAAAATTTTTAATTTTTCTAGTCGCGACCGCCAAGTTTGGTGAGTTTTTGAATATGATAAAGCCCCCAAAAAGGCACACGAAGAGGGGGGCAGAATAATAATAAAACAGTACAGATACAATAGGCCTTCGCAGCGCTTTGCTGCTCGGGCCTAATAATAATAAGAAACAGTACAGATACAATAGGCCTTCGCAGCGCTTTGCTGCTCGGGCCTAATAAACAGTACAGATACAATAGGCCTTCGCAGCGCTTTGCTGCTCGGGCCTAATAATAATTAAAGCTGCAAGCAGCCTCGGGCGGCCCTCGCAGCAAGCGCCGCTCCGGCCTATTGGCCACCGTGGGGGTTCCAGCCACCGCAGAAGCTCTCGCACGATTTCCAGAGCCGCAGCCAACTCCCCACCGCAGAAGCTCTGCCGCAGTTTCCAGCACCGCCGCCCGCTAGCCGCCGCAGAAGCTGTCGCGCATTTTCCATGCCCGTCCACCGGGCGACACGCGTGAATGCGTTCGGCGGCGCTCCCCGACGACTGTCAAAAAATCTGGTGCAGATCGGTCGATGCATCGAGGAGATACAGCCGATGTATTAACTTAGGGGGCGCAGTGGAGCCAAATTACATCTCAATCCCGTTGGGCTCTTTAGAGGTGAACAAAGGTCATACATATCCAGTTTGGAGCCAATCGGATGATCCATGCTTGAATTAGAGCCAAACGTATGAATATGGCGAGGGACTGATATTCGCCATTTGGTCACGCCCACACGGTTCAGCCAGCAGCGAGCAATGACAGAGCTCATCATCCGAATCATCTTGATTAGGTCAAGAGAGCCATAAACGGAGCTTTCCAAGGAAAAAAACGGCACTTCCGGTTCCGAGGGGGCGGGGCTTAGATGACGTCATAATGTGATGACGTAGGATCGACGGGCAAGCCTCCAGGATCACTCAGGCCAAGTTTGATGCAGCTCGGTCAAAATATGTGGAATGTAGAGGCAAACGTATACGAACGGCGTTGCCGCCATTGAAAACTCTTGGCACTTTAAAGCAAGCGAGACCAACTTCCTATCTGTCATCCAACACAGAATCACCTTGATTAGGTCAAGAGAGCCATAAACAGAGCTTTCCAAGGAAAAAAACGGCACTTCCGGTTCCGAGGGGGCGGGGCTTAGATGACGTCATAATGTGATGACGTAGGATCGACGGGCAAGCCTCCAGGATCACTCAGGCCAAGTTTGATGCAGCTCGGTCAAAATATGTGGAATGTAGAGGCAAACGTATACGAACGGCGTTGCCGCCATTGAAAACTCTTGGCACTTTAAAGCAAGCGAGACCAACTTCCTATCTGTCATCCAACACAGAATCACCTTGATTAGGTCAAGAGAGCCATAAACAGAGCTTTCCAAGGAAAAAAACGGCACTTCCGGTTCCGAGGGGGCGGGGCTTAGATGACGTCATAATGTGATGACGTAGGATTGACGGGCAAGCCTCCAGGATCACTCAGGCCAAGTTTGATGCAGCTCGGTCAAAATATGTGGAATGTAGAGGCAAACGTATACGAACGGCGTTGCCGCCATTGAAAACTCTTGGCACTTTAAAGCAAGCGAGACCAACTTCCTATCTGTCATCCAACACAGAATCACCTTGATTAGGTCAAGAGAGCCATAGATGAAAGTTTCCAAGGAAAAAAATAGCACTTCCTGTTCTGAGGGGGCGGGGCTTAGATGACGTCATAATCTGATGACATAGAATTTTCAGGTATCACACCAGCATCACTCAAGCCAAGTTTGGTGCAGCTCGGTCGAAACATGTGGAATCTAGAAGCAAACGTATGGCATCGGCGTTACAGGTCACTTCGCCACGCCGCCACGCCCAGCTGCTATCTCAAAGCCGGTCAGGGTTGGAATCCTCAACACACCAACATGTCTTCTGTGTCTGGACACAGTTTCATGTTGATTAGGTCAAAGGGCTAAGAGAGCGACCGCTCACAGTAAAACATGACACTTCCTGTTCTCAGGGGGCGTGGCTTAAGTGATGTCATCATTTCACCACAGGGTATTTTAGGACATCCGATGCCGATCAATCACTGAAAGTTTGGTCCCTCTATGTGTTTTTTTATAGGAAATATAAGAGTTTCGTGTTTCATGGCGAGTAGGTGAACTTTGACCCCTGCTAACCCCCCTTCAACATACTCCAAAACTCACCAATTTGATAACTTTAAATCAAACATGCCTTATGATCAGACTGACCGAGTTTGAAGTCGATCAATCGAAATCCCTAGGAGGAGTTCGATCAAATACGAAGGCTGTAAACGTCAAAATCGAGGAAAAAAATGGACGTTCAATACAAAATGGCCGACTTCCTGTGATAGTTGGCTAATAACATTAAAGGTAAGTTCTGAGTCTTTTGGTGAGCTCTACAAGTGTACCAAATTTCATGTCTCTACGATGAAATACGTTCATAACATTGTGTCAACAGAAAATTGCTAGTTGCCGCCGTTGAGCAATTTTTTTTGCGATTTTTGCGACAACCTTAAAATTCAAAATTTTTAAATTTTCTAGTCGCGACCGCCAAGTTTGGTGAGTTTTTGAATATGATAAAGCCCCCAAAAAGGCGCCTCTTTGGGGGGGCAGAATCGTAATTAAAGCTGCAAGCAGCCTCGGGCGGCCCTCGCAGCAAGCGCCGCTCCGGCCTATTGGCCACCGCGGGGGTTCCGGCCACCGCAGAAGGTCTCGCACAATTTCCAGAGCCGCAGCCAACTCCCCACCGCAGAAGCTCCACCGCAGTTTTCAGCACCGCCGCCCGCCAGCCACCGCAGAAGCTGTCGCGCATTTTCCCCGCCCGTCCACCGGGCGACAGGCGTGAATGCGTTCGGGGGCGCTCCCCGACGACTGTCGAAAAATCTGGTGCAGATCGGTCGATGCGTCGAGGAGATACGGCCGATGAATTAACTTAGGGGGCGCAGTGGAGTCAAATTACATCTCAAACCCGTTGGGCTCTTTAGAGGTGAACAAAGGTCATACATATCCATTTTGGCGCCAATCGGATGATCCATGTGTGAATTAGAGCCAAACGTATGTATATGGCGAGGGACTGATATTCGCCGTTTGGCCACGCCCACACGGTTCAGCCAGCAGCGAGCATTGACAGAGTTTATCATCCGAATCATCGTGATTAGGTCAAGAGAGCCATAAACAGAGCTTTCCAAGGAAAAAAACGGCACTTCCTGTTCCGAGGGGGCGGGGCTTAGATGACGTCATAATATGATGACATAGGGTCGTCAAGGATCCCACCAGGGTCACTCGTGCAAAGTTTGGTGCAGAAGCTATCGACCGTTCACAGTAAAATACAAGACTTCCTGTTGTCAGAGGGCGTGGCCTACGTGATGTCATCATTTGACCATTGGATATTATTCTACACCCGAGGATGATCAATAACTCAAACTTTGGTGTCTCTGTGAGTTTTTGTGTTAGAATTACAAATTATTTAATTTTTTCCTCTTTAATTCAACATTGAACTGTCATTCCGTAGGGCAATGCTGCCCTCTGGTGTCGAATTACTGAAATAATGAAACTATTTCAGTGGGCAGCAGAGGGCAGCATTGCCCTACAAACAACGAACATGGACTGTTTATTATGTAATTACACAGAAGATCTCTCTAATTCATTCTGAGGGGGCGGGGCTTAGATGACGTCATAATATGATGACATAGCATTGTCAGGCATCACACCAGGATGAGTCAGGCCAAGTTTGGTGCAGCTCGGTCGAAATATGTGGAATCTAGAAGCAAACGTATGGCATCGGCGTTACAGGTCACTTCGCCACGCCGCCACAGCCAGCTGCTTCGTCGCAGCCAGTCAGGGCTTGAATCCACAACACACCAACATGTCTTCTGTCTCTGGACACAGTTTAATATTGATTATGTCAAAGGGCTAAGATAGCGACCGTTCACAGTAAAACATGACACTTCCTGTTCTCAGGGGGCGTGGCCTAAGTGATGTCATCATTTGACCACAGGGTATTTTTGGACACCTAATGATGATCAATAATTTAAAGTTTGGTATCTCTGTGAGTTTCTGTGCAGGATATATAAGAGTTTCGTGTTTCATGGCGAGTAGGTGAACTTTGACCCCTGGTAACCCCCCTTCAGCAAGCTCATACAGTCACCAATTTGATAACTTTAAATCAGACATGCCTTATGATCAGACTGACCGAGTTTGAAGCCGATCAATCGAAATCCCTAGGAGGAGTTCGATCAAATGCAAAGGCTGTAAACGTCAAAATCGAGGTCAAATGAACTTCAATCTAAAATGGCCGACTTCCTGTTGGGTTTCGACCATGGCTCTAAGAGACTTTTTTGTATGTCCCGACAAGATACACATGTGTACCAAGTTTCGTAATTCTAGGTTTAAGCATGGCTTGGGGCTGTTCATTTAAAATACTCTAGGGGTCGCTATAGAAAAATTAGGCCACGCCCACCAAATATCGCTATGGATTCCTGTTCGGGGATGGATAAGGATCCATCCTAGTGAGTTTGGAGCAGCTCACCCCGAAACTGTGGAATTCAGAGCCAAACGAAATTCGATGGCGTTCGCAACGCCGCCACGCCCACCTGCTTCATCGCAGCCGGTCGGGGTTGGAATCCACAACACACCAACATGTCTTCTCTCTCTGGACACAGTTTCATGTTGATTAGGTCAAAGGGCTAAGATAGCGACCGTTCACAGTAAAACATTACACTTCCTGCTCTCAGGGGGCGTGGCCTACATAAAAAAAAAATTTCACTGCAGGGTATTTTAGGACACCTGATGTCGATCAATCACTGAAAGTTTGGTCCCTCTATGTGTTTTTGTATAGGAAATATAAGAGGTTTTTGTTTCATGGCGTGTAGGTGAACTTTGACCCCTGGTAACCCCCCTTCAACATGCTCCAAAACTCACCAATTTGATAACTTTAAATCAGACATGCCTTATGATCAGACTGACCGAGTTTGAAGCCGATCAATCGAAATCCCTAGGAGGAGTTCGATCAAATACGAAGGCTGTAAACGTCAAAATCGAGGTCCAAAATGGACCTTCAATACAAAATGGCCGACTTCCTGCGATACTTGCACTATGACATTACTTGTAAATTCTGAGCGTCTTAGTGAGCTCTACAACTGTACCGAATTTCAAGTCTCTACGATGAAGTAAGTGAATAGCAATGGGTCTGTTGAAAATTGCAAGTTGCCGCCGTTGAGCAATTTTTTTTGCGATTTTTGCGGCGACCTTAAAATTCAAAATTTTTCAACCGCCTAGTTGCGACCGCCAAGTTTGGTGAGTTTTTGAATATGATAAAGCCCCCAAAAAGGCGCTCAAAGAGGGGGGCAGAATAATAAAAATTAAAGCTGCGAGCAGCCTCGGGCGGCCCTCGCAGCAAGCGCCGCTCCGGCCTATTGGCCACCGCGGGGGTTCCGGCCACCGCAGAAGCTCTCGCACGATTTCCAGAGCCGCAGCCCGCTCCCCACCGCAGAAGCTCCGCCGCAGTTTCCAGCACCGCCGCCCGCCAGCCGCCGCAGAAGCTGTCGCGCATTTTCCCCGCCCGTCCACCGGGCGATACGCGTGAATGCGTTCTGCGGCGCTGCCCGACGACTGTCAAAAAATCTGGTGCAGATCGGTCGATGCATCGAGGAGATACAGCCGATGTATTAACTTAGGGGGCGCAGTGGAGCCAAATTACATCTCAATCCCGTTGGGCTCTTTAGAGGTGAACAAAGGTCATACATATCCAGTTTGGAGCCAATCGGATGATCCATGCTTGAATTAGAGCCAAACGTATGAATATGGCGAGGGACTGATATTCGCCATTTGGCCACGCCCACACGGTTCAGCCAGCAGCGAGCAATGACAGAGCTCATCATCCGAATCATCTTGATTAGGTCAAGAGAGCCATAAACGGAGCTTTCCAAGGAAAAAAACGGCACTTCCGGTTCCGAGGGGGCGGGGCTTAGATGACGTCATAATGTGATGACGTAGGATCGACGGGCAAGCCTCCAGGATCACTCAGGCCAAGTTTGATGCAGCTCGGTCAAAATATGTGGAATGTAGAGGCAAACGTATACGAACGGCGTTGCCGCCATTGAAAACTCTTGGCACTTTAAAGCAAGCGAGACCAACTTCCTATCTGTCATCCAACACAGAATCACCTTGATTAGGTCAAGAGAGCCATAAACAGAGCTTTCCAAGGAAAAAAACGGCACTTCCGGTTCCGAGGGGGCGGGGCTTAGATGACGTCATAATGTGATGACGTAGGATTGACGGGCAAGCCTCCAGGATCACTCAGGCCAAGTTTGATGCAGCTCGGTCAAAATATGTGGAATGTAGAGGCAAACGTATACGAACGGCGTTGCCGCCATTGAAAACTCTTGGCACTTTAAAGCAAGCGAGACCAACTTCCTATCTGTCATCCAACACAGAATCACCTTGATTAGGTCAAGAGAGCCATAAACAGAGCTTTCCAAGGAAAAAAACGGCACTTCCGGTTCCGAGGGGGCGGGGCTTAGATGACGTCATAATGTGATGACGTAGGATTGACGGGCAAGCCTCCAGGATCACTCAGGCCAAGTTTGATGCAGCTCGGTCAAAATATGTGGAATGTAGAGGCAAACGTATACGAACGGCGTTGCCGCCATTGAAAACTCTTGGCACTTTAAAGCAAGCGAGACCAACTTCCTATCTGTCATCCAACACAGAATCACCTTGATTAGGTCAAGAGAGCCATAAACAGAGCTTTCCAAGGAAAAAAACGGCACTTCCGGTTCCGAGGGGGCGGGGCTTAGATGACGTCATAATGTGATGACGTAGGATTGACGGGCAAGCCTCCAGGATCACTCAGGCCAAGTTTGATGCAGCTCGGTCAAAATATGTGGAATGTAGAGGCAAACGTATACGAACGGCGTTGCCGCCATTGAAAACTCTTGGCACTTTAAAGCAAGCGAGACCAACTTCCTATCTGTCATCCAACACAGAATCACCTTGATTAGGTCAAGAGAGCCATAGATGAAAGTTTCCAAGGAAAAAAATAGCACTTCCTGTTCTGAGGGGGCGGGGCTTAGATGACGTCATAATCTGATGACATAGAATTTTCAGGTATCACACCAGCATCACTCAAGCCAAGTTTGGTGCAGCTCGGTCGAAACATGTGGAATCTAGAAGCAAACGTATGGCATCGGCGTTACAGGTCACTTCGCCACGCCGCCGCACCCAGCTGCTTCATCGCAGCCGGTCAGGGCTTGAATCCACAACACACCAACATGTCTTCTGTCTCTGGACACAGTTTCATGTTGATTAGGTCAAAGGGCTAAGAGAGCGACCGCTCACAGTAAAACATGACACTTCCTGTTCTCAGGGGGCGTGGCTTAAGTGATGTCATCATTTCACCACAGGGTATTTTAGGACATCCGATGCCGATCAATCACTGAAAGTTTGGTCCCTCTATGTGTTTTTTTATAGGAAATATAAGAGTTTCGTGTTTCATGGCGAGTAGGTGAACTTTGACCCCTGCTAACCCCCCTTCAACATACTCCAAAACTCACCAATTTGATAACTTTAAATCAAACATGCCTTATGATCAGACTGACCGAGTTTGAAGTCGATCAATCGAAATCCCTAGGAGGAGTTCGATCAAATACGAAGGCTGTAAACGTCAAAATCGAGGAAAAAAATGGACGCTCAATACAAAATGGCCGACTTCCTGTGATAGTTGGCTAATAACATTAAATGTAAGTTCTGAGTCTTTTGGTGAGCTCTACAAGTGTACCAAATTTCATGTCTCTACGATGAAATACGTTCATAACATTGTGTCAACAGAAAATTGCTAGTTGCCGCCGTTGAGCAATTTTTTTTGCGATTTTTGCGACAACCTTAAAATTCAAAATTTTTAAATTTTCTAGTCGCCACCGCCAAGTTTGGTGAGTTTTTGAATATGATAAAGCCCCCAAAAAGGCGCCTCTTTGGGGGGGCAGAATCGTAATAATAATAAGAAACAGTACAGAAACAATAGGCCTTCGCAGCGCTTTGCTGCTCGGGCCTAATTAAAGCTGCGAGCAGCCTCGGGCGGCCCTCGCAGCAAGCGCCGCTCCGGCCTATTGGCCACCGCGGGGGTTCCGGCCACCGCAGAAGCTCTCGCGCGTTTTCCAGAGCCGCAGCCCGCTCCCCACCGCAGAAGCTCTGCCGCAGTTTCCAGCACTGCCGCCCGCTAGCCGCTGCAGAAGCTGTCGCGGATTTTCCCCAAATTACATCTCAAACCCGTTGGGCTCTTTAGAGCAGAACAAAGGTCATACATATCCAGTTTGGCGCCAATCGGATGATCCATGTGTGAATTAGAGCCAAACGTATGTATATGGCGAGGGACTGATATTCGCCATTTGGCCACGCCCACACGGTTCAGCCAGCAGTGAGCATTGACAGAGTTTATCATCCGAATCATCTTGATTAGGTCAAGAGAGTCATAAACAGAGCTTTCCAAGGAAAAAAACGGCACTTCCTGTTCCGAGGGGGCGGGGCTTAGATGACGTCATAATATGATGACGTAGGATCGACGGGCAAGCCTCCAGGATCACTCAGGCCAAGTTTGATGCAGCTCGGTCAAAATATGTGGAATGTAGAGGCAAACGTATACGAACGGCGTTGCCGCCATTGAAAACTCTTGGCACTTTAAAGCAAGCGAGACCAACTTCCTATCTGTCATCCAACACAGAATCACCTTGATTAGGTCAAGAGAGCAATAAACAGAGCTTTCCAAGGAAAAACACGGCACTTCCTGTTCCGAGGGGGCGGGGCTTAGATAACGTCATAATGTGATGACGTAGGATCGACGGGCAAGCCTCCAGGATCACTCAGGCCAAGTTTGATGCAGCTCGGTCAAAATATGTGGAATGTAGAGGCAAACGTATACGAACGGCGTTGCCGCCATTGAAAACTCTTGGCACTTTAAAGCAAGCGAGACCAACTTCCTATCTGTCATCTAACACAGAATCACCTTGATTAGGTCAAGAGAGCCATAAACAGAGCTTTCCAAGGAAAAAAACGGCACTTCCGGTTCCGAGGGGGCGGGGCTTAGATGACGTCATAATGTGATGACGTAGGATTGACGGGCAAGCCTCCAGGATCACTCAGGCCAAGTTTGATGCAGCTCGGTCAAAATATGTGGAATGTAGAGGCAAACGTATACGAACGGCGTTGCCGCCATTGAAAACTCTTGGCACTTTAAAGCAAGCGAGACCAACTTCCTATCTGTCATCCAACACAGAATCACCTTGATTAGGTCAAGAGAGCCATAGATGAAAGTTTCCAAGGAAAAAAATAGCACTTCCTGTTCTGAGGGGGCGGGGCTTAGATGACGTCATAATCTGATGACATAGAATTTTCAGGTATCACACCAGCATCACTCAAGCCAAGTTTGGTGCAGCTCGGTCGAAACATGTGGAATCTAGAAGCAAACGTATGGCATCGGCGTTACAGGTCACTTCGCCACGCCGCCACGCCCAGCTGCTATCTCAAAGCCGGTCAGGGTTGGAAACCTCAACACACCAACATGTCTTCTGTCTCTGGACACAGGTTCATGTTGATTAGGTCAAAGGGCTAAGATAGCGACCGTTCACAGTAAAACATGACACTTCCTGTTCTCAGGGGGCGTGGCCTAAGCGATGTCATCATTTCACCACAGGGTATTTTAGGACACCTATTGTTGATCAATAACTGAAAATTTGGTGTCTGTGAGTTTCTGTGCAGGATATATAAGAGTTTCGTGTTTCATGGCGAGTAGGTGAACTTTGACCCCTGGTAACCCCCCTTCAGCAAGCTCATACAGTCACCAATTTGATAACTTTAAATCAGACATGCCTTATGATCAGACTGACCGAGTTTGAAGCCGATCAATCGAAATCCCTAGGAGGAGTTCGATCAAATACGAATGCTGTAAACGTCAAAATCGAGGTCAAATGAAATTCAATCTAAAATGGCCGACTTCCTGTTTGGTTTAGAGCATAGCTCTAAGAGACTTTTTTGTACGTCCCGACAAAATACACATGTGTACCAAGTTTCGTAATTCTAGGTTTAAGCATGGCTTGGGGCTGTTCATTTAAAATACTCTAGGGGTCGCTATAGAGAAATTAGGCCACGCCCACCAAATTTTGTTATGAATTCCTGTCGGTGAGTGGATAAGGATCCATCCTAGTGAGTTTGGAGCAGCTGGGCCCGAAATTGTGGAATTCAGAGCCAAACGTATGGCAACGGCGTTACAGGTCACTTCGCCACGCCGCCACGCCCACCTGCTATGTCAAAGCCGGTCAGGGTTGGAATCCTAAACACACCAACATGTCTTCTGTCTCTGGACACAGTTTCATATTGATGAGGTCAAAGGGCTAAGATAGCGACCGTTCACAGTAAAACATGACACTTCCTGTTCTCAGGGGGCGTGGCCTAAGTGATGTCATCATTTGATCATAGGGTATTGTAGGGCACCCGATGACGATCAATCACTGAAAGTTTGGTCCCTCTATGTGTTTTTGTATAGGAAATATAAGAGTTTCGTGTTTCATGGCGAGTAGGTGAACTTTGACCCCTGCTAACCCCCCTTCAACATGCTCCAAAACTCACCAATTTGATAACTTTAAATCAAACATGCCTTATGATCAGACTGACCAAGTTTGAAGTCGATCAATCGAAATCCCTAGGAGGAGTTCGATCAAATACGAAGGCTGTAAACGTCAAAATCGAGGTAAAAAATGGACGTTCAATACAAAATGGCCGACTTCCTGTGATAGTTGGCTTATAACATTAAATGTAAGTTCTGAGTCTTTTGGTGAGCTCTACATGTGTACCAAATTTCATGTCTCTACGATGAAGTACGTTCATACCATTGTGTCAACAGAAAATTGCTAGTTGCCGCCGTTCAGCAATTTTTTTTGCGATTTTTGCGACAACCTTAAAATTCAAAATTTTTAAATTTTCTAGTCGCCACCGCCAAGTTTGGTGAGTTTTTGAATATGATAAAGCCCCCAAAAAGGCGCCTCTTTGGGGGGGCAGAATCGTAATAATAATTAAAGCTGCAAGCAGCCTCGGGCGGCCCTCGCAGCAAGCGCCGCTCCGGCCTATTGGCCACCGCGGGGGTTCCGGCCACCGCAGAAGCTCTCGCGCGTTTTCCAGAGCCGCAGCCCGCTCCCCACCGCGGAAGCTCTGCCGCAGTTTCCAGTACCGCCGCCCGCCAGCCGCCGCAGAAGCTGTCGCGCATTTCCCCCGCCCGTCCACCGGGCGATACGCGTTAATGCGTTCGGCAGCGCTTCACGACGACTGTCAAAAAATCTGGTGCAGATCGGTCGATGCGTCGAGGAGATACAGCCGATGTATGAACTTAGGGGGCGCAGTGGAGTCAAATTACATTTCAAACCCGTTGGGCTCTTTAGAGGTGAACAAAGGTCATGCATATCCACTTTGGCGCCAATCGGATGATCTATGTGTGAATTAGAGCCAAACGTATGCATATGGCGAGGGACTGATATTCGCCATTTGGCCACGCCCACACGGTTGAGCCAGCAGCGAGCATTGACAGAGCTCATCATCCGAATCATCTTGATTAGGTCAAGAGAGCCATAAATGGAACTTTCCAAGGAAAAAAACGGCACTTCCTGTTCCGAGGGGGCGGGGCTTAGATGACGTCATAATATGATGACATAGGGTCGTCAAGGATCCCACCAGGGTCACTCGTGCAAAGTTTGGTGCAGAAGCTATCGACCGTTCACAGTAAAATACAAGACTTCCTGTTGTCAGAGGGCGTGGCCTACGTGATGTCATCATTTGACCATTGGATATTATTCTACACCCGAGGATGATCAATAACTCAAACTTTGGTGTCTCTGTCAGTTTTTGTGTTAGAATTACAAATTATTTAATTTTTTCCTCTTTAATTCAACACTGAACTGTCATTCCGTAGGGCAATGCTGCCCTCTGGTGTCGATTTACTGAAATTACTGAAATAGTTTCATTATTTCAGTAATTCGACACCAGAGGGCAGCATTGCCCTACACATGACAAAGCCCTTTGTATTACACAGTCAATCACAGGGGATCTTTGAGCCTTGCTAACCCCCCTTCCACCTGTTCAAATGTCACCAATTTGATAACTTTAAATCAGACATGCCTTATGATCAGACTGACCGACTTTGAAGCCGATCAATCGAAATCCCAAGGAGGAGTTCGATCAAATACGAAGGCTCTAAATGTCAAAATCGAGGTCAAATGAACTTCAATCTAAAATGGCCGACTTCCTGTTGGGTTTAGAGCATGGCTCCAAGAGACTTTTTTGTACGTCCTGACAAGATACACATATGTACCAAGTTTCGTAATTCTAGGATAAAGCATGGCCTGGGGCTGTTCATTTAAAATACTCTAGGGGTCGCTATAGAAAAATTAGGCCACGCCCACCAAATATCGCTATGGATTCCTGTTCGGGGATGGATAAGGATCCATCCTAGTGAGTTTGGAGCAGCTCACCCCGAAACTGTGGAATTCAGAGCCAAACGAAATTCGATGGCGTTCGCAACGCCGCCACGCCCACCTGCTTCATCGCAGCAGGTCGGGGTTGGAATCCACAACACACCAACATGTCTTCTGTCTCTGGACACAGTTTCATGTTGATTAGGTCAAAGGGCTAAGATAGCGACCGTTCACAGTAAAACATTACACTTCCTGCTCTCAGGGGGCGTGGCCTACATAAAAAAAAAATTTCACTGCAGGGTATTTTAGGACACCCGATGTCGATCAATCACTGAAAGTTTGGTCCCTCTATGTGTTTTTGTATAGGAAATATAAGAGGTTTTTGTTTCATGGCGTGTAGGTGAACTTTGACCCCTGCTAACCCCCCTTCAACATGCTCCAAAACTCACCAATTTGATAACTTTAAATCAGACATGCCTTATGATCAGACTGACCGAGTTTGAAGCCGATCAATCGAAATCCCTAGGAGGAGTTCGATCAAATACGAAGGCTGTAAACGGCCAAATCAGGGTCCGAAATGGACCTTCAATCCAACATGGCCGACTTCCTGCGATACTTGCACTATGACATTACTTGTAAATTCTGAGCGTCTTAGTGAGCTCTACAACTGTACCGAATTTCAAGTCTCTACGATGAAGTAAGTGAATAGCAATGGGTCTTTTGAAAATTGCTAGTTGCCGCCGTTGAGCAATTTTTTTTGCGATTTTTGCGGCGACCTTAAAATTCAAAATTTTTAAACCGCCTAGTCGCTTCCGCCAAGTTTGGTGAGTTTTTGAATATGATAAAGCCCCCAAAAAGGCACACGAAGAGGGGGGCAGAATCGTAAGAAGAATAATAATAAGAAACAGTACAGATACAATAGGCCTTCGCAGCGCTTTGCTGCTCGGGCCTAATAAGAAACAGTACAGAAACAATAGGCCTTCGCAGCGCTTTGCTGCTCGGGCCTAATAAGAAGAAACAGTACAGATACAATAGGCCTTCGCAGCGCTTTGCTGCTCGGGCCTAATAATAATAATAATAAGAAACAGTACAGAAACAATAGGCCTTCGCAGCGCTTTGCTGCTCGGGCCTAATAAGAAACAGTACAGAAACAATAGGCCTTCGCAGCGCTTTGCTGCTCGGGCCTAATAAGAAACAGTACAGAAACAATAGGCCTTCGCAGCGCTTTGCTGCTCGGGCCTAATAAACAGTACAGATACAATAGGCCTTCGCAGCGCTTTGCTGCTCGGGCCTAATTACAGTCAATGAAATCTGTTTTTCATCTGCAGGTTTAGGATGTATTTTATCACAAGTTTCCAAACAGGCTAGGGCCTGTTTGGCACCCTGGGCACAGCTTTGGGGCGAGGGTCCTATGACCTCTGAAAATAATAAGTGACTTGAATTTTTCTTTCCCTTGCACACAGAGCAGCAGTTCCACAACAAAGCGGCTGGAATTTCCCTGCTCTGCTTCCACTTCTATAATGGACAGGAATAATTTCCTATTAGTTTTTATAATCCTTGGAGAGCGTTTTGTGCAATACTTCATCCCAATGTTGTCACACTGTCACAAATGTCATTAAGTGATTTTTTTCATCTCACGGCTTGTATTTTTCATTTGTTTGTGGGTGTCGTGCAGTGTCTTTATCTTATCTTCTGGGTAAGTTCTTTTCAGAGCACAGTTATGTTAGCCTGAGTCTCTTGTCAGAGTGAGGTAATATCTATAGATAGCTCCTAAGTCATCCTTGCTTGCTTTTATAGCCAACAGGAAGTCAGCTCAAAGAGATTGTAGTTCACTCTGTTGTCTTCACAAAAACGAGGGTTTCTTCGTCAGGTCATGATGTTGGTGTTGTTGTTATTAGGCCCGAGCAGCAAAGCGCTGCGAAGGCCTATTGTATCTGTACTGTTTATTATTACGATTCTGCCCCCCCAAAGAGCCGCCTTTTTGGGGGCTTTATCATATTCAAAAACTCACCAAACTTGGCGGTCGCGACTAGAAAATTTAAAAATTTTGAATTTTAAGGTTGTTGCAAAAATCGCAAAAAAAATGTCTCAACGGCGCCAACTAGCAATTTTCTGTTGACACAATGGTATGAACGTACTTCATCGTAGAGACATGAAATTTGGTACACTTGTAGAGCTCACCAAAAGACTCAGAACTTACATTTAATGTTATAAGCCAACTATCACAGGAAGTCGGCCATTTTGGATTGAAGGTCCCATTTTGACACCAATTTTGACGTTTACAGCCTTCGTATTTGATCGAACTCCTCCTAGGGATTTTGATTGATCGGCTTCAAACTCGGTCAGTCTGATCATAAGGCATGTCTGATTTAAAGTTATCAAATTGGTGAGTTTTGGAGCATGTTGAAGGGGGGTTGCCAGGGGTCAAAGTTCACCTACTCGCCATGAAACACGAAACTCTTATATATCCTGCACAGAAACACACAGAGATACCAAACTTTCAGTTATTGATCATCATCTTGTGTCCTACAATATCCAATGGTGAAATGATGATATCGCTTAGGCCACGCCCCCTTAGAACAGGAAGTGTAATGTTTTACTGTGAACGGTCACTATCTTAGCCCTTTTACCTAATCAACATGAAACTGTGTCCAGAGACAGAAGACATGTTGGTGTGTTGTGGTTTCAAGCCCTGACCAGCTACGATGGAGCAGGTGGGTGTGGCGGCGTGGCGAAGTGACCTGTAACGCCGTTGGTATACGTTTGCCTCTACATTCCACATGTTTTGACCGAACTGCGCCAAACTTGGCATGAGTGATCCTGGTGGGATGCCCGGCGATCCTACATCATCATATTATGACGTAATCTAAGCCCCGCCCCCTCAGATCAGGAAGTGCCATTTTTTTCCTTGGAAAGCTCCGTTTATGGCTCTATTGACCTAATCAAGGTAATTCGGATGAGCTCTGTCAATGCTCGCTGATGGCTGAACCGTGTGGGCGTGGCCAAATGGCGAATATCAATCCCTCGCCATATGCATACGTTTGGCTATAAATCACACATAGATCATCCGAATGGCACCAAACTGGATATGTATGACCTTTGTTCACCTCTAAAGAGCCCAACGGGTTTGAAATGTAATTTGACTTCACTGCGCCCCCTAAGTTAATACATCGGCTGTATCTCCTCGATGCATCAACCGATCTGCACCAGATTTTTTGACAGTCGTCGGGGAGCGCTGCCGAACACATTCACGTGTGTCGCCCGGTGGACGGGCGGGGAAAATGCGCAACAGCTTCTGCGGCGGCTGACGGGCGGCGGTGCTGGAAACTACGGCAGAGCTTCTGCGGTGGCGAGCGGGCTGCGGCTCTGGAAACTGTGCGAGAGCTTCTGCGGTGGCTGGAACCCCCGCGGTGACCAATAGGCCGGAGCGGCGCTTGCTGCGAGGGCCACCCGAGGCTGCTTGCAGCTTTAATTATTATTATTATTCAAATCTTTTTATTTGTTTTAAACATGTAAGAACAACAATAAAACAAACAAAAACAAAATGACAACAGGTGCTAACATCTCATATTTAGTAAGAGGGGAGGAGGGAGAAGGGAGGGATGGAGGAGGGGAGTGCTATATACTCAGGAGAAGTCTGTCTCAAAATACAAAAGAAATGGCTGTCAGGTGATATTGTATTGTTGGATTGAGTCGTTTATTGTATGTTTCAGATGCTCAAGCTTCAGATGGAACATAACATCTTCCATCCATTGCTTATGAGATGGAGGAGCAGCACTTTTCCAATTGAATAATATTAGGCGTCTTGCAAGTAGTGTAACAAATGCTGTGCCATTGGCCTGCTGCGTTGTTATTGGTGTAGTCGGAGAGACAACCCCAAATAAGGCAGTTAGAGCACTTCGATCAATATTCCTCTTACATATAAATGTAATCGTCCTAAAGATTGACTCCCAAAAGGGGAGGAGCCTGGGGCAAAGCCAGAAAATATGACTGAGACCAACAGGGCTGTGCCCACACCTAACACAAAATGAATCTACACCAGATTCATCTTGTGTTAATTAGCTAGAATTCCCTAATAAATTCTAGCTAATTTATTAGGGAACAAGTACAATCTGTGCAGCACCTTAAACTGTAGCAGGTTATGTCTAATGCAAATTGACGAAAAGTGGATTCTTGAGATTGCGGCCTGCCAGACTGTATCAGTAAATAGTTCCCCTAACTCTTCTTCCCATGACTCTTTCAGATGTTTAAATGATGGGGATGCAGCGTTCTGAATTTTGCCATATATAACTGATATTAAGCCCTTATCAGTCGGATTCATATCCAAATGTAACGCTACTTAAGGCTAGGCGCCTGACTACGGCCAAATATAACAAATGGCGCTCAACTAGATTCGGCTATGGAGCCCGTGGGTGTGAATAAAATACCATTAGACAAAAGTATGTTTAAGTTATTGTATTCAACTTGTTTTTTTCTTTCATATATATATGGAGATATGCAATAATAATAATATTTATAATAACAGTGATTTTCTATAATATAACCAAAAACACAACAAGGGAAGAAAAAAAACAACAAGCACTCAGCAACAAAACAATAAACCCTGATGTCACCCAAGAGTTTCTATTTTGGTCCAATCATGAATCCAAGGTGATCAATAGTCCATCAATCAATATCTGATTGTTTTCTTTTTTTTCCAAGATCCAGAGCAAATAGGTCCAGAATGAAAAAAATAGCTTGGTTCATTTAAATCCTACCGCGAAGCTGCGGTGATCCGGTAGCTCGCCATCCTGACGTGACACCGGGGGTGGGAAAAAACCTGACCTAAACAAGGTCATGAATAAAAATAAAACAAATTAGCTGTCATGTTTAAACATTGTTAAACTGTTATCCAAAATAAAAAAACAAACAATTACAAAAAAATAAACAAATAACTATATTCCATAAAGTGTTTTCTCATGATTTTTTTCAAATGAATTTCCAATTAAAGATCGCGATCAAATTCAAAGTTACATTCAGATTCAAATCAAGGGTATAGACCTTATTAAAGTTACCGGTAAAAGGTACAAATCAAATTAAAGTTACCGGTACAGATCAAATTAAAGTGCACTTTCACATTATATCTAAGTTTAATTGACGCAGTCAATTAAACTTAATTGACTTCCATATCGTTTCAATAAACAATTGTTTTTTTTTCCTTTTTTTTTCCCGTTGCGCAACTCCCCAATAAAAACAAATGACCAAGCCCAGAGTTCTATAGGCCGTTAGCAAAAATCAATCAAAAAAAATAACTAAAACTGTCCTAAAAGGACAAATCTACAAAAATCAAAAGGCCTATTTAATATTTTAACAATATATAATCTATTCGGCCACAAAATTAACAAAAAGAAAATGACCTTTTAAATCAATAAATAAACTTTTCAGTCATTAATGCACAGATTAAGTGGGCGTGTCGCCACCGCATTTCTATTTCCAAAGAAAACAAAGTACGTAAATTAAACGACTCACCGTCGAGCGGTCGACAGGAAACACCCAATTTAATCCTTCGGTCCTTTTTGTAAGCCTCGATCCAGCCGTATTCTTCTATAAGTTTAGAAGACGCCGAGACGAGCAGCTGGCCACAGGGACAGCAGCTACAGCGATTGAGATCCGAGTCACCTGTGACCCGTAACTTAAAGGGTGCTGTCAGATTGACCCGCCAAAATAAAATACGGGTTCCTTATTTTGTGCAGGTTACACCAACATTCATCAATCCACGTTATTCGAGGCAGCATTAATGAGAAATTAGCTTTCACGTAACTACGTACTTGGAGATACCTGAAGAAGTCAGCCTGAGGGACACCGAAGTCCCTTTTTAGCTGTTCAAAAGAAACAAATTGGCCTCTTTCAAAAAGGTCCTTAATGTAAGTTATGCCACTCTCGTGCCACTTCTGAAAGGATGGATCTATCAAGGATGGGGTGAACTGGACATTGCTTCGCACAGGAGATGCAGTTAGTGCATTTCTACATTGAAAATGAGTCCTAAATTAGAACCATATCTTTAGAGTGCCCCCAACAACTGGATTATTTGTCCTGTGACATTTACTCAAAGGTAAAGAGCTACATATTAATGAGCTAAGCAACACTGGATTGCTAAAATGTTTTTCCAGGTGGACCCAATCTGGAGATTCAGCACCTGTCTGATCCATAAACCATTACAAAAACCTATGGATATTGGTTGCCCAGTAATAGTAAAGGAAATTAGGTAGGGATAGTCCACCGTCCTCTTTCTGGCTCTAGATATTCCTTTCTAATTCTCGGAATGTTTTTATTCCAGATGAACACAGATATACAGTATGTTTGTTTAGTTCTTTGAAGAATTTCTTAGGAATAAAGACTGTTATGGTTTGAAACAGATATAAGAACCTTGGCATGATTGTCATCTTGACTGAGTTTATTCTTCCAACAAGAGACAGAGGGAGTTTTGACCACTTCTCCATGTCTAATTTAGCCTTATTCAGTGCCTTAGCAAAATTTTTGTTAAACAAGCAACTGTAATCATATGTTACGCAGACGCCCAAATAATTAAAAGGTTCAATAGTGATATCAAACAAAAGGGGGCTAAAGGGGCATCCTTGTTGAGTACCACGTGAGAGAGGAAAGAAACTAGAAGTGACCTTATTTGTTCATACTGATGCATGTGGTGCTGTGTAGAAAATGGTGATCCAAGTACAGAAAACTGGGCCGAATCCAAATTTTTTGAGTGTAGTGAACAAAAAATCATATTCAATTCTGTCAAATGCCTTTTGGGCGTCAAGGGATATCACTGCTTCAGGTTTGACATCATGGCGCTGATAGGTTACATTAAAGAGACGTCGCAAATTACTGGACATCTGCCTGCCCCTAACAAGGCCCGTCTGGTCCGGGTGGATAAGTTTGGGAAGAACATCTTCAAGCCTGCCAGCAAGGCCCTTTGCCAAAATCTTATAATCACAACATAGCAAACTAATTGGGTGATATGACTCACAGTGTAAGGGGTCTTTAGATTTTTTTAAGTATCAGTGAAATAATTGTTTGTGTCATAGTCACAGGTAGAGCCTTTTGTCTAATATCTCCCTAAAAACTCTTAGCAGTAAAGGGACTAATTTTGGTGCAAATATTTTAAAAAACTCTATGGGAAACCCATCTGGGGCAGGTGCCTTTTTTTATATATTCCTTTATTTAATCAGGTAAACCCCGTTGAGATCTAGATCTCATTTTCAAGAGGGACTTCGGCAAAAAAATTTGCAGTACTTAGCAAAACCTTTCCAGGTTTCATTTTTGTGATAGCTTGAGTTATTTCTGATATAGTAGTAGTGCCCTCCAATTTAGATTTGTCTGAGTCATCTAGAATGGGTATAGTCAAATTATTGAAAAAGTCTTCGATCAAGCAGTGTCACCAGCTTGAGAAGTATACAAATTCTCATAAAATGACTTAAACTGAGTATTAATCTCATTTTGGTTAGTAAGTATATTACCATGCCCATCCTTTATCACTGTAATGAAACCTGCAGATGTTGACTGTTTAAGTTGATGGGACAACATTTTGCCGGCACGATCCCCAGACTCATAGTAGGTGAGACGTGACCTCAGGTGCATGTCTATGGCTTTGGTACTAGTGATTGAATCAAATTCTGTTTGAAGTAGGATTCTTTCTCTATATATCATCAGAAGGTGAAGCTGAATGTAGTTGATATACGGTTTTAATTCTTTCAATAAGCTCTGAGGCCCGCTTAGCCCTCCTTTTATTTTCACCAGCAACGCAAAGATATCACTTGACCTCTCAGATATGCTTTTAGACTTTCCCAAAGTGTAGCATTGCTTATCTCAGGCGACTCATTCAACTCAATAAAAATAGCCATTTGTGCGTTGATAAAGTCGACAAACCTTTGTTCAGACAGCAGTCTGGGATTAAGCCGCCACGAAAAGTTGGGAAATTTGTCTTCAGGAAAGCCCAACCCTAGAGTAACTAGGGAATGGTCTGATATTACAATGCTGCAATAATCTACTTGGGTAACCATGGGCAAGAGCTTCTCATCAATCAGAAAGTAGTCAATCCTTGAGTAGGTTTGGTGTACTTGGGAGAAAAAAGGGAACTGTTTGGATGACAGATATTTGAATCTCCAGGGATCCACCATTCCGTATGTTTCAATAAACGTATTAATACAACGGGCAGAGTTACTAAGTGTGGCAACTTTTGGGCTGGAACGATCCAATGTTGGGTTCAAAGTGCAATTCAGGTCCCCACCTAGTATTAAGTTGTGCGACTCAAGATCCTGTAAGAGGGAAAAAAGATTGCTGAAAAAATCCACATTATCCCAGTTAGGGGCGTAAACATTAGCAAGAACACCAGGCCTATTAAATAATTTGCCTTGTGTGATGACATACCTGCCATTTTTATCCCTAATTGTTTTAGACTCTTCATATTGTACATCTTTATGTGTTAAGATAACTGCTCCTCTGCTCTTACTGTTGAAATCCGAGTGAAAATATTGTGTAAAGCCACCTCTGCAGAGTCTACACTGATCTTTATTTAGCAAATTGGTTTCTTGTAAATGCGACTTTGCAATTTATGAAGATGAAAGAATACTTTGTTGCGTTTGACCGGATGGTTTAATCCCCTGATATTCCAGCACACCAAAGTGGTGTTGGTTAGTGTCTTATTATTTGCAGAGGTAATAGACAGGACTAAACAAAGTAGGCATCCAACATGTAGCCCATGAGGGGAGTAGGGGAGAGAAAAAAAAAGGTCAGGGGGACGGGGGAATAATGAACACAAAATTAACAAATCACCTATAATAGAACGGCAAAAGAAGAAAAAATATATAGCCTCAAAAGGAGACCGCTGTACTTCCAGTTCTCAGAGTGTATCTCCTCACTATCCAAACCGATAAATGCTTACCACGTTAGCCCACACCAGAACCCAATTACAAACGGTAATTAAACTCAACGTTGCAATTTCTACAGCAATAATAACATTCCAATATAGCATCACAAGGCTTCAAAAAAAATGCAAGTATCAAAAAAGACAAAGCTTAGAATTCGAAGTTAGAGATTATGGTATGTCTCTTATATAAAGAAAACGCACTATAAGGCTCAATATACGCATGCATTACCTGTAAGATCCAATTGTTCAGCACTAATGTTATTGTCCTGCAACGGCGCCGTCCTGTCCTAATAACTCCAGCACATGCTGTCTTGCGAAAAGTCATGATGAGTGGGACGCTTCAGCGCTCAGCAACTCCTTCAGAACAAACTCCTTCGCATACTTTGGATCCTTGAAGGTCGTTTCTTATCCATCCGCCATAGTAATCCTTAACGTCGCTGGGTATCTGAGGCCGTAGCGGACTGCGAGGCAGTTTCCTTACTTTGGTAAAAGTGACGTGTTGTTTACTCACAGCTTGGGTGAAGTCCGGCAGGATGCGGATGGTGTCACCATCAGCGGTTGTTATCACTCCAGCCTCTGCTGCCTTTTTGAGAAATAATTCTTTTTCATAGTGACATTTAACCACAAACACCCTTGGTGGAAAATCATCTTGTAATTGCTTTGTACGGAGGGTCCGATGCACTCTATCCAGACTCAAATGTGTGACTCTCAAGTTTGTCCAGTCTTTTATTGAGTTTATCTTTGGCATTGTGCAGCTCCGTTTGGATTTCTATAGCCTTTTTGTCCATTTTCTTCAACAATTCTTGCCTCATTGACTGTATTTCCTCCATAATGGCATTCTGGTTGCCCGCTGCAGTCGTCATTGTTGAGTTTAAGCAAGCTAGGCTAGCCGAGCTGGCTTCCGCCTTAGAGGCCCTCGTGTCTTCTCCGAACTTGTTGACTTGAGATTTTTTTGGCATGCCTGAAAGGTTGGTTGTTGTCTAATATATACACAACAGCTTGTGCAAGGCTATATCACGTAATTTTATAAGAGCCGTATCATAAATGAAATGGTTCAGGTGTGGAGCTCACAAACCCACATCCTCACATGGCGCTGCCTCAACCGGAAGTCCATGTTGTTGGTGTTGTTGATTTAGAACGCTAGTGCAGAGAGGAAGAGACTGCTTGTAGATGAAGAATGTTTTGATGAAAATATTTACAAAAAGCGGAGGGAACACAGGGAGCCAGAGCTGAACAAAAACAGCAATCCAGAAATGCCGGTAGAGTAAACCAGGGAAGTAACGGGATTAAACAGGTAACAGGGTTTAGCAGGAGGAACCAGCAAGAAGGGACTCAGAATGAGATGAACAAGGAACAGATGGTTGATTAGAAACGGGTTTCAGGTGTGAGGGGAGAGAGCAGAAGGCAGGCTGAGGAGAAAGAGAGAGAAAATACACAGGGGGTAAGAGAGAGTACACAAGGGCCTGGGAAATGGATCTAACACTAAAGAATGACTAGACCTAATCAACACAATTAAACTAGAGTAACATGGAATAGCTAGAGACAAAAAATAAACATAGTAAACTCTCTTTGTCACTGAGAGCACATCACTGTGGTCCACTCCAGGATATGCTCACTGAGCCAACTTTTAGTGAAACAGGTTTGCTAAATGGAAGTCAAAATGTTCTAGTTGAGAAGCACCAGTTTGTTCATTTTGTTAATCCCTATATGTACTGTATATGTGTATTAGGGACCTGATAGTTGATATCTTCAATTTTTAGTGGTGTGCCGATCCATTGGCCACCGATCATAATCGGCCGATTTCCATGAAAAAGTATATGATCAGTGATTGCCAATCACTGTCTTTTTATCACCTGTATCTCATACTTTGAAGCCTGTAGGGAACACATGTGCAGCATGTCTCCCCCTTTCTTTCACACTGCACAAACACAAGGCAGCAATTGTAAGCAATGTTATGTGAAACTTTAATGTTCTGAGAGTGAATGGGGTAGTTTTGTGTTGTGATGAACAGAATACCTCGGGAGTGAGGCATGTCATGTTCCATAGAAATGCATCAACACAACAAATTTATTATGACATTTAAATAATAAGCACTTGACGGAATATGGGTATATCAACGCTCTCTGCAGGAAAAAATACATTCAGAGCAGCCAAACTGCAGGTAAAACAGAGGTGGAAGATACTGCGGTCCCACCAACAGCTCTCGCTGTTGGACTGCTGCTATGTGCTAGTAAGATGTAATATTTCACAGACTTAAGCTCTACCAGACTGTAGACTCTCACATTGAACATCTGCTTAAAGCTGCAGTACGAAACCATTGTATTAAAATTTTGCTATGTCCTAACATTAGCCAGATAATCTGTGAAAAAAATCAAGCTCCTCTGCCTCCTCCCTGTATTCTGCAGAATTACACTGCTCGGTCAGAAACAACCAATCAGAGCCAGGAGGCGAGTTTTATTACTCTCAGTTACTCTTTACAGTCGTCCTTTGGACTGAATACTTGGTGCAAAGTGCCTACAAGTTTTTTGTATGCTTTTGTCTAAATTAGGTGATTTTATATTTCCATTTTGTCAGCTCATATAGCCAGTACCATTTATACCTAAATCAAAAAATTAACAGCCAATCCATGAGATCGGTATTGATGATCGGCAGTAATCAGCCCCTCATGGGTGATCGGAATCGGCAGCAACAATTTTGTTTCTTGAGATACACTTAAATATTCCTCCTTCCTAATTTTCTAACTTTGCATTGTTTCATTTTGAAGGGGTTTTTACTTTTTTCCAGAAGAAAAAAAGCATCTTCTTGTTATGGGCCTTATAATGTACTTATCAAAATTATTTATCTTTTTTTGATTCTAACCACATTCAATTTGGCCACATTAATAAGTGAATTTACAATAGTGGACTTATGTTATTAAATTAATCAATAGCATTGTAAAACGTCTAGGACTTTACAAAATGTATGTTAAATACTTTATTCTAATCTTTATTGTAGTGTTTTAGGGGTGTCAGTTTAATTGTGTTGTGCTCTTTTAAACTTTCAAATGAATTCTTTCATGATCACTCAAGCTGGCTCCATTATTTGATATTTTTTCCAATTTTAAGCTTAGGGGACATTCTCTTTTAACATAAGGCCTGATTATTTAGATAGTTGCTTCCCATAAAAAATAAAGAACTTTAGATTTCCTTAGGTTCAGAAGAAATGTGCAAGAAGGGAATAATTTGTCATAATGATGCATCCTGTAAAAACGTCACCTTCCCAAGAAAATGGGCTAAGAATTTTTTTTTTTCTAACCAAAAGTGAGTTTTTTGGAAATTAAAAGGGGATGATATATTTGCCATAATCACTTTTGGCAAAAAGTGACATAGGCCATTATTTTAGGAAGGTGATAATAAGCATGTTTAGTCATTGTTTAGGATCATATTTGAGTATTTCTGTGTGTGTCTAGGAGAGTTCCACTGTAGTTTTGAGGAGGAGGCATTATGCTCATTCTCTCAAGACAAGTTGGATGAGTTTGACTGGATAAGACAGAGTGGCACCAAAGAGGGCACCACATACACACCGAATACAGGACCGAGCTCTGACCACACCGGCTCAAGTCAAGGTACACACACACACAAACAGAAACACAGACAGATAGATCTCTATCCAACTGACAACTTTGTATTAACTTCCATTTATTTTAGTAAGTAATTTATGCATAATCCCATAAAATACTTGTGTGCTAGAGACTGGAGTGGGACATGGTGCCTTAACTTGTGCACTGCTTTGGCTTTATCATGTTGAAGAAGAGCTGAGTTGAAAAGAGAAGGTCTTGATTATAGTCTATGTTTCTATCTTTGGCCATGAATGGTGCTACAAATTAACTTCCTCTAGTTGATGACTAGAACACACACCCACTAGTACACCCCTTCCCAACCCTGGTCCTCAAGGCTAACTGCCCTGCATGTTTTAGGTATTTTCTTGCTTCAGCCCAGCTGATTTCAATTGACGACTGATTAACAGGCATTTGTTGAGCTGCAATCAGTTGAATCAGGCACATTAAAGCAAAGAAACCTCTCAAACATGTAGGACAGTGTGCCTTGAGGACCAGGGTTGGGAAACACTGCTCTAGTAAATGGAGTGTTCAGTACATCAGAACTTGTTTGGGAAATGTGTTTTCATCTAATCTTTTCCATGAACTCTTTCGGAAAAGCCAAAAACCAGCTCAAGCGAGCCCTTTTTTTTTAAGGAAGTAATTTCATATTTTGATATTTCCATTACTCTTTTCTAACACAATACTGTGTTACACAATACACAATACAGTACAAAAATGCACATAAGAAATGCTGATAGAAACATGGCTTAAAAATAAAATATCATACCATACCAACTTTATTTATGAAGCACTTTATACACCAACAGGACCAAAGTGCTATACACAATCATAAAATACAATGCGATTATAAAATAGAAAAGACTGAAATATAAAATACATACAGACACAATAAAACAAATAAAACAAAGTGTAACCTCTCAGACTGTGCCAAAAGCCAAAGAAAAAGACACTTTGTCTTTGGTACCTTCAGAAGCAGCTGATCAGCTGACCTGAGGGAACGGGACAATGTGTAAGAATGTAACAGCTCAGACAGATAGGGAGGGGCGAGGTCATTAAGAGCTTTAAAAACAAATAAAAGAATTTTAAAATGAATCCTAAAATGTACTGGCAACCAGTGTAAGGAAGCTAAAACAGGGGAAATACGGTCAAATTTTCGTGTACCTGTTAAAAGACATGCAGCAGCATTTTGTACCCTCTGAATAGAATAGAATAGAATAGAAGTACTTTATTCATCCCAGCAGGGAAATTACTTTGCAGTTACAGCATAGAGACAAGACACAATAACAACTACCACTGAGTAGTAGTTGTAGATAAAATAAAAATAAAAAATAAAATATAAAATGCTATAAATTGTAAAACTATAAAATGCTGTTAATATAAAAAGCAACTTAAGAGCAGTCCTTGCAAAGATTCAAAAAATGCAGATATGTACAGTACAGACCAAAAGTTTGGACACACTTTCTCATTGAATTCAATGAGAAAGTGTGTCCAAACTTTTGGTCTGTACTGTATATGTAAATATATGTACAGCAAGTGTGCCACAGTGCAGTTGTGCAAAATTGGACTGATTAGTGCAGAACAATGATTTAGCTTTTATTGTACAGTGAGATGGCATGTGGCAGGAAGGATTTCCTGTATCCCTATGACAGCGGAGCTGGAGCAGTCTATGTGAGAAGGTGCTCCGCTGTCTGTCCACTATGTGGTGGAGAGGGTGCTGTTTATTGTCCATAATAGACAGAACCTTCTTCAGTGTCCTCTTCTCCACCACAGTTTCCAGGGACTCCAGCCTTAGTCCCAGTGCAGAGCCAGCTTTCCTGATGATTTTGTCCAGTCTATTAGAGTCGCTGGCTCTGATGCTGCTTCCCCAACACACAGCAGCAAAGAAGATGGCACCGGCAACAACACTGTGATAAAAGACCTCCAACATCTTGCTGCACACATTGAAGGATCTCAGCTTCCTTAAAAAATAGAGTCTGCTCATCCCCTTCTTGCACACAGCGTCAGTGTTAGATGCCCAGGCCAGTCTGTTGCCGATTACAACTCCCAGGTATTTGTAATCCTCCACCTCCTCCACCACTTCCCCTTTGATCTTCAGTGGCCGTGAAGGTGTCTTCTTCCTTCTGAAGTTAATCACCATCTCTCTGGTCTTACTAATGTTGAGCCTCAGGTGATTCTGTTCAGACCACTCCACAAAGTCGTCCACCAGTGTCCTGTACTCCCCCTCCCCTCCATCCCCTATACACCCGACAACCGCTGAGTCATCAGAAAACTTCTGTAGGTGACATGACTCAGAGTTGTACTGGAAATCAGTGGTGTACAAGGTGAAGAGAAAGGGAGAAAGCACAGTTCCCTGTGGAGCTCCTACGTCACTGACCACCACATCAGACAGGACACTGCCCAGACAGACAAACTGTGGCCTGCCTGTCAAGTAGTCAGTAACCCAGGAGATCACTGAGTCGTTGACACCCATCCTCCGCAGCTTCTCACCCAGTAGCAGAGGCTGGATGGTGTTGAAGGCACTGGAGAAATCAAAGAATGTGATTCTCACAGTGTCTCCTCCACCATCCAGGTGCGAAAGTGCTCGTTGCAGCAGGAAGAAGACGGCATTGTCAACTCCAAAGTGGGGCTGGTAGGCAAATTGCAGGGGTTCTAGAAACCTCACCCGAGGCCTCAGCTGGGCCAGGACCAGTCTCTCCATGACCTTCATCACATGAGATGTGAGAGCAACTGGTCTGTAGTCCTCTGGGTCGGATGGCCTTGGCTTCTTGGGAACAGGAACCACATGTGATGTCTTCCACCGCAGCGGGACTCTCTCCAGCCTCAAGCTCAGGTTGTACATGTGTGCCAGTACAGGGGACAGCTGGCCGGAGCAGGTCTTCAGGATCCGTGGTGTAATGCCATCAGGTCCTGCAGCCTTCCCCTGGTGTAATCGCTCCAACTGTCTCTTAACCTGGCCTGTAGTCACCGTTAGCTGGGGGTAGGTGTTGTTGTCTGCAGTGGAGATGGGGGAGAAGGGGGTGGATGGGGGGCTGAAGGAGAGGTGGTGTGCAGGAGAATGCCGGTAGGTGGTTTGAACAACTTGGGGCAGTGTGGATGTGTGGGGGGATGGTGGTGGTAGGGAGTAGCAGGAGGTGAGCTAAACCTGTTGAAAAACTGGTTGAACTGGTTTGCTCTATCCAGGCTCCCAGATGTCTGTGTGTCCTTCCCCTTCATCCCAGCAATGTGCTTCATTCCTTTCCACACATCTCTCACACTGTTCTGCTCGAGTTTGGACTCAAGCTTCCTCCTGTAGTTGTCCTTGCATGTCCTCAGTGTCTCTCTGAGTTCACGCTGGACTCTCCTCTGCTCCTCCTTATCTCCAGACCTGAAAGCCATCTTCTTTTTGTTTAGAAGTGCCTTCAGGTCACTGGTAATCCAGGGTTTGTTGTTGGAGAAGCAGCGCACGGTCCAGGCTGGCATGACAGTGTCCTCACAGAATCTGATGTAGTCCGTGATGCAGTCAGACATGTTGTCGATGTCCTCCCCATGAGGCCCACAGAGCACATCCCAGTCTGTCGACCCAAAGCAGTCCTGCAGTGCCTCAGCTGCCTCCTGTGTCCACCTCCTCACCGTCCTGATGCGCACAGGCTGCCTACTCACTAGAGGGACATACTTGGGAGTCATCCTTACCAAGATGTGGTCCGACCTGCCAAGTGGGGGCAGGGCTGTGGCGCTGTATGCATCTTTGGCATTAGCATACAGGAGATCCAGCATTTTGTTTTCCCTGGTGGGACAGTCAACATACTGCTGGAAGTTGTGTAGAGTTTTGTCCAATGAGGCATGGTTAAAGTCACCTGTGATGACCATGAAGGCGTCCGGGTGTTGAGTCTGGAGTTTGGCTGCGGTAGAGCTGATGACGTCACAGGCCACCGCTGCATCAGCTGATGGGGGAATGTAAACAGCGGTCAAAATGGCGGACGTAAACTCCCTCGGTAAATAATACGGCCGCATTCCCACAGCCAGAAGTTCAATGTCCGGGCTACAAATCTGTTCCTTCACGTTAACATGACCGGGATTACACCACCTCTCACTCACATAAAGTGCAATCCCACCGCCCTTCTTCTTCTGACTCTTGGAAAAGTGCCTGTCCCCCCGCACCAAGGAAAATCCAGGGACCTCCACGCTGTAGTCCGGAATAAGCGAGTGCAGCCAGGTTTCCGTGAAGCAGAAGATACTGCACTTCCTGTACTCCTTCTGGGTCCTCACCAGCACCGTGAGTTCGTCTGCCTTATTCCCCAAAGACCTCACGTTCCCCACAATAATTGCCGGTACTGCTGGTTTGTGCCGTCTCCTCTTCTCACTCCGTTTAACTCCAGACCTGCAGCCCCGGCGTCTCCTCCGTATCTCCTCTGGGACCACAGGCCTGTCTCCGGGCAGCAGCAGAGGCTTACACAGCGCAATCAGCTGTTCACGCGCGTAAACAATGCCGCTACTCCGTTCGGCGAGGTTCTCCGTAACAAAGAGTAGAAAAAGTAGCAGAAGAACGCGGAGAACAGCAACAAAACCACATCCAGCCATTGTGGAAAGCTTAACTGATGGTCTATGGGTTCTTTAAGCACGGATCCTTAATCGGTTACAGCAAATATACACAGATTAACACACACGACGGGAGCTGCGTCTGCAAGCAGCCAGCTGTGCCAGCGCCAAAAAAAAAAAGCTGAAGCTGGGAAATATATAAATCACTGACTTCTATGTAAAGTACATTACAGTAATCCAGCAGTGTGGTCACAAATGCATGGATCAATGTTTCAAAGTGCTGTCTGGAGAGAATAGGTTTTACTTTGGCTAGCTGCCTTAAGTGGAAAAAGCTGTATTTTACAACAACGGCTTTAATTTGTGCTTCCAGCTTAAGACCAGCATCCATCTTGACCCCTAAATTTGTAATAACCGGCTTGACATACTGGGCCAAAGTGCCAAGATTGGTCAGGGAATCTTAAGTGGATCTGCCAAAAATCACCACCTCTGTCTTATCCTCATTAAGTTTCAAGAAATTTAGGCCCAACCAGGCCTTCAAATCTTCCAGACATAAAAACAGAGAGCGAAGAGAGGTGGAGTCTGTGTTCTTCATTGGTAAATATATCTGTGTGTCATCTGCATAACAATGAAAAGCAATCCCATATTTTCTAAAAATAGAGCCAAGAGGAAGGAGGTACAACAAGAAAAGAAGAGGGCCTAGAACTGAGCCCTGTGGGACACGACAGTGGAGCAGAAGGGGACCTATGGGCATCAAGACAGACACAGAAAGTACGCTTGGCCAAATAAGATTTAAACCAATCTAGTGCGATGTGACCGATGCCCACCTACTGTTTCAAACGAGAAAGTAAAATGCCATGATTAACTGTATCAAAAGCAGCTGATAAATCCAACAGCACCAAAACAACACAGTTACCAGAATCAGTTGCTAAAAGTATATCATTAAAAACTTTTAAAAGAGCTGACTCTGTGCTATAAAATGGTTTAAAACCAGACTGGAAAACCTCTAAAATGTTATGTTCATTAAGATAAGCCATTAGCTGATTATAGACTACCTTCTCAAGAATGTTTGAAATAAAAGGCAGTTTAGAGATGGGTCTATAATTCACCAGAACAGTAGGATCCAAGATCGGTTTCTTAAGTAGAGGCTGCAGAACTGCATGTTTCAGAGTTTTAGGAACAACACCTGAGGACAAGCTGCCATTTACAAGAGCAAGGACAGAAGGACATATAGTAAGAAAAACATCTTTAAATAATTGGGGAGGAATAGCATCATCTGGAGAACCAGTTGGTCTTAAGTGACCAACCGCCTCCTGCAAAGACTGCAACGTCTCACATTCAAAGCTGTAAAACAGCAGAACAAGGCAGAAAAACTGAAGGGTCATAAGCAGAGAGGACGATCTGGGCCCTAATAAAAGCAACTTTCTCATCAAAAAAGTGTAAAAAGCTTTCACATACAGTAGGTGAAGTCTCCATAAAACCACTATGTGGATTATTTAGAACAGAGTTGATGGTTTTAAATAAAATAGCAGGATTGTGACTGTTTGATACAATCAGATCCGATAGGTGTCTTCTTTGGGCGTCTTTTACAATCCTTTGATAACGGCGCCAGCATTCTTTCAGGACTTGGAGTGGCACCTGTAGTTTGTCCTTTATCTATTTGCGTTCAGCTCTGCTACAGTCTCTCCTGCAGCCCAGTGACCTCATTTAACCAGGGTTCACACTTGGATTTTGGAAGTCTAGTTTTTAGTGGTGCCACCAAATCCAGAGCTGCTTTACTGGTAGAATAAAACCAGTTGCTGAGTTCCTCGGTGTTATTTCCCACAGCCTCTGGGATGGTACAGTTCTGATTAAAAACAGAAGAAAACTGACCAGCAGTAGAAGGGTTAAGAACACGACAGAATTGAGCTGCAACGTGTGCTTTAGCTTTAGCACAGGAAAGCGTTATCTCAAATAAGACAAGCATGTGATCAGAAAACAATGAGTTACCAATCACTAAATTAAAAACTGGTAGACCATAAGATAAAACCAGATCAAGAGTGTGACCATGCTCATGGGTAGCACCAGTCACAGACTGCACCAAATTAAAAGAATCAATAACATTAAGAAATGACTAAGCCATAGGTGAATTAGGACAACAGACATGAATATTAAAATCACCAACAATGAGAACTCTGTCATACCTCAGCATGATATCAGCCAAGAAATCAGAAAAATCATTTATAAAGTTTTTGTTGTACTTCGGTGGCCGATAGACTGCCGCACACAACACAGTGTGAGAGCTGCCAAGTTCAAATAGGCTAAGCTCAAAGCTACTAAACGAGGGTAGAGGCAACTGTTTACAAGTAAAACAACTTTTAAAAACAGTCACTATTCCTCCACCGGAGCCCGACATCCTTGGAGAATTAAAATAGCCGCAGTTCTGCGGTACAAGTTCATTAAAAATGCTGGAGTCACCTGAACCACTTGTCCATGATTCTGTTATGAATAAAACATCTTATCCTTGAGAGGAAAAGAAATCCCTAATGACGAAAGTTTTATTTGCCAGCAACCTGGCATTAACCAAGCTGATCCTGGCAGAAATCAGCGGGTCTACACCATCTGCTGGCGTCCGGGACTCCCGGCAAAGAGGCCGCAGGTTGCTGTGATTCACCCTGCATTTACAGGGCCGAGAAGTGCAGGGACCACGGGACAGGAATACTCCGTGTTGGCCTCCACTGATGGGTACCACACAGGCGTCCACAGGATCCAATACACAAAATGGGCAGGAAAGGCGAGGCACCCGCCCGCACATCCTGAACGAGGCCGAGAAACTGCACCACGAAGCAGCCTTTAATACTAGCCGACCGCTGCGCTTTCCACAGCGGTGAGCTCGGAAAGGTAGAGTCCAGAAATGACACAGGTGAGCCAGAATGCCCAACAGCAGGTTCGATGATTTGTCTGTAGTATAAGTCCTTGATAACATATTTCCCATCGAGGTTCCAATGTCCAGCAATGTTTGGCGATCATACACAATCAGAGAGTTTACACTTGTAATAAAATTAAGAGCGGAAAGCAGACACAGGCAAAACAGGAGGAGCGTCAGACGGCAAGCCTCAAACACCGGCGCCATCTTCAAATAAAACATTCCAGTAGTAGGAAACCTCAGGACAAACCCAGAACTCTTTGGTGAGAGAATATCCCTTCTGGTCTTAGTGTCAACATTGTGGGAAGCCGTTTAATGTACATGCAGAATCAAACCAATACCACAGTACTGATACCATCTGTCTCTCACCTCATCTCTGGTTCATATACATTTTTATTTAATCTTTCACTTTACTCTCCCCCATCCTGTCCTTTTTGTCTTTTTGTTGTTGTGTTATATCATTGTAAATGTATTTTAATTTAGGTATGTATCATTATTTGAATTTTGCAGTATCCTGAACAGATTTTGTCCTGCCAGTTAATAATTGTGATGTTATTTAAAGAATTTTCTTTTTTTTTTAAATTATATAAAAAAAGTCAAGGAAGGGAAATGTGTGATTCAGGAGATGTGAACAGGAGCTGGATCAATGGCTTCTGGAAGAGACAGAGTGTTAGATATGGAAGGTTGTCAGGTAAGTTCTTGAATGAAGTTCTAGATCAGAGGTGTCAAACTCCAGTACTTAAGGGCCACTGTCCTGCAGTTTTTTAGATGTGCCACAGGTACAAAACACTGGAATGAAATGTCTTAATTATCTCCTCCTTGTGTAGATCAGTTCTCCAGAGCTTTAATGACCTAATTATTCTATTCAGGTGGTGCAGCAGAGGCACATCTAAAAGTTGCAGGACAGTGGACCTTGAGGACTGGAGTTTGACAACTGTGGTAGATGATCAAGCTTATGTTTTGCTGATGAAGTAGGAGCCTTGGAAGGAGACGTAATAAATTTATATTGATTGTTCGATGAGGTCAGATCAGCATGGATCAGAGACCAGGGAGGTAATCCAAAAATTAGCCACAAAACAGTAGAACGTTGGAGAGTAGGCAGACAGGTGGGTACTAAGAACTGAGCAGCTTGGACCTAATGCCAAGGACATCCACAGAACAAGACACTGGCAGCGTAACAGGAACGATTCAGACCACTTGGACCAGGCGGTAGACCTCAAATACAGAGGACAAACAGGCAAATGTGGGCACAGGTATTGAAGAACATAGGGGGAAAAAATCACACTTAGGGGGCTAGAGATTACCAGTGTAGAACATCAAGTGCTGAATGAACCTACAGCTAGGCTTGTCGCGATGAACAATAAATCAATTAATCGCACGATAACTTAAATCGACCTCATTTTAATTATCGGCTTTATCATTTCTTCCGGCCTTTTTCTCTTTCTGTTGATGACACTCTATAAAAAAAGTCTCCACTCCGGTGCTCTCCACTGACCTCTCCCTTCCTCATTTCCTTAGTGTTATGCAGTCCTTCTCAAATAGTGGGGCGCGCCCCCCTGGGGGGCGCAGTGCGATGCCTGGGGGGACTCATGTGACCCAGTTTTGACTTTTCTTATTCACACTTTGAAAGTAAAATGGTATAGAATAAAGTGTAATTGCACATCTGCTACAGTAGGGGGCAGTGGCACTGTTATTGTCAGACTGAGCGTGCGGAATAGGGTTTTTTGCACAGCGCAAGTGCACACTGCGCACAACAAGTGATATAAAGTGCACTGAAGAGACACCATGGAAAAATATTTAACAGGGATGAAAAGAAAGGTGAAGAGAGACCAAGATAATGAGACAAACAAAAGTCATCTGAAAGCTCAGACGAGGAAATATGATGAAGCGTTTGTAGCACTTGGCTTCACTGTGACAAAGGTGGGAGACGAGGAAATGCCGGTGTGTCTTCTATGTCTTAAATTGTTGGCAGCGGACAGCATGAAATCTAATAAATTAAGACGTCAGTTAACAACATTAAACCCCAATCACGCTGATAAGCCGCTTGAGTTTTTTAATTGAAAATGTGTCAAATATTGCTAGCAATCATCCCGCTTTATGAACGCTACGTCAGAAAACCAGCGAGCACTGTGAGCTTTTTACAAGGTGGCGTACCAAACTGCTCAGTGTAAAAAGCCCACAACATAGTGGAGGAGCTGATACTGCCTGCAGCGTTAGACATGGTGTCCATCATGCTGGATGACGAAAGTGCTGCAAAAATAAAAACTATCCATCTGTCCAATGACACCATTGCCAGACGTATAAATGACATTGCTAACGATCTTCTAGAACAGCCGGTAGATAAACTCAAAGACAAACGTTTTGCCCTACAATTTGATAAAGCAACTGACAGCAACAGAGGCTGCTTGTTTGTGTCTTCTGTATGCTTTGATATGACAAACGCCCTGTGTGATAATCTTCTTTTTTGTAAATGTGTCAGAAACAGAGCCACAGCTGAAGAGCTATTCAAAATTCTGGACTGCTTCCTGACTGAGAATGGGCTAAAATGGGAGAACTGCATCAGCGTTTGCAGTGATGGTGCACAGACCATGGCAGGGATGAGAAAAAGAGTTTAGGCACTCATCAAAAAGGCCTCACCCAATGCTAAGTGGACACACTGTGTTATACATAGAGAAGCACTGGCTTCAAGGCACCTTTCCTCTGAATTAAATGAGGTTATGACTGACATCATAGGTGTGGTCAATTTTATAAAGACCAGACCGCTAAAAACAAGAGTCTTCTCTGCCATCTGTGAGGAGATGGGAGCTGAACATCAAGCTGTGCTGTTTCACAGTGAGGCAAGGTGGCTGTCACGAGAAAAAGTTTTGCCCCAAGTTTTTGAGCTCAGAGAGGAGATAAGAATGTTTTTGGTTCAGGAGCACAAGTATGAAGTCGCAGAAAAATTTAGTGATGAGAACTTCCTGGCAAAACTAGCCTACCTGAGCGGCATATTTGGAAGGCTTAATGAACTGAATATAGACCTTGAAGGGAAAGACAAACACCTCCCTCAGGTCACAGACAAGATCAGCTCTTTCACTCAAAAGCTTGCAAGGTGGAGCAGGCGACTTGAAAGAAATACTGATTCATTTGAAAACATGCATGAATTTGTGGTCAGTACTGAGTATGATGCCATCTCAGTGATTCCCTGTATCAAGCAGCATATTTCATTATTGATGGGATTCTTTGAAAAGTACCTCCCTGAAAACAGTTCCCAGGATGACTGGGTCAGAGATCCTTTCAATGCACCAGCTGACACTTGACATGACATCTGACTCCACATTGAGACTGAGGTTCACACCATAGACACTGAGTGAATTCTGACTGAGTGTAGAGAAGGAGTATCCACTCCTAGGGCAGAAGGCTATGGACATTCTTATTCCTTTTGAAACATCATATCTTTGTGAGACTGGCTTCTCTGCTGTTGCTGCACTAAAGACCAAGTACAGGTCCCAGCTAAACATTGAACAGGAGCTGAGAGTTGCCGTGTCATGCTTGAAACCCCGCTTCGAAAAGCTGTGTGCTGCAAAACGTGCTCATTGTAGCCATTAGTTCTATATTTCTTTTTTTGTTTATTTAATGTCAATAAGAATACAATGTTATAAAGAGGACATAGTGCTTCTCATTTCCAGTCATCAGAAGGGAAGGTGCTTCCTGTGGCAGAAGGTGTTTTCCTTCTGCCACAGGAAGAAGGAAAACTTTCTGTGCTGTGCTGTGTTACTAGGAGAAGCTGCATTCATCACCCATGCACCACAAATTTTGAACAAACTTCCAGAAAACTGTAAAACAGATGAAACACTGACTTCCTTTAAATCTCGACTAAAACCCCACTTGTTTAGGATTGTATTTGAAACGTAATCAATTAAAAAATTTAATGATGGAACTTGACTTAATGTCATGTTTTGATTGTTGATTCTATGTTGCATTGTGTTTCTGTGTTTGATATGATGTAAAGCACTTTGAAATGCCTTGCTGCTGAAATGTGCTATACAAATAAAATTTGATTTGATTTGATTTTGATTTGGACTTCGGGTGTCAGCTGTTTGGGATTCCCCTCCGTAATTTCCCCTCAGAAAGCACGGCTAGGAATCCGTGCTTTCTGATTGGCTACCTGCCACATTCAACAGGCTGCGTTCTCGCTCCCAGTCGGGGAAAACCCCTGATTTACATCGGCGAGGCCACGACGATCTACCGTAACGGTTACAAAATCGCAAGCGAGAATCTTAGAACGGCCAAGGTTCTAAGGGGGAAATTGGGGCAAAAAATCATATAGTGTGAACTATTGCATCAGGTAGTCGGATGTGCCCATTTTCTCTATTTAAATCTAATGATTACTGAAGAGCAATATAGTGTAGACTTCATAATCTGCACTCTTTTGGTTGAATGTAGTTTTCATTTCCACTTTGGCTTTATGTTGTTAAGTATTTATTCAAGTAAATTTTTTGTTAATGGAGACTGAGAATCTATTTTATTTTTGTTTTTGGTTGTTTTGTTTATTTTGTTTATCAGTTCCAGTGTTAAGTGTTCTTTTGAAAATAAAGTCTATCTTTGGCAGGAAATAGCATGCATTATTATTCCATTAAATCAGTGTAAAAAGGTCTTCAAACAATATTATCATTTATCGCAATAATTTTTGAGACAATCACTCAGCACAATTTGTTATTGTGACAGGTCTACCTATAGCAGCTCCCTATATCCAGGCAGCAGGCTTGATGAGGAATTTCCTGCAGCTGTGGGAAAGCAGCTTGCATGCTCAGCAGCAAAGATCCTAGGAGGAACAGGAGGCCTCACACAAACACTCACACAGCAGAACCCAACAGTCAGGCTTTCTCATCTTGTATTGGAGCCCATACAGTGGGTACGGAATGTATTCAGACCCCTTTCAATTTATTACTCTCTATTTCATTGTAGCCATTTTCTAAAATCAAAAAAGTTCATATTATTTCTTGTTAATGAACACTCAGCATCCATTTTGACATAAAAAACAGAAATGTAGACATTTTTGCAAATTTATTGAAAAAGAAAAACTGAAATATCACATGGTCATAAGTATTCAGACCCTTTGCTGTGACACTCATATTTAATTCCCATGCTGTCTATTTCTTTTGATCCTCCTTCATTGGAGTCCAGTTGTGCTTAATTAAACTGACTGGACTTAATTAGGAAATGCACAAACCTCTCTATGTGAATCCTAACAGCTCACAGTGCATGTCAGAGCAAATGAGAATTATGAGGTCAAAGGAAGTGTCTATGGAGCGCAGAGACAGAATTGTGACTAGGCACAGGTCTGGTCAAGTTTACAAAAGAATTTCTGCAGCACTCAAGGCTCCTAAGAGCACAGTGGCCTCCATAATCCTTAAATATGAAAGCCTGCATAGAGTTTGCCAAAAAGCACATGAAAGACTCCCAGCCTATGAGACATAAGATTCTCTGCCCCGATGAAATGCAGATTTAACTTTTTGCTGTGAATTCTAAGTGGTATGTGTGGAAAAAACCAGACACTGCTCATCACCTGCCCAATATAATCCCAACAGTGAAACATGCTGGTGGCAGTATCATGCTGTGGGGGTGTTTTTCAGTGGCAGGGACAGGATAACTGGTTGCAATTGAAGGAAAGATGAATGCAGCTGTGCACAGGGATATCCTGGAAGAAAACCTCTTCCAGAGTGCTCAGGATCTCAGTCTGAGCTTCTTGGTGGTTGAAGTGTGCTGCAGCTGAAGGAGGAACAGCTTGTCCTGCTCTCTCCCGTCTTTACTGATAACTTTGCCTGAGCTATTTTTAAAGTGACAGTTTTTATAGTTATATTCACATTTTCAACATCATAACTGGATTACTACAAACCTAAGGACTGGGGGATTTTCTTACTTTTATTTTTACCTTGCTTTTCTTCATCTCCAAGTTGAACCAGGACAAAATGCCTCCGGCCGACCCCAAGGACATTAGCAGTATTATACAACGACTTCAGTCTATAGAAATGAAGATCAAACAGCTGGAGGTGAACTTTGAAATCAACACTAACTGTGGAAATCATACAACTCTTCCTCAAATCAACGGAGAGATTGTACGCCTCGCATCAAGCAGCTCACCCTGGAAAGCTCTGGGTGCCAAGCTGAAGCAAAAGTCTCACACCGCAGATCCGATGAGGCGACTGACAGGGAGAACCCCTCACCTGGACGAATCAGCGTGGCAGGCTCTGAGCCGAAACCCACCTTCAACCTCAACACCTGCTCCACCAAAGAAAAACAAACAAGCAGCTGCAACCAAAACGGTTCCACCGACCCCGCTCCCAAGGACAAAGCGACCAGCCCGAGCCTCAAAACATTCTGACTCTGTGGGAATCCCACTGAAAAACAGATTTTCTGTACTCCAGCCTGAGCCTCTGAGTGAAACCTCGCCTTCAAACATCAACAATGAGGCAAGTCTAACACATCCACCCCCCAAAGCCCCAAAGGACAAAGTGGCTACCAGGAAAACGAAAGGTATGCCAAAAGTGCTTATTGTTGGAGATGAGGCAGTAAATGGAATCAGTCATGTGTGCAATCCCAAGAAAACGAGAGTGATTTCTTTTCCTGGTGACACTGTATCTGATTTAACTCGTAAAGTTCTTTCGCTAACTGCTGATCAGCCAGATATTGAGTCCTTAGTTGTGCATGTTGGAGCCAACGATGTGGCAAAGCAGAAATCTGAGATTCTGAAAAAGGACTTTAATATTCTACTGAACACTATGGGAAAGTTAAAAATGAAATTATTTCTCAGTGGTCCAATTCCATCACCTCAATGGGGAGACGAAAAACACTCCAGGCTGGATATGATAAACAAATGGCTGATTAAAAGCTGCTCTGCCAGCTCAGTGACCTTCATCGATAACCTCTGGATCTATTGGCAGCATTTTCACCTTTTTGGAAGAGGCGGACGCAATCTTAATAAACATGGGATAAAGCTACTCACTGCAAACCTTTTTCATTTTATCAACAAGGACAGCAACGTGATCATCGCTTCAGAAGAACAGGCTCAAGGATTTCTGACTAGGAAGAAACCCTCTGCTTATCAGGAACAACCAGTTTCAAAACAAGCTGATACATCGACTGGAGACGGAGCGACTGGTTCCCTTCCTCCTTCTCCCCTCCCTCTCTGCTCACCCACTTATTCACAGGATTCACAAGATACACATGAATAAATGTCTTCTGGACCGGAGTTTCTTAAATTTACAGATGGAATGAATCAACAGGTTGTACTTGGGACGTCTCTCCTTAGCGCTCACATAGCAGACCTCACTTCATTTAAGCCACCTGACTCTAACTTCCCAGAGGATCCATCACTCTGCGTTTCTGAGGTCTGAGGCCGGGGTCCAGATTTTATCTTTACATCCTTCTTACCCCAGAATGTGTCTGGCCCCCCGGCACTGCAGAACAGGACTTTACCTGTCCGGATCACTACAAGAAAATTTACAAGAAACAGAAACATAAAATACAGCTGTTTTAATTCAAACATCAGACTCTTCCCTTGCCTAAAAGAACCTCAGACTGAAGAACTCTTGGCCTCCAAGTCACTTAAACTAACCCTTTTAAATACCAGATCTCTCTGTGCTAAAGCTCTATTAATTAATGATTTCATCACTGAGCATAATATCGATGTTATGTTTCTGACAGAAACATGGTTGAATGACAATAATGAATTGATCGTACTAATTGAATCTGCACCTCCTAACTACAATTTCTTCAGTGAGAATAGAAAACACAAAAAAGGAGGAGGTGTGGCTTCAATATTTAAGAATACCATAAATTGTAGTAAAATCTCTTTGGGTCACTTCACCTCTTTTGAGTATCTTGGAATTGAGGTTAAGGGCCACAAACAAACTTTGACAGTAACTCTATACAAAACTCCAACTTTTGTGGAAAATTTCTTTACTGATTTGAATGAGCTTCTATCTCTCATATGTATTGATTATGATTGTTTAATAATTGTGGGTGATTTCAGCATTCATGTTGACAACCCCCAAGACATAGGGGCAAAAAAGCTCTTTAATATTTTAGAGACTTTTGGTCTAACACAACATGTCAAACAAGCAACACACACTCAAGGACACACACTGGACCTGGTTATCAGTAAGGGTGTGAATATTTCCAATGTCTCCGCAACTGATGTCGCCCTGTCGGATCACTTCGCTGTTATCTTTGAAAGTTCTTTATCTTTTAACGCACTTATACAAACAGCAACTATCACAAAACGTTCTCTCACTGAAAACACAGCAGAAACTTTTAATCAAATCTACTCTTCTTCCTCACCCTTAAGCTGTAATGATGTAGATAAGTTGGTAAATGATTTTCAGTCTAAAGTCTCAGATATTATTGATTCCATTGCCCCAATTAAAATGAAGGCTGTGTCTGGTAAAAAGAAATCTCCATGGAGAAATGCACAAACAGATCTGCAAGACAACTCTGCCGCAGGGCAGAACGAAAATGGTGTAAAACCCAACTCCACGTTCATTATGACATCTATAAAGAAAGACTACGTAACTATCATTTAACACTAAAACATGCAAGAGAGGCTTTCTTTGCAGATGTTATAAACAAAAACATTAACAATGCTCGAGCTTTATTTGCAACAGTTGACAGAATCACAAACCCTCCTGTGACGTTACCGCCTGAATTCCAATGTATTGCCGCCTGCAACCAGTTTTCCAGCTTCTTTTCAGAGAAAATTCAAAAAATCAGAGGATTAATCTGTACATCCACTATAAAGTCAGTACCAATGCTGTGCCCAAACAAAACAAATACAGGAAAAATGACCCAATTCCAACTATTTAATTATAAAACCCTACAGGAAATTATAAGTCAACTAAGCTCCAGTTCCTGCTGTCTAGATGTTTTACCCACACATTTCTTTAAGAAAGTTCTGCCTGTTATTGCTGCTGATCTGATCCAAATAGTAAACTCATGGCTCTCATCAGGCGTTTTCCCCCAGGCTTTGAAAACAGCAGTAATCAAACCACTTATAAAAAGAACAATCTGGACAAATCACTAATGCAGAATTATAGGCCGACCTCTGACCTCTGACCTCCCATTCATCAGCAAAGTTATTGAAAAAGCTGTGTGTAAACAATTAAATAGCTTCCTAACAATAACCAACCGCTTTGACTCCTTCCAGTCTGGCTTTCGTGCTCACCACAGCACAGAGACTGCCCTCGTAAAAGTGTTCAATGACATCCATATAAATTCGGACTGTGGGAGAACCACAGTGCTGGTTCTGTTGGACCTCAGTGCAGCTTTTGACACTGTTGACCATGACATATTACTGAATCGACTGGAGAGTTGGGTCGGACTCTCTGGTCCAGTGCTTAACTGGTTTGAATCTTACATAAAGAACAGGGATTTCTTTGTTTCAATTGAAAACTTTTCATCAAAGAGGTCAAAGGTCACATGTGGGGTACCCCAAGGTTCAATCCTAGGGCCCCTTTTTTTCAATATTTACATGCCCCCACTAGCTCAGGTTATAACAGGAAATAATATTAGCTACCATAACTATGCACGTAGAGCACTTCTGGATAGATGCAAACTACATCTCGTTGCTTGTACTTGTGACAGTGCAATGACAATAAAGTTGAATTCTATTCTATTCTATTCTATTCTATGCAGATGACACACAGCTCTACATTACGATGTCACCAGGTGACTCAGAGCCCATCCAATCACTGAACAGATGCTTAATGTGTGGATGTGCCAAAACTTTCTCCAGCTGAACAGAAACAAAACTGAAGTTATTATTTTTGGACCTAAAGAGGAATGATCTAGAGTCAATGCACAGCTTCAGTTATTACAACTGAAAACCAGCGATCAGCCCGAAACCTGGGAGTAGTGATGGACTCTGACCTGAACCTCCAGAGCCACATAAAGACAGTTACAAAGTCGGCCTTCTATCACCTGAAGAACATTTCCAGGATTAAATGACTAATGTCTCAGCAAGATCTAGAGAAACTCATCCATGCGTTTATCTTCAGTCGTATTGATTATTGCAACAGCATCTTCACAGGTCTGTCCAACAAATCAATCAAACAGCTGCAGCTGATCCAGAATGCTGCTGTTGGCATTCTCACTAAAACCAGGAAGATAGAGCACATAACACCAGTTTTAAAGTCCCTACACTGGCTCCCTGTAGCTCAAAGAATAGATTTTAAAATACTGTTGTTAGTTTATAAATCACTGAACGGCTTAGCACCACAATACATTAAAGATCTGCTGTTGTTGTATCAACCTTCCAGACCTCTCAGGTCTTCCGGTTCTGGTTCTGCATCCCCAGAACCAGAACCAAACGAGGAGAAGCAGCTTTCAGCATCTATGCACCACAAATTTGGAACAAACTTCCAGAAAACTGTAAAACAGCTGAAACACTGACTTCTTTTAAATCTCAACTAAAAACCCACCTGTTTAGAATTGTATTTGAAATGTAATCAATTACAAATTTATTGATGGAACTTGACTTAATGCTGTGTTTTGATTATTGATTCTATGTTGCATTGTGTTTCTGTGTTTGTAATGATGTAAAGCACTTTGAAATGCCTTGCTGCTGAAATGTGCTATACAAATAAAATTTGATTGATTGATTGATTGATTTTGATCTTGATGAAGGCTGACACTTTTTTCCTCTGCTCCCTCCCTACCCACCTTCGCCCTGCTTGCTCTGTTTTTGTGCTGCTTTTTTGGAGCCTCTCTTTGCATCTCTGAATCTACAAATTTTGGATCTGGTCAACCTGTCTCTCAATGCAATTGATCAAATTTTCTCAACAAAAAGACTGGGCAAAAGAGAGTCCACTTGTCCTGCGGGGACATACCCGGTGGGATATCTTATGGATTTATTTGGATTCATAACAGGATTTCTGGTGTTTGGAGTTGGTGGATACCTGGCATGTTGACAAATTTGTGATGGATTACTCCAACTAGCGAACACTCAGACTGATATGCTGTGGGACAGAGGGGCAAGTTGGATGTGATTCTTGCTGAGCTTCGCTGGCCAGCTGCTGACACTAGAACTCACTAACTGGATGGAATTGATCTTGGAGAAATTGCTAGTGTCATCCAGCTGGAATGGCCACACTAATTTGGATGATTGGAATCAACAAAGATTTAAAGGTGAAACTTTAGGATAGATTGAAACTTAAAATATACCTGACCTGAAGCATATTGTCCTTATCTGAACTGGCTCCTCAGTGAGATAGCCTTAGGTGGCTGTCTATCTCAAATCTCCTGGAAGATATGTAAACAAAGACGCCCTTTCCTATATCATCTCCCCTCTGCAGAAATCCGTGCAATTGTATGATTGGACCCTTCAAGGACTTGCTCTTAGATAATTGATGTGTCATTTCTTTGCCCTGTCTGTTTAGTTTATTACTTTTATAAACTGCGGAGTACTTATTAATTTAGACCAACATTTAGCTTTATACTAAATGTTGTAATAAACATTTAGTATAAATAATAAATGCCATTACCTTACCTTACCTTCCAACAAGACAATTACCCGAAGCACACAGCTAAAATAACAAGAGTGGCTTCGGAACAACTCTGACTATTCCTGAATGGCCATATCAGAGCCCTGACCTAAAGCCAATTGAACATCTCTGGAGAGACCTGAAAATTGCTTCACCAACGTTTGCCATCCAACCTGACAGAACTGGAGAGGATCTGCAAGGGAGAATGGCATAGGATCCTCAAATCCATGTGTGAAACACTTGTATCACTCTGAAAAATGATACAATGATGATGTACATCATTCTTGTACATCATGGCTGTACTAGCTCAAAAGGGTGCTCAATACTGAGCAAAGGGTCTGCATACTTTTGACCATGTGATATTTCAGTTTTTCTTTTATGTAAATTTGCAAAAAAACTCAGCATTCCTGGCTTTTCTGTCAAGATGTGATATTGAGTGTAGATTAATAAGAAATATTATGAACTTTTTTTGATTTTCATTGTCACTTTTTGCTGACAATGAAACAAAATGTGAAAAATTTAAAAGGGTCTGAATATTTTCCGTAACCACAGTAAATTGGACTAAGCAGTGGCCCTGCTTAGTCCCCTGACTCCTATAATTATGGAGTGCTTTCAGAGACTAGTTCTGCAGCCCATTAAAAAGCATATTCCCCCAGACTATGCCCTCACAAATTTGCACATTGTGCTGACAGATCCACAGAGGATGCCATTGCTGTTGCTTTCCACTCAGCATGGACCCACCTGGAGCAACAGCAGAGCTAGAACAATTCTTCCAGCTCCTAGAGAGGATGAAAACATGAGGGAGCATCAAAACCAAAAGTTTGAGAATTGCAACCAAAAAATTCTGATATATGCAAAAGTTTAGTTCTGTAAAACACTTTTTCATTTCATGAAAAAAATGAGTGATTTTAATTATAAAAAAATAGTTTTTTAAACAAAACTTTTTTGTTTTAAAAAAATCAATACAATTCAAAACGTTTTGACCAGTTTTATTTTTTTTTTATGAGATAAGTTTTTTTTGTATGAAACAAAAAAATATTTTGTTTTGATCACAATTACATTTTTTTTATTTGAGATTTTTTTTGATTGAATAATTGTGAAACATATTTAACTTCATACCGCACAGAGAAGACCAGTGTGCACGCAGGCACACTATGAGAACACTGGTGCCCACGGCTCCACTACGGCGGATATACAGTATATATATATATATATATATATATATATATATATATATATATATATATATAGAGGGCCTGGAAGGTGAAGACCACAGTGGTGCCTGTGGTCATCGGGGCCCTCGGGGCAGTCACCCCCAAACTGGACCAATGGCTACAACAGATCCCAGGAACAACATCAGACATCTCAGTCCAGAAATGTGCAGTCCTTGGCACAGCCAAGATACTGCGCAGAACCCTCAAGCTCCCAGGCCTCTGGTAGAGGACCCGAGCTCAGAGGATAAGAACCACCCGCGGTGGGTGAGAAGGGAATTTTTTTTTTTTTTATATATATTTATATATATATATGTCAAGACACTGAATTAGCTATTTACATTTTTTGCTTTGCATTGTGTAACATATGTATGTTATGTGACTAGTTTTGACATGGAGTCCATTGGCTCCAATGAGGAGATTACACAAAAACAACACTTTCTGATTCAACTGCAAATGTTGGAAGCATTTTCATAATATTTCATTTACTGTTTATTTTTCACAGGCGCAGTCCATAATAAAATAATTTCACCAAATTTAAATGCATTTAATCCGAAAAATTTGTTGGGACAAATAAATGTAGGTATGGACTAATATTTATACTGAGGTTGAGTTAGCAGGTAATGTTGAAATGAATCACCATCCAGCTACAACTTTCTTACGGAAAGATTATCAGATTATCACTGCATCAGTGATGCAGTGATAATCTGCATCATTGATACTCTTAGTAATTACTCTGTATTACTACAGAGTAATACTAGATTTGTGCCATCACCAGTGATCCCGCTGTATCTTTGCTGATTTTTTAAAATCAAAAATAAGATAAATCAAGCAAATACTTGCTGGTAAAGCAGAGATGTGGCTAACTCTGGATCAATTTGAACCCTTTGAGAGCTTTTAGCTACCTCCATCTATGAAGTGCAGCTCCGATGTTTACCCTCATTTTATTTCGGGCTATGTCTAATTCTCTATTTTAAGCTTGCATTTCAAAGATCTTCTTTTGTTTACTTGTCTTGGCTTTTGGACCACCATCCAAAATGGTACTACTCCAAAAATTAGACATTTCCATGTAATATCCTTTAAATAGTAGGAATTATTCTGGTCATATAACTTCAGTATTAGGATTAAAAACTTCCACTACCACATAGAGTTTAATGTTGTTGATCACAGTCTTCACTGTCTTCTTGTGTTCATATACAGCAATAGACAAAAGCATTGTTACATGAATTCTATCCTAACACTGAGATTTACTATAAGTCTGTTGTTCAAAATGAACTAAGCTAAAATGTTTCTCTTCTTTTCATTGGTGACAGATTCACATAAAACAAATGTTACTGTCTTAACTGCTGAAGCATTAAGTGAAAATTAGACTGTTGTGGACCCTCAGGCTTCTACATGTTCATTGAGACATCCAGGCCCAGGCTGGAGGGGGACAAAGCCCGTCTGATGTCCCCAATTTTCAACATAAACACCAAAAGTGTCTCCTCCTCTTCAGCCAGTAACAATCCCACCTACTGCTTTACCTTCTACTACCACATGTTTGGGAAACATATAGGTGAGAAGGCAAGAAGATGCTCATTCCTACTGGTATGACACATGAGAATATTGGTTTGCAATACACTTCCTAATCTCACTGTTTATTTATCTTGTAGGAGCTTTGAATATTTTCTTGCGGTTGAAAGGTCAGATGCTCACAGATACCTTAGTCTGGAGTCTTACTGGTAACCAAGGAAACTACTGGCAGCAGGCAAGGGTTAACATCCATCCAACCACAACCTTTCAGGTACAGTACATAGCTGGCTAGTGGTAACGTGAGTATGGTTAGTTACATGGGGCAAAGTCCTTAGACTTCATGGGTATTTTACATGAACATTTAGAATTTATATCATTTTATTCTTTACTAAATACATTTAATTAACATCTTGCTAAGCCCCAAATCATTCATACCCCTATCGTAGATATATGTTAAAAATATTTAAAATCACCAACAGAGTTCTTAAATCTGAATTCCTCTATTGAACAGACACTTTCCATCAAATACAGTAAATGTACTTATACAAAATGTAATCTGTCTGAAAGTTTCAAGGGCCGTGGACGAGAAATATTTTTAAAATCCGAGGTTGCTTTTTTTTAACCTTAAGATGGCACCAACCATCGTTCAAAGACTTGCAAATGTCTTTCTTGGTTTTCTTGATTCTTTGAATAGACACAAAATGGAAGTGATCATGGACAACTTTGAATTTATTTTTACCACACTTTTGTCTTGAGATCCCAGCAAAGACCACAACCAGACAAAGTACAGATGCATCATCAGGGGAGATATAAGAACCATTCCCAACCAACTGGATGGATGGTTAGTGCAACCTTTCAGAAATGAAAATAAGGGATGCCCACTTTTGCTTCTTTGGGCCATGACCACCACATTCTAGTCCAGTCCAACTCTCATCATTCATACACAGAGTTGGCTCAGACTATCCAAAAATTATACTCAAGTAAGTGTAGCTCTATTTCAACACAGTTGTGACATCCCAATCCACAAATGTATTTTTTTAACAGGTAATGATCAGCAACCACTTAGATAGCTTCCTTGTTTCAGCCAATCATAGCAACGGACGCCATGTTGAAGCAATTTATGCACAAGTCAATCACATTAGCTGATTGCAGCAGTGCTGTAACCATGTTGACAACAGCAGATAATAGCCTATATATCATGAGTAGTGGTGATGTACTTCCATTTACATTTAAGCCACATTCATAATTTCCGGTTGCCTCTTTCTCCAATTGTTTTCAGCAATAGCTGCAAGAGCTGTACCATGAACAAGACAAAAAAGTTCCAATATCTGCAAGCTAACCCAATGAACCATTGCCAAAGCTTAGCCACTAAAGCTAACACATGGGTAGATGCCCAGCATTTCAATTTCAGGATATTAAAGATCCAGCATCAGAAATAGGAAGACTGTGGTTAAAAGAGATCTGTACATGCTTCGTTCAGTTCAATAGTTTGTTGGACTTAAATAATGCTCTCTGGAAAGAAGAGAGCATATTGTTCCTCCATGTTGTTAAGACACCGGGCCCATAATAAGGATGAGGAACTGCACCCAATAACAACCAAATAATGGGCTATATTTTTTTTCCCCAACATACACTGGCTTGTGAATAAAATGCAATGAGAGGCTGCACAAAAAGCCCCAGCACATATAGCAACATTTATACACATTCATATACAAAGACAGTGAGATCCAGGAGTGTTTATCTGTGGCCATGAGAAATGTGTGCAGTAAATTCATGAACCCATACAGCCAGCTTCTCCCAGGCAACAGTCTCTGATATGGTGGTATTATCTAAGAGCAAGTCCTTGAAGCAACCAGCCATAAGATTGCACGAATGTCTTCAGACGGGAGGAGGAGATGGGAAAGAGAGTCTTATTTACATATCATCCAGGAGATTTGAGATAGGCAGCCAGCCAAAGCTGACACGGGGAGCCAGTTCAGATAGACAATATTCTTTAGTTTGCACAGACTTTCATTTTTCCATCTGCCCTAAAGTCTCACTGGTACATCTCTGTTTATTCCAATCATCCAAGTTAGTATGGCTGTTCCCGCCGGTTGAACTATGAACTTCTCCAAGATAGATTCCATCTCACTGGTGGGCTCCAGGGCTTGCAGCTGGGTTGCGAATCTTAGCAAGAATCACATCCAACGTATGGCTCTGGTCCCACAGCATGTTAGTCTGAGTGTTTGCTAGTCAGTCCAATCTATCACACTGATCAGCCAGCTTGAAAAGGACCGAAGCAGCTGCAGATGTCTTCCAAATTATCCACCAACTCCAGACAGCAGAAATCCTGTTATGAATCCAAATACAGATCCTCCATGTCTTCTAGGTATAACATACAGACAAGATTCTTGGCAAACATCCCAAGAGTCAAAAATTTTCTCAACGAGAAGAGTAGGCAAAGCAGAGTCTGTTTGTCCGGTGGGGACAAGCAGGCTCTCTTTTGCTCAAACAGGCTCTTATTGAGAAAATGTGATCAATTGCATTGAGTCCATCAACCCTATATTAAAAATATATAATACAAATATAATAAGAGATGAAGATAAAGTTGAAATATTGGCAAGAACATTTAGTAAAATTCATAGTTCAAGTAATATTAGTGAAGAGGGAAGAAAAGGAAGAGAAAATACAAAGCTTAAACATAAAGACTTATTAGAGAGTGTTGAAGAAACAAATAATTTGTTGAATGTTGAATTTACAAAAGCCGAACTGAATTATGCACTTAGGAAGACAAAAAAATAGAGCACCAGGTATCGGCAATTTGGTATAGAATGATAAGGCAACTCAGTGAAAAATCAAAAGACATAATATTCTAATTATATAATAAAATTTGGGAGGAGGAAAAATTACCACTGAACTTGAAGGAATCAATTATACTACCAATAGCTAAACCAGGAAAATATAACTCAAACCCAGAAATCCACAGACCAATAGCTTTAAAATCAAATCTATGTAAAATAATGGAAAAAATGATTAATAATAGACAAGTATATTATTGAAATAACAAAGGGTATATGTCAAAATATCAAAGTGGTTTTTGTAAAGGGAGGAGTATTAATGATCCAACTCTATGTCTAGAGCATGAAATTAGAAGAGCAAAAGTAAATAAAGTGTAGTGGAGGTATTTTTTGATATAGTAAAAGCATATGATATGATGTGGGTTGCGGGATTATTAATTAAATTATACACATTGGGCATTAAAGGGAAAATATTTAAATGGATTAAAGACTTTTTAACAAACAGGAAAATACAACTTAGAATTGGTGAAGTGATCTCAGGAAAATATAGAGTAGAAAATGGAACTCCGCAAGGGAGTATTATAAGTCCTTTACTGTTCTCAATTATGATAAATGATGTATTTAAAGATATTGGAAAAGAAATGGGTTGTTCACGTTTTGCAGATGATGGAGCTGTTTGGAAAAGAGGGGAAAATGTAGATTTCATTGTAAAGAAATTACAAAAGGTTATTATTGAAATAGAGAAATGGGCATTGCAATGGGGATTTAAGTTTTCAGTTGAAAAAATCAAAGTAACGATATTTAATCAGAAAGAATTTTAACAAGGAAATAAAATTAAAATTATATAAGCAAGAATTGGAGCAAGTGTATAAAATTTTTAGGGCTACGGTTTGATGAAAAATTAAAATGGAATATACATATTCAAAAAGTTGTAAGAAAATCTTAAATATTTTGAGATGCTTGGCTGGCAGTGACTGGGGAGCAGATAGGAAATCACTAAAACAGATTTACACAGGAATGATAAGATCTAACAGACTTTGGTTGTATAGTTTATGGTTCAGCAGCTAAAACACACCTGGTTAAATTAGATATTATCCAACATCAGGCATTAAGATTATGTACTGGAGCATTTAAAACCACACCAACAGCAGCAATAGAAGTAGAAATGGGAGAAATGCTGTTAGATTTAAGAACAAAATTAGAAATCAATTATTGGTTAAATTTACAAGGCAATAACTTTCATCATCCAACTTGGGAAATTTTAAATCCATGTTGGGAAAAAGAAAAAGAAATGAGGAGTTTTGGATGGACAATTGAAAAGAAAATAAAAGAATCTAAAATGAATAGTTTAGAAGTGACTCAAACAACACCAATATCAATTATACCACCTTGGATTCTACCAGAAGCAACAGCAGATATGTCAATAATGGAAAAGAAACAAGATAAATCTTACATGGTAGACAGTTATTCAGTACTAAAATAACTATCAGAACTAAAAAGCAAAACACATGCCCAAATACAAAAGAGAGTGAAACAAAAGCAAAATAAAATCAAGGAATACACAGACAAGAAAATGAGAGCTAAAGTACCAACAGTCAAAGTGGGTGACACTGTTCGTGTTCGCAGACCTGAGCACGTTTCCAAAGGATCATCAAGATTTACAGAACCACGGACTGTCATGAAGAAAGTTGGACAAAACACTTTCTTATTAAGCGACAGACGCAAGTGGAATGCTTCAAAACTTGCACACTTCCCAAAACAAACCTTAGCTGGTTCAGAACAAAATAGTGATACTGTATTTGATACCTTTGCACTGCCAGGAAACAATAATGAATCTGCTGCTACACTTAGAAGAAGTCAGAGATCTAGAAATGCACCAAGATGGTTGCCAGGTTTTGTAAGATAAAGTGAAACTTTATGTAAATCCTACTGTTCAGACTGGTATTAGTGTTCTATAAGACAAGTAAATATATACTACTGTTCTACTAAAGTAAGATACAGTAAAAATAAAGAGGTTTAAATGTTCATACTATAATGCTTATGGTTAACAGTGGAACTGGTAATTTTGTTCTATTGCTGACATTCATTTAATGTACTGTTGCTGCCTTAGCTAATAGGGTTTGTAAAATTTTCAGATTGCTGTTGGTTATTGAAATGGTAATTTTACAAACTTAGCTTTCTGCAGTGAGTCATCCAGTGCAAGGGTTACATGTAAGTAATTGTTTCAGGAAAAGGGAAAATGTTATGTTCTGCTATTGCATGAAAAGGACAGAAGGGGGAGCTCTGAATATGATGTGACAAAATACGCTGTATGTGGTAGAGAAAGAGGAGAAGGAGAACAGACCTGAATAAAGAGAGAACAAAACCTGAACTACGTCTGATGCTGCTGATTTTCCACTATTCCTTATAGCAACACCACAACAAAATTTTGTAGGAGCCAAAAATTAATTGACATGATGTGACAGTAAACATCTGGAGTCTTTCTTGGCAGGGAACCAATGTGAGCTTATTTTAAACGCTCCATCAGCAAGTCATGCTGGTTGGGAGCTTCAGTTATGCACCATTTGAAATAAGTTTGATTTTACCTTGTCTCAAAACTTGATGATGCTTCTTTGAGAATTTTCTTTTATGAAGTAATGGCCATTATTAATAGTCGTCTTTTAACATTAAAAGAAATAAATGATCTTGGTTATTTTAAACTTTTAACCCCTAATTATTTTGTTTCTTTAAATTATGCCATATAGCCTCACATTTCTTTAATCTCAACATACTATTTTTATACCAGTTTTATTTTACCTTGTGTTGTAAATTTGCCCTTACTGCAGGTTTTTTGCTGCTGTGACACCTGAATTTAAGGATATTTCTATTCTATTCTCTCACTGTAGGTGGTGATGGAAGGAGTCAGAGGCTCGGGTATTGAAGGCAATATCGCTATTGATGATGTTACCATTGAGGAGGGCGAGTGCAAAGACTCTCCATCTAACAGTGAGAATCTTCACAGTGTGAATTTTATATTTTGATTTAACTATTTAAAATGTCAAACTGCAATATTAACCATAGAACCAGTAAATCTGTCAGATTTATCCATTAGAGTATTTCCTGTTCAGAGAATCATGCAGATTGATGGAATATTAAAAACAGATTAAATAAATGAAACAATACAGCAACAAATGCAGATCTGTTAACTCACAGATGTGTGGATCGCCATGCACCGCAGTTTTATTGTTAGTGTTTATGCAATATATCCACAGCTTAAGTTAAGCCAAATCCTGTCGGAATAGGATCCCAGAACTCTCTTATTTTGACAGGGCACATTTTGGTAACTGTTTGCTTGGATCCGTTATGTCCCAAGCCTACTAATATTAAAGTTATGAATAAATATGACTGACTTGAACCAAAATAACCTATATTGGAAATGTAGTCTCCAAATAATTACATAAAACATTAATTTTTAAAAACTTATGAGCTTTTGAATGCCATCACATAAGATCGCATAAGATCTGGCCCTTCAAACAGTGCGCATAGCTAAATTAATGATTCAAAATATTTAAAAAAGTTTTTATCCAAGGAAGATTGCATTGAGTCATTGACTTGTATTCACTCCTCTTGGACAAGCATGTAGTGACAGTAGATAATCGCTTGCATTGTGTCATTACAGTAATCTCTCATACTGAGCAAGTATTAATCAATAGTGAAGAGGAAAAACTCCCCTTTAACAAGAAGAAACTTTAAGCAGACCTGGACTCAGTACAAGTGACCATCTGCCACGATATAGCAGATACACAAAAAAGAAACAGACTGATGTAGGAGTACTTTCTAATGCAAATGCAAAGTAAAAAAGTAAAAGGAGAGAGACCCATTTTTGAAAGTAGTAGCTCAGCTGATGTCTTACTCCCAGGAAGGTATTGGGTGTAGCTTCTATAGAATGAAAAAACATAACCAGTTGAAATGACAACAAAAAATGCAGAGTAGTCAAAAAAGAAAGTGACATGGAGCGTCACTTTGTGTATTTTGTGATATATTTCAATGTATTACATGAATAGGCCTGTCACGATAACAAATTTTGCTGAGCGATTAATTGTCTCAAAATTATTGTGATAAATGATAATATTGTTTGAAGGCCTTTTTAAACTGATTTAATGGAAATGATGTAATAATGCATGTGATTTCCTGCCAAAGTTAGATACACTTTATTTTCAAAAGAACACTTAACACTGGAACTAATAAACAAAATAAACAAAACAACCAAAAACAAAAATAAAATAGATTCTCAGTCTCCATTAACAAAAAATGTACTTGAATAAAAACTAAACAACACAAAACCAAAGTGTAAATACCGTATTTTCCGCACTTCAAGGCACACCTAAAAACCTTCAATTTTCTCAAAAGCCGAGAGTGCGCCTTATAATCCGGTGCGCCTTATATATGGACCAATATATAAGGCGCAACAGGTCTCGCAACTACGGTAAGCAGCCGCCGACTTCATTTTCCTCCGTAGAAGAAGAAGCGCGGTTTTTGTGTAAAGACCCCAAAATGGCTCCTATTAAGAGACACGCTTACAACGCAGAGTTTAAGCTCAAGGCGATCAGTCACGCAGTAGAACACGGGAATAAAGCAGCAGCGAGAGAATTTAACATGAACGAATCAATGGTGCGGAAGTGGATATATATTGTGATTGCACTAACGATTGATTTACCGTAACAGTATCAAACTGTTTTTTACGTGTTTATTGAATCGAGGAAAAGTTCCCTCCACTATATGTTATACCTTGCTGTTGTTAAAAGATAAACTGTGTCACGAAAATACTACGTCACTAACTTTACCTCGGGGAAAATAATAAAACAGCTGTTTATTCATTTTGGGAATGAACGGAGTTTTCAGAACGCTGGTTTGTAATCTATTAATAAAGTTTGACTGACCTATCTGACTATTTTGTTGACATTCCCTTTAGCGCAGCTCCATCTAATGGATGCATAACGTAACCCCAGTCTCTACTGTAGCGTCTATTCTATGCGCCTTATAACGCGGTGCGCCTTATATATGAAAAAAGTTTTAAAATAGGCCATTCATTGAAGGTGCGCCTTATAATGTGGTGCGCCTTATAGTGCGGAAAATACGGTAAATACTCATTCAACCAAAAGAGTGCAGATTATGAAGTCTATATACTATGTTGCCCTTCAGTAATCATTAGATTTAAATAGAGAAAATGGGCACATCCGACTACCTGATGCAATAGTTCACACTACATGATTTTTTGCCCTGATTTTCCCCTTAGAACCTTGGCCGTTCTAAGATTCTCGCTTGTGACTTTGTAACCGATCATCCTGTAGTGTGTGGTGTGTTACGGTAGATCGTCGTGGCCGCGCCGATGTAAATCAGGGGTTTTCCCCGATTGGGAGCGAGAACGCAGCCTGTTAAATGTGACAGGTAGCCAGTTAGAAAGCACAGATTCCCTCCGTGCTTTCTGAGGGGAAATTACGGAAGGAAATCCCAAACAGCTGACACCTGAAGTCAAGCGGACATTGGAGATGATATGTGGAAACAAAATTAATGTTTATTCAACATTTCGTGAGAAGAATATAGAAATGACAAGGGGAGGAGTTGGAGCGAAATTGCTACCGCAGTTGATAAGCCCGGTAACTTTTCAGCTGTTCTTCGTTAACGTGACATAAATAGGTTCTAATGATTTTCATTCAGTCAGGACTGACACTGGCCACATGCATTGCAGGTAGATTGCTGTAAAGCATTTATTTAATCCCTGGTTTTAAAATTAGTTAACTGGACTTGTAGCCATTATTTTGTGCCCATTGTTGGACACCTCACATGCATGATTAAACGGATATACCTAGGGCTAATGTGTTGTCTCTCAGGTTTTGAAAATGGGCCGACAACTCTAAGATTGTGTAGTGTGCGCTGGGCTTTACACTAAGGAAATGAGGAAGGGAGAGCACCAGAGTTGAGTCTTTTTTCATTCAGTGTCATCAACAGAAAAAGAAAAAAGCTGGAAGGAAGGAACCGATAATTAAAATGAAGTTGATAGTTTTAATTTATCATGCGATTAATTGATTTATTATTTATCGCAATAGGCCTATACATGAATATATAACATACTGTAAAATACATGCATCAACTATACAAATGGGTACAGGCCCCCTATTGGATAATTATTGCATGGGTGATTATATTTCAGCTGGAAACAAGTTATTTAATCCCAACTGGTGCAGTGAGTTGCTTCTCATTTATTAAACAACCATGTCTAAAGACACATCCTGTGGTTGTGGAAAAGATGTCAGTCAGTCACTACTAAATTTGGGTTAAGAACCGTCCAACAAATTACTAAAAACTGGAAGGATAATGGGGACCCATCATCTTTGAGGAAGAAACGTGGCCGGAAAAAAATCCTGAATGATCGTGATCACATTTGGTGCAATCAATTCTTAAAAAGAAACTGTAGTAGAACTCAGTGCTACGTTTAATAGGGAAAGGAAGAGCATTTCCCCACACAGAATGCAAAGGGAACTGAAGGAACTAAACAGCTATGTAGCCTTAAGAAAACCACCAATCAGTGAGGCTAACTGGAAAAAAGGCTTTAGTTTGCTGGGGAGCATAAAGAAGGGCAATTGAAGAAGGTCATGCGGTCTGAATCCAAATTTACCAGAGTTCCAGAGAGATGGGTGATGTACTGATCTTGCCTAGTGTACAAACCTGTGGGGGCAGTGCTACGATCTGGGGTTACTTCAGCTGGTCAGGTCTGGGTTCAGCAACAGTATGTGCTCAAAGGATGAAGCCGGCTGACAACCTGAATATACTGATTGACCAGGTTATTCCATCAATAGATTTTGTCTTCCCTGATGGCATGGCGCATTCCAAGATGACAATGTCAGGATTTATCAGCCTGGAATTGTGAGAGAGCATGAGACATCCTTTTCACACATGGATTGGCCACCAGAGAGTGGCCTTCAGAATATTTGGGATGTGCTGGAGAAATAGTTGTGCAGCAGTCAGACTCTACCATCATCAATGCAAGATCTTGGTGAAAAATTGATGCAACACTGGATAGAAATAAATCTTGTGACATTTCAGAAGCTTATTAAAACAATGCCACAGCTAATGTGTGAAGAAATAAAGCTGAAGGCAGTCCAACAAAATATTTGTTTATGATCTTCAATTTTGGTAGTGTTTCTATTTTTTTTGGCCAGGCAGTGTATAATTCAATTTTTTTTACAGCATACACATATATGTATCTATATACAGTATATATATATATACTGTAGATACATATATATCTTACAAAAGGACAATATATTTACCAATGTATTACTGATTACTGGAAATCTATTGTAATGTATATTAATATATTTTGCAAATATTTAAGTATATACAGTACAGACCAAAAGTTTGGACACACAGTTGTGTCCAAACTTTTGGTCTGTACTGTATATATATATATATATATATATATATATATATCATTGAATTCAATGAGAAAGTGTGTCCAAACTTTTGGTCTGAACTGAGTACTGTATATACAGTATATATATGTATATACAGTACAGACCAAAAGTTTGGACACACCTTCTAATTCAATGGGTTTTCTTTATTTTCATGATTATTTATAAGGCAAGAAATCCCACTTATTAACCTGACAGGGCACACCTATGAAGTGAAAACCATTTCAGGTGACTACCTCTTGAAGCTCATCAAGAAAATGCAGAGTGTGTGCAAAGCAGCAAAAGGTTGCTACTTTGAAGAAACTAGAATATAAGGGGTATTTTCAGTTGTTTTACACTCTTTTGTTAATGCATATTTCCACATGTGTTATTCATAGTTTTGATGCCTTGAGTGTGAATCTACAATGTCAATACTCTTGAAAATAAAGGAAACTCATTGAATTGAAAGGTGTGTCCAAACCTTTGGTCCGTACTGTATATATATATATATATATATAAAAATTCCCTTCTCACCCACCGCGGGTGGTTCTTATCCTCTGAGCTCGGGTCCTCTACCAGAGGCCTGGGAGCTTGAGGGTTCTGCGCAGTATCTTGGCTGTGCCAAGGACTGCACATTTCTGGACTGAGATGTCTGATGTTGTTCCTGGGATCTGTTGTAGCCATTGGTCCAGTTTGGGGGTGACTGCCCCGAGGGCCCCGATGACCACAGGCACCACTGTGGTCTTCACCTTCCAGGCCCTCTCCAGTTCCTCCCTGAGGCCCTGGTATTTCTCTAGTTTCTCGTGCTCCTTTTTCCTGATGTTGCAGTCGCTTGGTATTGCTACATCTATCACAACGGCTTTCCTCTGTTGTTTATCCACTACGACAATGTCTGGTTGGTTCGCCATTACCATTTTGTCTGTCTGGATCTGGAAGTCCCACAGGATCTTAGCTCTGGCGTTCTCCGCCACCTTTGGGGGTGTTTCCCACTTTGATCTCGGGGTTTCCAGTCCATATTCTGCACAGATGTTTCTGTACACTATGCCTGCAACTTGGTTATGTCGTTTCATGTACGCTTTCCCTGCCAGTATCTTGCACCCTGCTGTTATGTGCTGGACTGTCTCAGGGGCCTCCTTGCACAACCTACACCTTGGGTCTTGTCTGGTGTGGTATATCTGGGCCTCTATTGCTCTGGTGTTTAGGGCCTGTTCCTGGGCGGCCAGGATGAGGGCCTCTGTGCTGTCCTTGAGTCCAGCTTTTTCCAGCCATTGGTAGGATTTACTGATATCAGCCACTTGGGTTATTTGCTGGTGGTACATCCCATGTAGGGGCTTGTCCTGCCATGATGGTATCTCTGGCACCTCAACCTCCGTTCCCTGTTGTCTGAGATATTCACTGAGCACATTGTCTGTTGAGGCTTTGTCCCTGATGTATTTATGGATCTTAGTTGTTTCGTCCTGGACTGTGGTTCTCACGCTCACTAGTCCTCTGCCTCCTTCCTTGCGGCTCGTGTACAGTCTCAGGGTGCTGGATTTGGGATGGAATCCTCCATGCATTGTTAGTAGTTTTCTAGTCTTAATATCAGTGGCTTTTATCTCCTCCTTTGGCCAGCTAATTATTCCAGCAGGGTATCTGATTACTGGCAGGGCATAGCTGTTTATTGCGCGGATTTTGTTCTTGCCATTGAGCTGGCTTCTCAGGACTTGCCTTATTCGTTGGAGGTATTTAGCTGTGGCTCCTTTCCTTGTGACCTCATCGAGGTTGCCATTTGCTTGTGGTATACCTAGGTACTTGTAACTGTCCTCTATGTCTGCTATTGTTCCTTCTGGGAGTGAGACCCCTTCTGTGCGGATGACCTTCCCCCTCTTTGTGATCAGCCGACCACACTTCTCTAGTCCGAATGACATCCCAATGTCCGTGCTGTAGATCCTGGTGGTGTGAATCAGTGAGTCGATGTCTCGCTCACTCTTGGCATACAGCTTGATGTCATCCATGTAGAGAAGGTGGCTGATGTTGGCCCCATTTTTGAGTCGGTATCCGTAGCCAGTCTTGTTGATAATTTGGCTGAGGGGGTTCAGGCCTATGCAGAACAGTAGCGGGGACAGAGCATCTCCTTGGTATATGCCACATTTGATGGACACTTGTGCAAGTGGTTTGCAGTTGGCTTCAAGGGTGGTTTTCCACAGCTTCATCGAGTTTGCAATGAAGGCTCTCAGAGTCCTGTTGATGTTATACATCTCTAAGCATTCAATGATCCAAGTATGCGGCATTGAGTCATAGGCTTATATATATATATATATATATATATATATATATATATATATATATTAGGGCAGAAACAATTCCTCGAATGATTCGAGTACCTCGATTATTAAAATTCTTCGAGGAAAATTTACCTGCCTCAAAGCTACATTAATTTATGCATTATTATTTAGCGTTAGCGTTAGCGCACCGTGTTCCGGCTGGTACATTACTTGCGTTGCGCGGAGCTCTTTAGCTAGAACTGTGCATTTTTCATCCTTACTAGAGAAGAATACAATACATCCTTACTTGAGAAGAATGTATATATATATATACAACCCATACAACTCAGGCAAGCGGTACAGGAATATACGGACTACAACAAATAGACTGAGAAACAGTTTCTTCCCCACAGCCGTCAGAGCCATTACTCCTTGCCGCCCCCCCCTCCCACACATATCATAACCTCGCAGTCACACATACATATCCCCCACCCCCACACAGCCACACTGTTCTGCACTTTGCACTGTCACATTATCTGTACTTTGCCATAATTGGACCTGCTGCTACTTCTTTGGATGGTTGAGTGCCTTTAGTTAATTTAGTTGTATATATTGTTATTATTATTATTGTGTGTTTGCTTATTTATACTGTATATATTTGACCTTTTGCACGGGAGCTGCAATGGAAATTTCGTTGAATTCTGTTCAATGACAATAAATGCTATCTATTCTATTCTATTCTATTCATTGAATTAGAAAGGTGTGTCCAAACCTTTGGTCTGTACTGTATAGAGAAGAATACAAATAATTATAAGTTTCTTTTCAGTGCAGTTGCCACATCTTTGTCTTTAGGAAACATTCAAAACAAAAACGAGAGATATGGATGTGTCTACACAAAAACCTTGTACAAAGGAGGTCAGTCTTTCTGCTTACATGTTCCCTCCTTTTCATCTGCAAATTTCTTAGAACCTTACTTGAAAAAAAGTTTTATTTTGATGCATATCTTTTGGTAATGAACCAAATCGGCTGAAATTGAGTACGCTTATTTGAGAACTATTCCAGTAAGATGTTCTGTTGTTATTTTGGGTGGATATGAGGCATCAAATGTATTTGTAGGCACCAGGATAGTACTGTCGTGATTTGAGTTTTCTGTGTACTTATTTTGAATTTCTGTGTCTCTGAGTCTCCGTGTTGCCCTGTTTTCCCCTTGATTGTTCGCAGGTGTGTCTCGTTTCCATGATTACCCTTTGTGTATTTAACTCCACCTGTGTTCTTTGTTCTTCGTCAGGTCCTAGTCGTATGTAGCGTCTTGTCTAGCTGTTGTATGTTTTTCCAGTCGTGTGACCAGTTGCTACCAGTGCTGAGCCCTAGCCTTCCGCTCTGCTGTGCTACCGGGTTTTTGGACTTCTTGGATTATTTGTACCCTGTTTCACCATTAAAACATAATCTTCTCACCTTACCTGGGTTGCTGCGTTTACCTCGGAGCCTTCCACCACCGCAAATCGTGATAGAAGGCCCCGACCATGTACAAGGTGAGATGGCAGTGTTTATGGCCCAGACAGACCGAGAGGGATGGCTCCAGCAGCAGTTGGAGTTGGCACAAAGGGATCTCTACAAGGATGTGGCGATCCTGCCTTCTCCGCTGCTGCTGGAGGAACTAAAGATGGAGTCGGACTACTATCTCATGAGGAACCGGAACCACACCCCTACAATAACCGACTGCTTTCCCGAGATTTCTTCTTTTTTTCAGCCTGGAAACATTAATTCCGAGGAGGACTTTTGTTATCTTTTTGACATGTTTAAAGGAGACTCAGTAATGTTGGAATTAATTTTTGAACTTTATGATGAGTACATTCAGAGAAAGCATTCCGCTCCAGCCTCCACTGCCACCTCCGTGGCAGCCTCCACTCCAGAGCCCGCTCCCGCCTTCGCGCCGCCTCCAGCTTCTGCGTCTCCAGCACCCGCCATACCTCCCGAGTCCGGTGCAGGCGCCGCTCCAGGGTCTTCTGCAGCCACCGCTCCTGCCTCCGCTTCCGCCTCCGCTCCGGCTACAGTCCCCATAGTTATGGGGTTCCAGGCGGCCCGCCTGTCACCTGGCCGACAAGCGGAGCGGCTGGTGTCATGGCCCGCCTCTGTAAGTGGGTCTCCAGCCCCTGTAAGTGGGTCTAAAGCACCTGTAAGAGGGTTTACTGCCCCAGTTAGTGGGTGCTCCCCCTATATCGTCCCAGAGCCCATTCCCAGTGTTCCCTTGTCGTCCCAGTGTTACCTCCGAGTCTCCTAGTGGTCCCAGAGTTACCTCCGAGGCCCCTAGTGGTCCCAGTGTTCCCTCCAAGTCCCCTAGTGGACCCTCCGAGTCCCCTAGTGGTCTCAGTGCTCCCTCGCCACCCCCTAGTGCCTCTTCTGAGTCTCCTAGTGCCCCTTGTGCTCCTTCCGAGTCTCCTAGTGCTCCCTCCGAGTCGCCTCCCAGTGGCCCCAGAGCTCCACCGTCGCCCCCAGACGTCCGACCCCTGTGCCAACATCACCCGCCAGACTCGCCTCCGAGCGTCCGGCTCCCTACAACATCCGCTGGATCTTCCTCATGTGTTCCGCCATTGGCGCCGCGGATGCCTGCCGGACATTCCCCGTGGGTTCCGCCTCCTGCGTCTCTGCCCACCCTGGTTGTGCTGGTTTCTTTTTGTTTTTTGGACTCTTGGCCCCGTTCTTCACTACTGCCCACCCTGGGTGGGTTGTTTTTCGTTCTTTGGACTCTGGCTCCCCGTCCGACGCCCCAACGCCCACCCTGACTGTGTTTTTGTTTTTCTTGGACATTTTTGGCCATCTGGCAGCCACCCTTGAGGGGGGGTACTGTCGGGATTTGAGTTTTCTATGCATTTATTTTGAGTTTCTGTGTCTCTGAGTCTCCATGATGTCCTGTCTTCCTCTTGATTGTTCCCAGGTGTGTCTTGTTTCCGTGATTACCCATTGTGTATTTAACCCCACCTGTGTTCTTTGTTCCTCGTCGGGTCCTAGTTGTATGTAGCGTTTTGTCTAGCTGTTGTATGTTTTTCCAGTCGTGTGACCTGTTGCTACCAGTGCTGAGCTCTAGCCTTCCGCTCTGCTGTGCTGCCGGGTTGTTGGACTTCTTGGATTATTTGTACCCTTTTTCACCATTAAAACATCTTCTCACCTTACCTGGGTTGCTGTGTTTATCTCATCGCCTTCCACCACCACAACTCGTGATAAGTATGGCCTAGTGTCACACCAAGTTCAAAGACAACATGGGGGAACCATGGAGTCAGAACCCAGGGAGACAGAGACAATTCTATTCCCAGCGGACACAAAAGGAATAAAAAGTTCCATTTTCTTGTTAAAATCTGTACAATAAAATGGTTAAAAATGTCCCCAGTCCCAGGTAAAATTGTTCATCTTCAGCTAAAGACTCTTAATAAGCTGGAATCCAAGCAGCCAGATCCATGAGGAGGAACCCTTTTGTTCAGCACTTACTACTTTCTCAATATCGGCTCCGCTACGTCTTGCACCGGCTGCGGTCCACACCCTGCACCTCGCTCACCTCTGGGTTCTGCTGCGCTGTAGCCCTGCAAACACAAACAACTGCTGACCAGAAGCACTGCTCATAAAACAAGCAACCTCCTCCGCAACCCTCCAGAAGAGTCTGCCTTGCAGATATCAGTGGAAAACGGCTCTCAGACGAGGGTAGAGTTCCCCCACTGCCCCACTGTCAATCCAACGCGCTGTTTTCCACTGATTGCCGTTTCTGCTGCCGTTTCTGCTGCGGGCATGATCCAGGCCACTCCGATCGGCCTGCCTTACCCTGACAATCGCAGGGCCTTTTCTTCTTCCACACCTGGCTACTGAACTATGCTTTTTTTCTAAAATGTAAGTTTTTTTAAATTCATATTTAGCGTGCAAAGAACAAATAAAATGTCCCCCTTTTTTGGTCACAATTTCAGAGACAATTAAGATGTAGCTGCATCCATCAAGGTGGGTAATAAACTAAGTCTTCAGAAATTAATGCAGCAGGTTGAATCATAGGCAATGTGAGGTAGAGAGGCGCTGTGCAAAAATTAAACCTCAGAAACTCCCACATGCAAAGCTGCATGTGGGAGTTGCGCCGGGCGAAGAGAGGTGATTTGCACTGGTGGCGAGTTGTAAATTATTTCATTAGCCTAAATGTAAATAGTTTAAATAGTTGCCTGCCTTGTGAAGGTGAAATGTGCAGTATAGTGGCTGCTCACACAATGTGACGTTGACTGACAATTCCTCTATATGTTTTGGTATTACAGTTGGAAAAGCAAAAGAGTAGTTTTGTTAAATATGTTAGTATTCATCCATGGTAAGAAAACAAATTCTTGCCATATTTCAAGTTTGAGATATGACAAGAAAAAAAGACAACTATTTTCTAAAATAGTTGTCTATACATCACACATGATACTGAAACAGTGAAACAAGCTGATGTAATTGGTTTTGAAATTCCTTGTCAATGTTTCTAAATGTCAGTATTTAGATATATGACATATTTACCCTGTAATTCTCTCTTTGTCTCTTTTTCCCCTAGATCTGAAGTCATTTGCTGCATTGCCATCATATTATGTGTCTCTACTCTACATCAGTCAAAGTCTGGTGCTGATTGGCTGGCAGAGGTGACACCATCAGCACCTTTTCCCTCTTCTAATTACCTCCCATGCAAGCTTCCATGACTTTTGACTGTGGCCCAAGGGATCTGTTTTACACCTCACAACAATTGGAAACAGAGCAGAACTGTATTTGCTCTGTCAAGGGAAAAAATAAATCTGTCCTTCAGTGACATCTTATTTGCTTTCTATCTTGTCAACAGTTCAACCTGTGATAGGTTTAGTTTAAATCTACTGCTACAGGAAGCTGAAGCTACCTGTCTAAAAAATCCTTTAAAATGATTGGTATGTATGGACATCATACTCAGTATGCATTTATGTAATGAAATGATGATTTATGCTATGAAATATAGTCTGCATCAGCAGTCTGCTGTGTAGCATTGCCCATCACATTGAACAGTGTTCTGCACTACAACTAAATTCAGATAGAAGGCTGATACAGAAACAGCGGAACATGTCACAATAGTAGCTGTCAAGTGAAGAGCATGATGTAAAATGAATAAAAAGTTTAAGTTTTAAACTTTTTAAACATTTGTTTAAATGTTATTCAATACACTGTATCAAGGCACTATCATGAACATGGCTTCAGTCAGCCTTTAATGTGGACACTTGAAAACAGACATCTGACTACAAAACCCAATTAATAGTGTGACACTCAAATATTCTGAACAGAACAATGAGTTTTTATGTGGATATACAGAATTAAACAAAACATTAGTTACAATCAATTCACAACAAAAAACATTTCCCATAACTTGAGTGGAGTCTCAGTGTACCCTGTCTGACATCACTTTCCAGTTTAAACTAACCTAAAAAACCATTTCCTACTCAAACTGGTGGTTAAGAAACAAAGCAGTAGTTGGAAGTTCACCGACCATGTTTTGCTTATCCCTTATCTGCTTCCCCTCACCTTTCTGTGCTCTAATTCTATAGATCAGCAGTACTGTATTGGACACGCAAAAAGAAGTCTCTACTCTTTTAACCTAGAGTGGCTCGGAGAAAAAAATAAGTATTTTTAGAGTATATTTTAATGTTGGTCCATCTGTGTTAGACATGAAAACAACAGCTCACCTTCTGCCATAACATGAAGTGCCTTAAAATGAGAGGAGATTGCCCAAAGACTGGCATCAATATTGAGCCAGTGTCAGACATTATTCTGCACGATGAAAGGAAATTTAACCAATTAGCTTACACAAGATTTTGTATTAGTATGGAAATACAATTTCTCAACTTGTTTCTTTTTCTTTCTGTTGGGATATTAGCATAAGTGACCATAAGCCATATGGATGGCTGCGAGAAAAATGGCCAGGAAACGGACTCTTTACACCGACACCAACTTTCTCAAATAACGTTTTCTATATTAAATGTTTTGCATTTAATATAGAAAATGCAAAACATATTAACTATTTGAGGAACTCTGAATCTGTTAAAAAACAAAGTATTTCCTATTTTTAATCAATGGCATCCAAGTTTTTTACTTAGTGTATGCTAGGGGTTGAACGACTTCATATTTTTAAAGTCGACTACAATGTGATAAAAGTCGAATCAACATCAACTAGTCCCGGTGACGTCATAGTGACGTAAGCGCAAAACCCCTCAGAACAACTTAGAGGCTTTATCAGCTATATTCACCACAAATATTGGTAAAAAAAATCCCGCTTTTACTAAGTCTATCATGCAGAATTAAAAGAACAAGAAACAGATCCAAAGACCGACTGATACTGATGATCGCTGGATAGCTGCACATATACAGTAGGAGTCAAATTATTACACTGACCACAGTGATGGTTTTGGAACATCACAAACCAAACTTATTATGAACGTATCCCGTTTGGTTACAGTTGAATAATAGATGCCACCTGCCACCTGCTGCTCCTCCACCCTGATGCGCAGCAGGAAGCTCCGCTGACTCTGCGGGATGAACCGACATGCAAATGGCGGCAGAGATTGCCTCTATGAAATGCTCAGAATTTTGCTTGAACTTTGTTTCCAGATGTTGTTAAACAGTATTTTTATAAGAGTGTAAAGCTGCCGGGTTAGAAGCTTCAGTACGCAGAGAGATGGTGATCAGTTGGATGGATAAAAAAGCCCGACATCATGACTTATTGTTGCACATTACTCCGGTAGTCTTTTTTTTTTTTTTAAGAATTTTTTTGGCACTAGTTTATTTGACAGTAATCCGTCAGGAAGGGTGCAGAGAGAGAGAAGCAGGGGAGAGAGGCATGGGCCCAGCAAACCGAGGAGTTTGACCGGGGAGTCAGACTCCAGACGACAGTCTCTATATGCGGGGTGCCGCGCTAACCACGCAATGCCCCTATTCCGGGAGCCTTTGCTGAAATTTTCAGTTTCTCTTTGGTAAATTATTTACATTTTTATACAATTTGAGTTATCTGACTTTGTCAGATAACTCAACTAATTCATCTCAACTAATTCACCTAATTGGAAAAATCAGTTTTGTCACTGATTGCGACTAGTCGACTAGGCCAGTAAAATGTCATTGCAGAGTAAAGAATCGACTAGTCTACTAGTTGGTGCAACCACTAGTGTATACAAATGAAAGCTTCAAAAAGCATTCCAAAACTACATGACACTTTCATTTCTTTGCAATTACTATTGTTTCAAAGTGTTTGAATGGCTGAGCAACTTTAATGTACTTTATACTGATTAACAACATAAGCACAAAGAAAACATAGTCAATTGAAAATATTCTTCCTTTAAATTCAATGATTTTATAAGATGCCACACTTTGATTATTTATGAAACAATACAAAAAAAGACAGACAGAAAAGTAAAAAACAAACAAAAACCTGTCCACAGAGCAGCAAAGTACTTCTAAGTAGAGAACTTGATTGATTCATAAAAGTAGGAATTTTGGTATTTTGGTAGTTTGCTGCACAATGCCAAGCTGGACAGACATCAGCAGTTACCTTAGAAAAGTTTTCTACCCAACACTATGTGAAGAGTTACAGAAATATTTTCAAAGTCAGTCATTCTTGACAAAGGTATCTTAAAAAAAGTTTAAAAAACAAACAAGCTAAGCATGTTTAACAAATATCACTTTATTCTTAAACCTTTTAAGTACATTTAAATCAAAAAGGGATTTATGTTTTAACTTGTGTTAAACCCTATAATAATTTTGTCTTGTCAACCCATACTTGTTTTAACTTTTTGTTTTCCTGGAAAATACATTAAAAACAATATTTGGATTTGATTTCAAAGTACTTTCTCATTGTTAGGCTAATTTGTTCATTACTTGCAAGAAGCTTACATTTGCTGTTGGTTTGTAAAGTAATAAGTATAAAGAATATATAATGAATCCTAACTTATTTTTACAATGAATGTGTTAATGTTATTTACTTAATGTCATGAGTCTTTTTCTCATATTGTGCTTGTACATTATTGTTATTATTATGTAAACACTTTATAATAAATAAATAATTGATCCCTTATATGGTAGCTGATGTGCATTTATCTTAAAGAAAAGAGCCTTTCATCAGCCATATGCTAACGTATAAGATAAACCAAAGTCCGATTTTTTTCTAGCCTGGGAAAAACAAACTCATGTTCTATTATTTGCTTCATACAGAGGGTCTGGACCTTTGGGTATTGAGAAACGATTACTTGCTGGAGGTGCAAACTTTGTTGAAATTTTACATTTTACCCAATCAAAATGTAAAACACTTGGTTGTAGGGTAAGGGTTAGGGTTAGGGTAAGGGTAAATGTTGAGGGTGTCAGGCATCCAGAGGGGGCCATAAAATGGTAACTTTAACTGTTCTTTTTAAAATGTATATGTATTAACAAAATGTCCTAATATGACACAAAGTTAACTGCACAGTAAAATTGTTATATACTACATTAATAATGATATTTTGCTTAGCACTAATGGGATGGAAAGCATTATTGTTTCATGAGGTTTTTATTTGACCATCAATGCGTTGTCCAATGATTCATTACTTGACAGTGACATAACTAAAATTATGATGACCTTGTTATTCAAATAAATCATACTTCAAAAAAATATTAGAACATGGGAGTGTTTTTATCAAACATGGTTTTTGTGGTGTAGTCCATTGTATTACATGGACCGGGGGCAGAGCATGCTTAGCCATTGGGCAGTATGTCCTGAAGAAGCTTATCAATCAATCCATCAATCTATCAACTTTATTTCTATAGCACATTTCAAAAACCGTTAGGGTAGCCAAAGTGCTGTACATTAAAACAGAAAAGTAAAAAACATACAAACATATGAAATGTACAAAAGCCATTTACATGGCAGCTGTATTTTGAGGTGCCATACAAGACAAGACCACAGTATGTTAAAATCCAAGGAATAAAAATGTCTTTTTAAAAATTACTTAAAAACAGGAAGACAGGAGGCCTGTCTGACACTCAAGGGTAACTTATTCCATAACTTGGGAGCAACAACAGCAAATGCCCTATCACTTCAAAGGTAGTTTTAGGGTCTTTCTGCAGCAACCACTCAACTGATCTTAGGGATGGGGTGGGCAGTATGGTTGAAGCAGCTCAGATAGATGTGGTGGAGTGAAGTTGTTCAAGTATTTAAAAACAAATAAAAGCTTAAAAATAATTCTGTAGTGCACAGGGAGCCAGTGAAGGGAAGCTGGGATGGGAGTGATCTTAGCGTCCCTTGTCTGCTTGAGTTAACAGACAAGCAGCAGCTCTGCACAAGCTGCAGGCAGGTTTGAGAGGTATGGCTAATCCCTACATACAGTGCATTACAGTAATCGCAATGAACTGTGATTAAAGTGTGAAGTAATTTCTCCAAGCCCGGTCTTGCCAAGATTGATTTCACCTTTGCTATTTGGCGAAGATGATAAAAACTTTTTGAACGACACTGTTGATCTGTTTCTCAATTTTAAAATCAGAGTCAAACTTTACCCCTAGGTTGGTGACACAGTCCCTGAGATAAGGTGACAGTGAGCCAAAATCTACTCTGGGGAAGTGACAGCAACTCAGTCTAAACAACACAACTTCTGTCTTCTTCTCACTTAGTCTGGGAAAGCTAAGAAAAGGACGTGCTTTTATGTCATTAAGGCAGTGTGTGAGTTGCTGGATGATATTGTTTTGTGCCAAGTGAAAATCTGAGTGAAGATCTGGCAGTCATCAGCATAACAGTGAAATGAAATACCATGTTTTCCAAATAACAGAGAAAAGGGGGAGTAGATAAAGAGAAAAAAAGAAGGCCAAGACTTTACCCTTGGGGGATCACATATGGAAGAGGAGCTGTGGAAGGAGGCTGTGAATTTTTACACAGAAACGCATATTTGGTTTGGTAGGACCGAAACCAATTGAGGACAACACCTGTAATGTCCACACGGTGCTCATGATGAGAAATTACAATTTTGTGATCAACAGTGTCGAAAGTAAAAGACAAATCTGAAAGCAGTAAAACAACAAACTTTCCAGAGGCTGTTGACAGAAATATACTGTTTAAAACCCTCAGAAGTACACTCTCTGTACTTTGAACCCACACTGAAACAGCTTAGTGACACCCGAATGGTAACAACTAATTGTAGACCTTCTCTAATATTTTAGAAAAAAATGGAAGATTAGAAATAGATCTGAAATTGTAGAAGAGAGAAGGGTCGAGGTCTGCTTTTTTTTAAGGTAGAGAACACACAACTTCATGCTTAAAAACCCCGGGTACTGTACCAGAGAAAAGACTGCTGATGACCTGAAGTACACGTTGTCAAGAAAACCCAAGATCATCCCACTTCCCCATGCAACGTGGTTCAAGTATCTCCTTAAAGTGACATGGGAATCTGTAGAGGAGCCAGATAGCCTCATATGATCTCATATGATTATGCTATATGTAGTAGACCGCCCCATGAAGGATTGCGGTTTTACTGATGAGCAGTGAGGTTTATTAGAAGTAAACCATGAGTTTCACCGTAAGAGCTGTAGGTACGCAAAAAAAGACAGTGTAAGCTACCAAAACATGCTCTTACAACTGTAACGTTTGAACTCAAAATTACATTCACCACTAAAAACATCAACTCTAATTCAAAAACTATACCCTAGTGTTTGTACATAATAAAACAAATTCACAATTTTAATCAATCAACATTAGAAATATCCATGTTTTCAAAACAAATATACTCTGTGTCTCTATCAAGGGGGCTGCTAGTAACAAGATACATTTTAACACACGAAGCTGAAGTTGACTTCCGATTCGGGAAATGGCTTAAGGCCGATTCCACATGAAGCCCAAGCGTAAATTGAAACTGGAAGACTCACCAGCATCATCCAATCACCGTCTCATCTGCTGTCAGCCTGGGACCATGCCCCATCTTCGCCAATCTCCGATCAAGCTCACGCTTATAAGGACCTTCATACATGGCAGCACCTGCTCTCTGGCTGTGCTCAACCCACTTCCACCTCCATTCTCTTGGCTCTCCAGGCCTCCATCCTTCTCTGACCTCCACCACCAGTGAACGGGCCCAGTGGGAAGACATCCCTAATCAGCATTGGAAATGCTCATCCAAGCTCATTGCATTTCACAACACAATGTCTTCCGCCGGGGTCTGAGCACCAAAGAACTTTAATTCATTCATATCAATAAACCCTTTTAATAGCTGTTTTTTCTCCTAGTCTCTCCAGATTGAACACATTTTTCAGTCCCTTCTGCATTTTTAAACTACTCTAGTTAAAAAACTACAACACCTACACTATTCAAATCTGGACTAGATTATTTTCAAATAATAGAAAACACTTGAACTGCTCTAATTCCAAAATTACAACACAGACTCTTCAAACCTACACTGGATTATTTTCAATTTATATCAGAGTACATCTTTGGAATTTGTGAAACCTTTTTCTGATTTGTGAAACTTCAATAAAGGACGATTTTTACTTTTTTGCATGCATCTGGATCATATTAAAACTGATCTAATTCCAAAACCCTAACACCTAGACATTTCCAACCTCGGCTAGATTATTCTGCTCTAATAATAGGATATTTAAAACCATGTTTGTGATTTGTGAAATTTTTATCTGATTTGTAAAACTTAACTAAAAGTTGATTTCACCACTTTTTGCATCTGGATCACACTACTTGAGTTCCTTCTTGCGTTCCAAAACGACAACACCTAGACTCTTCAAACCTGGACTGGATTATTCAGCTTTAATAGCAGAATATATAAAATGAAGTGTGATTTGTGAAACCTTTATCTGATTTGTGAAACTTCATTAAAGCTCAGATTACTATTCACACTCGTTCCATGCAGTTTTTTTTTTTTTCAAATTCAAACTCAAGTACAGACCGCTGCAGAAGATCTTTGCTTCCAACAGCCATCACCATCTAAAATAACTCTTTGAAAAATGAATGAGTTACACCAACATTTAATTTCCTTTTGGAATTAATGAAGTGGTTTTGAATGAGAATTGAATTTGAATTTGAAAAAAAACTGCATGGAGCGAGTTGTGAATAGTAATCTGAACATTAATGAAGTTTCACAAATCACAAACATGGATTAAAATATTCTGCCATTAGAGCAGAATAATCCAGTCCAAGTTTGAAGAGTCTGGGTGTTGTAGTTTTGGAATTATACATGTCTGACAGACACACCTGTCAGTGACAGGCTGTCACACAGATCTCAACAATAATGACCAAAACAAAACACAGGAAATATTAAGGTCAACTAAATTGTCGTGACGGGGACTAAATAGGACCCCCGGACGCTGTTATCATGGTTGCCTAGAGATGGACTCTACGCATCCGCGGTGAGCTGCTATCAACCTGCGTCTTTTTTAAATGTCCACCCGATTCTCCACCGTCCTTAGAAGTAAAACCTCTGGCAAAAATACAGACGTGAGGAGGAAGACACACATTCCAGGCTGAACAATTTCAGTGAAGTTAAATAGGGATGATTTAAAAAGAAAATGTGTCGGCAATTCCAGTTACGCTGACACACCGACAGACCCATTCTGGCTGTATAATATCAGACAGAATGGATCAGGAGAGGAACATTGCAAACCTGCCAGAATGTAAAGAACCAGACATCAGTCTCTTCATCCCTCAAACATTTCCTGAGACCGAAAAATATAAATGGCAATTTAAAGAACAAATCATACAAGTAGATAAATGGTAAATAAATAAATATTGTGAAGAGAAACCGTTTATTTTTTCTACATTAGTTTGTTAGGGCTTTCTATGTAGGAAAAATGTTGATATCTTTTAGAAATACAGTGTTTTGTGGTTAATATTATTTCACTATTTTATTAATGTGGGTTGCCAGTTTGGATAACCTGACTTCCTATCGAACTATAAGAATGATTGAAAACATGCTAACAAAATGCCTCAGTCCTGCAGTCCATAGGCGGTTCTAGAGGTTGGCGGAAGCGGCTCTTTGGCTCACTTACTGTATATATTAAATGATAAAATATTAGCCTTTTTTTATTCTTTTTTAATAGTCTGTAATTTATTCACACATCAGACAGAATAATAACATTAGGGAGGCAATACAAACCTAAATACCATCATGGTTTTAATTTAATTACTGTATTTTTTAAGTGCATGAATAAGGGAGAGCTATATAGACATATTAAACCTGGGGAGACAGGGGAGCGCCGGTGATATGTTCGCATACACCTCAGAAAGTATGTAGTTGCGCCCCTGAGTGTGTCTATAGGAACGAGTGAAGCGACTGACAGCATGGTGTACAGACAACAACCTGATCCGAAACACAGCCAAGACCAAGGAGATCATAGTGGATTTTAGGAGAATTAAAAGAGACATTCAACCACTAAAAATTTGCAGAGAGCCGGTGGAGAGGTTGTCAAACTTCCGTTTCCTGGAAGTTCACCTCATGGATAACCTGGCCTGGGATGTAAACACAGCAGAACTTGCAAAGAAGGCCCAGCAGAGACTATTTTCTGAGAGTCCTGAGGAGGATCAGTATTTCTCAAAAACTACTGGTGTCCTTCTAACGATGTTCTATTGAAAGCATCATCTGCTATTGTCTCTGTGTGTGGTTCTCCAGCTGCACAGCAGCACAGAGGAAGACTCTCCAGAGAATCGTAAAATCTGCCCAGAAGACCATCGGCTGCTCTCTGCCTTCTCTTGAAGAACTTCACAGTTCCCGCTGCTTCAGGAAAGCCAAGAACATTTTAAAAGACTCCTCACACCCTGGTCACAATTTGTTCCAACTGTTGCCATCTGGCTGCAGATACAGGAGCATTAAAGCAAACAACAAACAGACTGAAGAACAGTTTATACCCGGTAGCCAAAAGGGCATTAAATACCCTCTAGACTATTTATCACCCATTTTTGTTATAATCCATGTAACTTTATTGCTTTTCTATAATGACAATAAAGATTATTATTATTATTATTATTATTATTATTATTATTACATGCATTATCCCTCATTTTCTAAACAGCTGTGTGGGTTTTGGCTGTCATAAAAAGGAAAAAATAGAAAAGTGTGGGTGAAATTACTGCCTCTGGCATGTGAGAACAAGAGTGGGGTCTGTTTGTGGAGCCAACTAATTGAGCTTTAAGGAGTAAGACTAGACATAGATTGGAACTTTGACAGTATGTTGTAGCCCGTCTTCCAGATGGAAGGATATTAACAAAAGAGCAGTCTCTTTCCTTAATTAAGGTAATGGAGTGGAAAGAAGCTGGTGACTAAAGCACATGGGCAGTGGCATGTAGAAAGGCCTTTGGGGGGTTCAGGGAGTCAGCAGGGGAGGGAGAGTAAAGTGAAGACTTCAGCTTTCGAATGTCAAAAGAAGGGATGATAAAAAGCCCTGGTTTGCTCTGTCAGATTCATTAGCAGAGAGCTCATGTCTGCGGAACACACAATGAACACATTTTGTGGTTCATTTGAGACAATTCTATAGTGAAGAAAGTAACTAAACATCTGAGAGTGAAGAAGAAGGCTGTTGTTCATTAGATAAAATAACTTTCCCTTTTGTTTTATTGTGCTGTTAGTTTCAATCCCAAGGAGAAGCTGCCAGTTACAGATGATATGACGCTTAGGAGGATAAAGTCGCATTGGTGAGTAAATGCTAATAAAGACTATTCTGCTCTAGAATTACCTTTAGAAATAATCACTGTCTCAGCAAACCTGAACAGAACAGAACCTGAAGAAGCAGCAAGGTCCTGCTTCAGGTTTCACCCTCTACATGCTCACACTGAACTATAAGTGGTCAATGCAAAGCATCTCAGTATTTATTAAAACGAGCCAGATGATCAATGTTCATGAGTAACACAGGGAAAGACAGAAAAAGCACAATTTTATAGAGAATTTGAGAGGCAGGAGACAGCAGCGGGAGTCAGATCCCTAACCTTTTTGAATGAGGTGAAACTGTCGGGGATGTTACAATGAATATTGCTTGTTTATAACATCTTGTCAGTTTACTTTAATATATAGGAACCATATTTTTGGTTAAGTCATTTTAATTCTGGATTGGTTCAATATTTTACTGCTAACTTTGTCTAGCTACTCTAGACACAATGTTTTGTTTCATCACAATGAGACTGAGAGAACAGTTTTTTGTTCAAAGTGTAATGTCAATGTGTGCAATGGCTACACAATATCTGATCATACTCAACTACTTAACATATTAGATATTATGTGTAATGTCTCATCAGGAGAATAGCAGTACTAGAATAGTGATGCTGTTGAAGAAAGGTGGAGAAACTGGGGAAGCTCAGGTGAGGTCTTCAGTTAGTGTATTGAAATATGTATTAACATGTTATTACTTTTTAAATAAACAAACAATTTTATTATGAAAATAGCAGGTCAGGGAATAGATAGGAGAGCCAGGTGGAGCTTCAGGGTGTGAAGATGTAAAAATATATATTAAATATAATAGAACCAGAAAGAACAGATGAGGATTGATGCCAGGTTGATTTTTTTTTTAGCTTTTTGACTTTTACTTTTTTTTTATAATGGGAGCTAAAACAAATGGAATTATTTCTCAAGACACCTTAACAACAACCCAAGCAAACAGGATTAGGGACACTTCCAACTTTAATAAAGTACTCTAATTTATGTATTAAATGTTCAATACATTCCTTATTATGTAATAGTTTAATATTGAACTTCCATCTGTTAATTTTAGTATGTGCCTGAAGAAATTTGATTTGATTAATAATAGGCTTGTGGTCTGGTAGGCTGTTTGAGAATTCTAACTAACTGAAACCACTGAACCAATTGAGACAGAGAGGACATAGTCTATTTTTGATGTCCTTTTATGGGGTGCTAAATAGAAAGTCATTTCTTTAGCAGTGGAATACTGCTGAAGAACTGGTAATACTCTAAACTTCTCAAATTTAAATCTTTTACAACTGACAGCTTTTGAAAACGTTCAATGGGAATGTTGCCAATATAAAATTTTCTCTCTACAGGAAGTCTACACTGATGCTAAAATGGATTCTCCTTTGGACCTGTCAACCACCTCTCTTCCTTCACGATGTATCAGCTGTCAATCTGCAGCAGTTCACTGGATGTGCAGTTCGGGAGTTCACCTTCCTTGCTAAAAAGCCTGGTTGTGGTGGTTTGCTCATCACTACTGATGCCTGCTGGGGGCGTTGTGAGACATGGGAGGTGAGAAGCACAAAAACAAGATATATTGTTTAGAGTGAAACCACACAGAGAATGTGGGACTTTTTTAGGATGTGATGAAAACAAACTTAAGTGAGAAAGATATACAGCCTCCTGTTTGTTTTAACTGTACAGCTGAGCAATGAATACAGAATCAGAAACAAATATATGACAGAGGTTTAGATGTGTGTCAGGCAGTATAGAATAGAATAGAATAGAATAGAATAGAATAGAATAGAATAGAATAGAATAGAATAGAATAGAATAGAATATACTTTATTGATTCACAAGGGGAAATTGGGGATTATTGGTTGACAAATTAACTACTACATCCAAGGACTTAAATAATACCAATACAAAATACACACTCATATATATATATATATATATATAGTATATACTGTACATGTTTGGGAATGACATGTATGCTCCTGAAAAACAACCCCACACAATAATCCTTCCTTCACCAAACTTTACACTTGGCAGAATGCAGTCAGATAAGTACCGTTCTCCTGGCAACTGACAAACCCAGAGTCGTCCATCAGATTGCCAGATGGAGAAACACGATTCATCACTCCAGAGAATGTGCATCCACTGCTCCAGTGGCGGCAGCTTTACACCACTGCGTCCGACGCTTTGCATTGCACTTGGTGATGTATGGCTTGGATGCAGCTGCTCCACCATGGAAACCCGTTCCATGAAGTGCCTTTCAGACTAGATCAAGATCTAGTCTGAAAGGCACATAAATTTTGTAGGTTTGTAGTAATTGACTCTGCAGAAAGTTGGCAACCTCTTTGCACTATGCGCTTCAGCATCCGCTGACCCCACTCTGTCAGTTTATGTGGCCTACCACTTGGTGGCTGAGCTGCTGTCGTTCCCAAACATTTCCATTTTCTTATAATACAGCTGACAGTTGTCTGTGAAATATTTAGGATCGAGGAAATTTCACGACTGGATTTGTTGCACAGGTGGCTTCCTATCACAGTTCCACACTGGAATTCACTGAGCTCTTGAGAGCGACCCATTCTTTCACAAATATTTGTAAAAACAGTCTGCATGTCTGTGTGCTTCATTTTATACACCTGTGGCCATGGAAGTGATTGGAACACCTGATTCCGATAATTAGGATAGATAATTTTGTCTATATGTGTGTGTGTGTATATATATACAGTACGGACCAAAATTTTGGACACACCTTTTAATTCAATGAGTTTCCTTTATTTTCAAGAATATTGACATTGTAGATTCACACTGAAGGCATCAAAACTATGAATAACACATGTGGAAATATGCACTAAACAAAAAAGTGTAAAACAACTGAAAATACCCCTTATATTCTAGTTTCTTCAAAGTAGCAACCTTTTGCTGTGATTACTGCTTTGCACATACTCTGCATTTTCTTGATGAGCTTCAAGAGGTAGTCACCTGAAATGGTTTTCACTTCATAGGTGTGCCCTGTCAGGTTAATAAGTGGGATTTCTTGCCTTATAAATAGTCATGAAAATAAAGAAAACCCATTGAATTAGAAGGTGTGTCCAAACTTTTGGTCTGTACTGTATATATATATATATATATAAGAGTGATGTAATTAATTCAATATGACATGACAAGCATGCACATGCAAATATGTTAATCTATAAATGAGTGAAAAAAATTGATTTAAGTTGCTTGGGCATTATAAAGTTTCATCTGATAACTGTGAGGCTATTATTGATTTATTTTTGTATGTTTTTGTCAGGCGGAAATTAATTTACCCCCCCTTGAGGGTGCAAGAGGTTAAATGTTATATTGGCTCTAGTGACCTTTATTTGGGAGTGGTCAGACAGGAAAGTGGGTAATGAGAGAGGGGGAAGACATGTGGCAAATGTCACCAGGCCGGGACTCGAACCTGCGACGGCTGAGTTGAGGACTAAAGCCTCCTTTCCTGGGTTGTGCTCAACCCATGTAGGATTATTTTTGATGTTCATAAAAGTAAAAAGTTAATAGCAGGAGGGGGAGAACAATAGGTTGATGGCAGCATTATGTCAGCAGATGCCCTCCTCTAGGAAGGAATCACAGTCAACAGAATCCCATACCAGATGTAGCTTCTATGGAAAAAACAATAAGTGCAAGAAAACAAAGAGTTGACAGTTAAAATAATGGCAAATAATGCAAATTAGAGAGGAATAGAAGAAAGTGAGAAAAAGTGGTAAGTTTCTTTTCTAGTAGTCTAAGCCTGTGGCAGCATAATAAAAACATAGTGTACTCACCTCTCGGGGAAAAACTGGGTTACAAATTGACACGTTTACCCTTTTCTCTGTCTCTCTATGTTTTTGAAAACCTAACTTTATTATTTTTCTTAGGAGCATAGTAACAGCCACAGTCATTCTTGTCTTCTGCTGACTGTTGCTGAACACCGTCACCTCAAGCGCTCCAAGCAGGAATGAACCATGTCATGCAGATCCAGGGGGGTTCAGGGCAAATGTGAGCTTTTTGGTCTGGAACGGGCAACATTTGATTTTTACTGCTAAAAATAATTTTACAAAACACAATATAATTAATTTTATAATTGACAGGACCCCATTTCTTTAAAATTTCTATGAACAAGAAGAAAAAAAATTGTGGAGGACCCCTTGTTGGTCAGGGGCCCTTAGAATTGTCAGAACTTTTCCCCCCTGTACAGCGCCCCTGCCCCGGTCTACAGTCTCTATATGCAGGGCGCCGCACTAACCACTGCACTATGCAACGCCCCTATTCCGGTAGCCTTTGCTGAAATTTTCAGCTTCTCTTTCGTAAATTATTTACATTTTTGTACAACGTGAGCTATCTGATGAACTCACCCAGTTCACTTCCTTTTATTTTCTTGGAAAAAATCTGTTTTGTCACATGATTGCAATTAGTCCACAGGCCCAGTATAAAAAGTCATTGCAGAGTAAAGAATCGACTAGTCGACTAGTTGGTGCAACCACTGCACAAATTTTTAATTGTATAAAATTCTAACTTATTGCAGTTTTAGTTATTATATATTAATGAGTGCTACTGCTCCTGCTGATATTATCATTATTAATAATAAAACTATTCTGCATCCCCAGGACCAGAACCAAACAAGAAGCAGCATTCAGCTTCTATGCACCAAAAATCTGGAACAAACTTCCAGAATATTGCAAAACTGCTGAAACACTGTGTGTCTTTAAATCTAGACTAAAAACCCACCTGTGTAGAGTTGCTTTTGAAATGGATTAAGAATTTAACAATGGCTCTTGACTAAATGTAATGTTTCAATTGTTCATTGTGTGTTGCATAACTTTGTGTTTTTATGATATAAAGCACTTTGAAATGCCTTGTTGGTGAAATGTGCTATACAAATAAAATTTGACTGATTTGACTGACTGATATTCATTAACATTATTTTCTGTCTTCTACTTCCAGAAGCCAGTGCTGGAATCCCCTTTCATAGAGTCTTATCAGCGAGTTTGTACCTACAACATGACACGTATGGTCAGCGTGAAACTACCCAACTGCAAGTCCAACATTGACCCAATATACACCTATCCTGTGGCCCTAAGATGTGCCTGTGGGTTCTGTCTGACAAGCACCACTGAATGTATAACATCTGTCTGAAAGTTTGATGCAATTCAGATCAGTTCTTTTATTAAATTTCATTTCAGTTGCTGTTTTTTCAGATGACCTGAATTAAACATGTAACCAACTTTGTTAACTGTAACAAAAAGTAAAGTTACCCAAGTACATATTAAATGACTCATGATTGGAATTGCCTGCTTTACTCAAAGCAGATGTATATATTTACTAAAGTTCAGACTATATTAAAAACGGAAGTAATTAAGCTTTCTGACCTTTTAGACTTAGACTTAGACTTAGACTGACTTTATTATCATTTTGCATGCACAGGGTGTATACAGAACGAAATTTTGTTGCATACGGCTCAGGACAATGTTTTGAGGTTCCAATGTTATGAGGTTACTCCAGAATAAAATAAAATACAATATAAAATATAAATATAAATATAAGTATAAAATATAAAGTGCAGGAATGACAATAAAATAGAAGTTATTTAGCTATGCATATGTGCAAGGTATGAAGTGGAGACCAGTTTTTGAGTGCAGTCCAGTTAAGAGTTCAGCAGTCTGATGTCAAGTGGGAAAAAGCTGTTTCGGAACCTGGTGGACCTGCACCGGATGCTGCGGAACCTCTTTCCAGAGGGCAGCAGGGAGAACAGTCCATGGTGGGGATGTGAGGGGTCACTGACGATGTTTCGGCCTCGGGACACGCAGCGCTGGGATGAAATGTCCTGAATGGAGGGAAGGGGGGCCCCGATGATCCTCTCTGCTGTCCGCACCACTCTTCTCACGTTCTTCCAGTCGGAGGCGCTGCAGCCTCCTCACCACACAGAGAGGCAGCTGGTCAGAATGCTCTCTATGGTGCTTCTTTAGAACGTCTTGAGGATGGGCGGGGGCAGGTGTGCTCTTCTCATCCTCCGCAGGAAATACAAGCGTTTCTGTGCCCTCTTGACCAGAGACGTGGTGTTCACAGTCCAGGTGAGGTCGTTTGTGATGTGCACCCCCAGGAATTTAGTGCTGCTGACCACCTCCACAGCCGAGCTGTTGATGAGCAGTGGAGCGTGGCTGGGCCGGTTCTTCCTGAAGTCGACGATCATCTCCTTCGTCTTGTCAAAGTTCAGGATCAGGCTGTTGTCTCTGCACCAGTCCATCAGCTGCTCCACCTCCTCTCTGTAGTCCAGGCCGTTGTCGTCTCTGATGAGGCCCACCACCGTTGTGTCGTCCGCGAACTTCACAATGTGATTGGTGGCGAACCTGGGGGTGCAGTCGTGTGTCATCAGAGTGAACAGCAGAGGGCTCAGGACGCAGCCCTGAGGGGAGCCTGTGCTGAGGGTGATGACATCGGAGGTGTGTTGTCCGATCCGGACTGACTGAGGTCTGTCGGTGAGGAAGTCTAGCAGCCAGTTGCGCAGGGGGGTGCTGAAGCCCAGGTGTCCCAGTTTTCCTGCCAGATGCTGTGGGATGATTGTGATGAACGCTGAGCTGAAGTCCAGGAACAACATCCGCACATGAGTGTTCTTCTCCTCCAGGTGAGCCAGGCTCAGGTGTAGGGCGGAGGAGATGGCGTCCTCAGTGGAGCGGTTTCGGCGGTAGGCAAACTGGAACGGGTCGAATGTGGAGGGGAGTCTGGAGACGATGTGTTCTTTTACCAGCCTTTCAAAGCACTTCATCATGATGGGAGTCAGTGCCACAGGCTGGTAATCGTTGAAAGAGGTGACTTGAGGTTTCTTTGGCACCGGAATGATGGAGGCAGTTTTGAGACAGGCTGGCACTGTGGCTTGGTCCAGTGAGGTGTTAAAAATGTCTGTTACCCTACCCCAGTGCTTCTCAATTCCAGTCCTCAGGCCCCCCTGCTCTGCATGTTTTAGATGTGCCTTTATTCCAGAACAGCTGATTCAAGTGATTGCATGACCATCAAGTGCTGCAGAAACCTGTTGATCACCCATAGATTCAATCCAGGTGTGTAGCAGAAGGGAAACACCTAAAACATGCAGGGCAGGGGGGCCTGAGGACCGGAATTGAGAAACGCTGCCCTACCCTAACCCTGCTTACATGATCTCAGATCTCACTGCTTTCGATCTTTTTTTTGCTTTTTCTAAACTCTTCCCTAATCTTATTCTTTGATTTTCTTTATATTCCGGATCTCCCTAATATCTGTATTATCCTAACTTCATTACTTTCTTAATCTTACTTTTTAAATGCTACCTTTCTTCTGAGCTCTGGACTGTTCATCTGACCTTTTATCACTCTGGGAAAGGTTCTTTATTAACTCTGGCCTCTCTGTGGAGTTATAGTCATAACCTTTCTGTTTGTATACATTTTCCCATTTTAGTTTCTTTTATCTTCTATATATTTAGACTCTTGGTGGTCCTCTTTTACTACCACAATTAGAAGTTTTGGTTGTTTGAATCGTTCATTCACCTCCATTTTTAACTGTCCTTACATATACCTGGTTTAGCTTTTTGGATCCTTTTATTATTTCTCGTACCTCTACCTCTCTGAACATCCTTTGTAGAATTGGTTAGTATAGCAATTTTTCCTTTCAATTTTTTCGATGGTTTTGTCTTACATTTATTACCTTTTTCTGTTTTTTTTTCTCTCTGGAATCACCTGAACCGGTTATTTAGGGTATTAAATGGGAAAATTATGTTAATTGTCCAATAATGTTGCCTATTCTTTTATTTGGTCTCCAACCTACTTATGTTTATATATATATAAAAAAAATCTATTTCTTATTGTTATACGAATCATTTTTTACTCACCTTCTCTGGTAGGTAGATGCTGTTAAAAAATGAAATTACTTATAAATATCAAGCCCAAATCAGAAGTTCACTTACCATTTGTATTAGTAAGTATTAGGTTTTTACTCCTTGTTCTGATTCCTGATCAACATTTTCCTTTTTAATTCATCCTGACCTCACTGGACATTGAATTTTCTTTAAATTATCATTTTGAACTACAATTTGTACTACAATTGGAACTACAAACTTGGCTGCTTTAGCTTATCCTTCATGCCTAGCGGTCCTGACTTTGATTGGCTTTGTTTAAAAATTATGAGAGAAATCTCTCAAAAACTTTTTTTACTACTTGACTCGGCATGAACTCCTCCTTATCACTGGATATGTTAGAATAAACGTAGGATTAATTTGGAGATGGACGAAGGACTCTTTGATATAGGGTATCGAACCATGTAATAGAACTACAAACATGTCCGCCTCATTTACCCACCATGCTTAGCGGTTTTATCTTTAATTAGGCTTTTTATTTAATAAATCCGTTATAAATCCTATTACATTTTATACTGTTGGACTCAACATAAGCTCCTCTTTTTAACCAGTAGAGATAGAATGAGTTTTTTGTAATGATTTAGTGATCGTAGAGGAGCAAAACGGGGTTTCGGACCGTGTGGTTAATGGACTACAAACGTGTCCGCCTTAATTCCCAGCGTACATTGCTGCTTATTGCAGCTGCAGGCTGTCGTCTCAGACCCAGAGGAGACACGAAGCTGAGGCTAACGCTAGGTGAGTTTCAATAGATATTTAATGTTTTACATCATTTAAGGCTTTACATTATTGGTTTTTAGGTTCACTATGATAAAATAAACAATCAAGTCTCAATTTAATTCGATTTAATTCAATTTTTTTTTTATTACTATTCGGACACACCGCATGGTATGATCAACCATGCCGGGGCCTTCCTTGGTTAGGGTGTCTAGTGATAATGGCCGAAACACCCTGAGATCCCAAGCTCCACTACTGATGAGGTGTCCTAAATTTTAATGTCCTTTCTAATATTAAGAATACGGTGCTTTCACCACCTGACTTAACTCGAGTTACCTTGAACTTCCATCACATTCCACACATCATAAGCAGGTTCGCTCAACAATAAACAAGGTCTTTGTTCACATAAGTTGTTTTCTTTTTTGCTTGATTCCTGTCTTTCTTCCTTTAGTTATTTGTTTATTCCTGTAATTATTTAATGATTAATTATTTTAGGATTAATTATTTTATTATTATTTATTTCTGGAATTGGTTAAAGATTAATTATTTATTTAGGTTTTTAGGTAATTATTTAAGGATTAATTATTAATTATTATATTACTATTTATTTTTGTAATTGTTTAAGGATTAATTATTTAGTTATTTCTGTAATTATTTCATGATTATTTTTGGTTTAATTATTAATGACTTATTTCAAAAAATTCTTTTAGGATTTACTATTTAAGGGTTGATTATTTAGCTATTTCTACAAGTATTTCAGGATTAATTATTTAGTTAGGTTCTTTTGGAATTAGTTAGTGATCAATTATTTTAGGACTAATTATGATCTATTCACTCATTTACTTCTGCAATGTTTTAAGGATTAATAATTTAAGGGCAATTATTTATATAAGTTTTTTTGGTAATTATCTACTGTCTAATTATTTTAGGATTAATTATTTAATTACTTATTTCTGTAATAATTTAAGGATGAATTATTTTAGGATTAATTTAGTTATTTCTTTAATTATTTAGTGTTTCATTATTTAAGGATTAATTATCTACTTATTTATTTCAAAATATTTTTTTAGGATTTACTAGTTAAGGATTAAGTATTTAAGGATTAATTATTTAGTTGGGTTGTCCTGGAATTATTTAGTGATCAATTATTTTAGGATTAATTATTAATTAATCACTTATTCTGTAATTTTTTTAAGGATTAATTATTTTAGGATTAATTATTTAGATAGTCTTTTCAGATATTATTTAATTTTTGATTATTTTAGGATTAATTATTTAATTACTTATTTCGTTAATTATTTAAGGTATAAATATTTTAGGATTAATTATTTAGGTATTTCTTTAATTATTATATGAATAATTATTTAAGAATTAATGATTAACTATTTGTCTCAAAAAGTTTTTCTAGGATTTACTATTTACAGATTAATTATTTAGCTATCTCTAAGTATTTAAGGATTAATTATTTTAGGATTTATTGTATAGGGATTAATTATTTAAGGATTAATTATTTAGTTAGGTTCTCTAAGACTTATTTAGTGTTCAATTATTTCAGGATTAATTAATAACTATTCACTTATTTACTTTTCTAATCTTTTAAGGATCAATAATTAAAGGATCAGTTATTATAGGTTTTTCAGTAATTATTTAATGATTAACTATTAGGATTAATTATTTAATTACTTTTTTTGGTTATTATTTAAGGATTAAATGTTCTTGGATTAATTATATAGATATTTCTTTAATTATTTAATGATTAATTATTTAAGAATTCATTATTATTTACTTATTTCAAAAAGTTTTTTTTAGGATTTACTATTTAAGGATTAATTATTTATTTAGGCAATTCTTTAATTATGGATTGATTAATTATTTAGGGATTAATTATTTAATGATCAATTATTAATTGTTTACATCTGTCATTTTTTACATCTATCATTTTTTAAGGATAATTATTTAAAGATTAATTACTTTTATATGTATTTCGTTAATTATTTAATGGTTAAGTATTTTAGGATTCATTATTTCTGTAATTCATGATTAATTATTGATTTATTTAGTTATCTATTACTTAACTTAGTTGAGCCCTTTATTTTATAGTTTTTCACTATTAATCTTACTGTTAGGAACAGGGTTGATTAGTTAGTTTAAAAGTTTTTAACTTTTCTTTGAGATTTATGGGATTTTAAGACAGTTATGTCACACTATAATATGGATAGGATTCTCTTCTCTTTCTTTCTCTCTCTCTCTCTCTCTATATATATATATATGTCCCCCTCTCTCTATCTCTCTCCCTCTCTCTCTCTCTCTCTCTTTCTTGGGTGCGACCAGGGGTGGGGGAGCTGTGGACGAAGTGCGACGGCCCGTGCACTGCCTATCACTCCCTAGTCTAAACTGCCCCGTATCTACGGAGTGGGGGGAGTTGTGGAGATAATTAATCCCTAACCCTACAGAAAACTCAATTGGAATTTGACCTACAAACTTATCATCAAAAAATTAAATTGGCGGCATATTATAAAAATTCTGGAAAATACAAATTTACACCTTTCTTGGGACCATCCATTTGGGTACCTTCAATTGAGCTGTTGCCACAGGAAGTTAAAACTCTAATTGATGAAGATAAAAATGTTCTTAAGAACCATTATAGACCAACTCAAGAAAAACAAAATCTTATACAACCAGAGGTTCAAGCCCTTAGGGACCTACAAAATAGGTCCCTAAGGGCTATTTTAGGGACTAAAACTCTCAAATATGTAGGAAAAATAAACCGTCACTAAATCACAACGCAATTTTATTTATCTCAGTAGTTAAATTAGAACTTCATTAGTCAGACACTCCTATCAGAGAGTTGACTCGGTGGAAACAAACGCGTCGCAGTTTCTTCTTCCCCTTTGTCATAAAGCCAGCTGACAAGGGCTCAGCCATTGTTTTCATGAGTCGCGAGCAGTATAAATTTGAAGTTGAAAGACAACTGAAGGACACTAAATATTACAAGAAATTGGATATACCATTATATAGGGAAACCATTCCGATGGTGACTGAAATTATAAATAAACTAAAAAAAGAGAAATACCTTAATGAAAAACAAAGACAGTATTTGATTGGAAATGTAGAACCAAGGGAACGAAGATTTTATATATTACCTAAAATCCATAAAAATAAAAAGGATTGGAGGGTCCCTTTTGAAATTCCGCCTGGGAGACCAATAGTCTCAGATAGCGCAAGTGAAACCTATTTTACAGCAGAGTTCTTGATTTCTTTTAAAATCCCTTGTCTATTAAACACCCTGCCTATGTCAGAGATACATACCACTTTGTGGAAATAGTTCATAATTTAATACTTCCACCTAAATTTCATTTTTTTCTATGGATGTGGACAATCTACACAAATATCCCTATTCCAGCTGGGATTGATTGTGTTAAAAACATTTTTGAAGAAAATCCAGACCCAAAACGGCCCGATGAGGAACTGATAAAACTTTTAGAGATCAACCTTGTGCGAAATGATTTTGTCTTTGATGAACAATTTTATTTACAGGTACAAGGAACCGCAATGGGCAAAAGATTTGCTCCATCTTATGCAAATATTTTTATGTTCCATTGGGAAAAAGAGGCCTTAAAAATGTGTATAAAAAAACATATTATTTACGCTATTTAGATGACCTATGGGGCATTTGGACCGGTTCCGAACAAGAATTTCAAGAATTTGTGGACACATTAAATTCCCATGATCCCTCTATCCAACTCAAAGTTGAACTCAATGAAAACACAATCGACTTTTTGGATACTACAGTGTTTAAGGAGATTGATTACAGAATAAAAGGTAAATTGGACATTAAGTCATTTCATTCCAGTGTTTTGTACCTGTGGCACATCTAAAAACTGCAGGACTGCGGCCCTCGAGGCCTGGAGTTTGAGACCCCTGATATAAGGTCATTTCGGCATATAAACGAAACAAAAATCTGTCAGATTTACTAGTAAGAGCAAAATTGCCTTCTTTAAAACGAATTAAACCTCAATTATTAGATTCCCAGTTTAACAATTTAAAATTCATAAAAAAACATGAGATAAAAGGATAATAAACATTGGTCAAAGGTTTTCACCTAGATCACAAAACTGCATTTATGTCATAGACTGCAAAACACTGTGGTAAAAAATATGTAGGTGAAACAAAGAATACATTGTCGGTACGTATGACTCAACATCGTTACAACATAAAGAACCGCAAAGAATTGGAGACACCATTGGTACAACATTTTATTGAACATGGCTTACAAAAAAATGACAATTGCAGGATTGCAACGAAACATAAATCGGACACACAAGGAGAGGAAAAAGTTGGAACGACGTTGGATTTTTTTGCTGGAGACAAAGGAACCATATGGATTAAACTTAAAATAACATTAAGACCTTGGTTTCCTAATATTAAAAAAAGAAACAATTTTTGATTCCCTTATAAATAAGCTTTACGGTTTGTGTTTTCCTAACCCTAACCAATTGACTTTTAACCCTTAACATTTACATTATTCTAACCCTAACCATTTGGCCAACCCAAACACATCTTTCTTAAATTAAACCTTACCTAATTTTTTTAATCCTAACCCTAACCAATTGACCTTTAAACCTTAACATTTATTCTAACCCTAACTTCACTTCAGTCTAACCCTACCCACTTAAAAAAGATGTCAATTCATTCCAACCCTAATCAATTAAAAAAGTTTTCAATTTATTACAAAAGTAAGGAAAACTAAAAATATTTTAAATGAATTCGTTCGGAAAAGAGAGACAAAAAAAGAGGGGGCGGAGCCTCGCCTGGGGGAGGAGATACATAGGGCTGCAGAGCAGCTTGCAGCTCATTTCTTCGCCAGCCAGTGAAGCAGCAGCATCTCCCTTGGAGCTTGGCTTTTTTCTTGACTTTTTTTCTTTAAACGTGTGCGCCCAAGCCTGAAGAAGACCCGTATAAGGGTCGAAATGTTGCATAGGGTGCTTATTTTTCTTTTCCAAAAATATTTGATAAAACCATATAAAAAAAAATAAAAAATTGTAAAGAAAAGCAGAAAAACATTCTTTTCCTTGAAAAAGATGTTTTGAAAAAATAATCTTTTATTTTTTTATTATTTTATGTATTGTTTCCAAATACAGAAACCCTCCTTTAGTTTTTTTAAGAAAGATAATAGTTTTTTTTAAGGAAACATTTTCTTTTACGTATCGTTTCCAAAACGGAAACCCTCCTTTAGTTTTTAATTGTCAACACAAGCACAAACCAAAACACATTACACTACACATTCTTGACATACACAGGACGTAAACACAAACATGGGCGATGAATGGAGGACAGTGGGACGACGTCGCCGACCGGACTTTCGCCGTCCCATCGGGGACTGGGACCAGGGAGGACCTCTGGACTGGAGGGCCAGTGCACCTCTCTCCTTAAGGAGGAGGAATCAATTCCCTAACCCTAACACCCTCTCTCTCTCTCGGGTGAGGACAGGGGAGCTGTGGACGACGTGCGGCGGCCCATGCACTGCCTATGACTCCCTAGTCTAAGCTGCCCCATGTCTACGGAGTGGGGGGAGTTGTAGAGATAATGTATACCTTACCCTAACTCATCCAATTACTAGAGATTAATTTAAAAACAAATTACTTTATTTTTGATGACCAATTTTTCCTCCAAATTAAGGATACAGCCATGGGAAAAAAATTGCATCAGCCTATACAAATATTTTCATGGCTGAGTGGGAGGCTGGTGCCCTTAGTACATGCAGGAAGGCACTACTACCGGTGCCTGGATGACATCTGGGGGGTTTGGACTCATTCTGAAGCAGAATTTCAGGGACCAAATTTTGACACTACACACTAATTGGATATTAAAGTTTTCTTCAAACCCACAGACACACATGCTCTGCTATTTAAAACCAGTTACCATCCAAGGCACACTTATGCTGGCCTAATCAAATCACAACTCCTCAGATTTCACAGAATATGGGTAAGGGTTAGGGGTTAACCTGGTTATGATGAATTCCAAAATTAATTGGTTGTGTTTTAAGGTCAAAGGTCATAATGAGGTTCAAAAATACAAGTTAGTTGGTTAGATTTAGAGTCAAGGGGTATGGTGAAGTTCAAAATCACAATAAGTTAGGTTTGGAGTCAACAGTTATAGCGAAATTCAAGGACTAATTTAATTGGTTAGATTTAAAATCAAAGGTAATGATGAATTTCAAAGTTAGCTGGTTATGCTTTAGGATCAAGGGTCATAATGAGATTCAAAAATAAATTAATTGGTTAGATTTATAGTCAGAGGATATGGTGAATTTTCACCTTTCAAATTAATTACTTAGGTTTAGAATCCGCAGTTTTAGTTAAGGTCCAGGTCTACATTAATTAATTAGGTTTAAGAACAAAGGTTATGGTGAATTTCAAACTTAGTTGGTTATGTTTCAGGGTCCGAAATTATAATTGGGTTCAAAAATAAAAACTAAAACTTAATTGTTTAGGTTTTTAATGCTAAGAAATTATAGTGGAGTTAGAATTCCAATTAAAAAGTTAAGTTTAGAGTTAACAATTATAATAAAGTTCAAGGTCTAATTTTAATTAGTTAGATTTAAAATCAGAGGTTTTGGTGAAATTCAAAGTTCCATTAATTAAGTTTAAAATCAACAATTATAGTAAAGTTCAAGATCTGACTCAGTTGATTAGGTTTAGAGTAAGATAATAGTGAAAGTGTGTATTCCATTAATCCAAGTCATGGAATTAAGAATTAATTGTCCTAGATGGACCCCTCTCATTCAAACCTCTTGGTATAATTGTGTCAAATCTTTTGATCCAAATTTGCTCCTGTAACCATCTCTCCCTCTTAGTCCAATTTGGATTGTGTGCGATAGGTCTGGCCCTAATAGATTCAACCCCATGTATCTGAAAGTGTTTGACGATGGTTGTTTCTGCTTTCCTGTTGTGTTTGATGTTGGATTTGTGTGCACTCAATCTTCTGTGTAGTGTATTTCCTGTTTCACCAATATATTGTATTTTGCATATTTTGCACCAGATTATGTAAATGACATTTTTGTGCTTCCAGGTGATTCTTTTTGGAATGGACCAGCGTCTGTTGGTGTTTCTGCTCCGGAAGAGAGGTACATGGTGTATCTGTGTCGGTCTACGGCAGCGACTGAAATTGGCATGCACCAATATGTCCCTAAGACTCGGGTTTTTCTTAGATGCTGAAATGACCCTCCAATTTTGGGCCTGTGGTAGCTCCTTCTGTAATTGTTCAAATTTTTCTTTAATTATTTTGTGTGTTTTTTGTGTGAATTTAGAGAAAGCTCCAATCAGAGGAATAGTGTGTAGATTTTCATTTTGGTTATTTTTATTTTGGGTGGTCCTGATTCCAAAAACTTCCTTCTTTATCTTTTGTAAAATTGTTCTTGTGTATCCCTGTTTTCGTAGTGCCCGAAAAAGTGTCTGTGTGGCTGTATCCCTATCCTGAGTGTTTGAGCAAATTCTGTTGAACCTAATTAATTGTGCTTTGAGAATGCCAATAAATGTGTGTTTGGGGTGAAAGCTGTGCCTGTGTAAAAGTTGGTGTGAGTCTGTGTTTTTAAAATGTACTTTGCTGTCTAGTGTCCCGTTCTCCTGAAAATTTTCCCCTTTAAATGTCACAGTGTCCAGGAAAACCACCTGATTGGGGTCCCAAGTCAGTTTGACCCTAATTGATGGATGATGATTATTCAGGATTTCAGTGAAGTTGATCAGATCTTCATAGTTATAGTTCCAAATTCCCCAAATGTCGTCTAAGTATCTATAGTAGGCATCCGGCAGTTTAGTGCATTTTTGAAAGCACTCCCTTTCCCATTTCCCCATGTAAATGTTTGCATAGGCTGGTGAAAATCTTTTGCCCATTGCCGTGCCCTTAATTTGTAAAAACCATTTGTCATCAAATTTGAAGTCATTGTTTTCCAGGTTCAGTCTAAGGAGTTCCAGGATTATATCGTCCGGACGGTTCGGGTTTGGATTCTCCCGGAAACATTCCCTGATTGCTTCCAGGCCCCTGGATGTTTCAATGTTTGTGTATAAGCTCTCCACATCCATTGTGAAGAGGAGACTGTCCTCTGTGACCTTATGACCCTTGATTTTTTGCAGGAAATCTCCCGTATCCCTGATGTAACTGGGATGCTTCATCGCCAATTGCTTCAAGTAGTGTGTAACTAGTTCAGCGGATCCATAAGACTCACTCCCACAATCCGAGACAATAGGTCTACCTTTGGGAATTCGATTTGGTAATGTCCAATCCTTCAATTGTTTATGTATTTTGGGTAATAGGTAGAAATATCTAGGTCTCGGTGGGTTTGTGCCTAATAAGTATACCAATTGTTTTCTGTTAATGAGTTTTGATTCCTTGAGTTGCGTGAGTAGTCTCCTGATTTCATTTTGGGTTTGTGGGTAGATAGGTCCCTGTAACTCCCTGTAAAATTCTGGGTCCTGGAGTTGTCTCATAGCTTCCATTCTATAGTCCTCCTTATCCATTATAACGATCGTGGACCCTTTGTCCGCCGGTTTTATTATAATGGAATGTTGTTGTTTTAATTGTTTAAGGGCCTTTTCCTCCTCCATGGTAAGATTGTCATTTACTTTTTCGATAGGAATTTTCTTCACCCCAATTTTGTCTTGTTGTATCAATTCCAAGATTTCCGGTTTGATTTTATAGATAGGAGGTTCCCATTGGGAAGATGAAATGAAGGGGGTTGGAGTTTGCTTATTTGTTGTTCCACTTTTAAAGAAATCTGCCAATTTAATCCTCCGATGGTATTGTTGAATTTGAAATCTGTTCAATTCCCTAATGTTTGGATGTTGATGCGAGGTGGGAACAAATGAGAGTCCTTTGGAGAGGAGTTTGATGTGGTGCTTGCCCAATTGAAATGTAGGTGAGAGGTTGAGAATGCCTTGTTGAATGTTTAACCCTTCCATTTGTGGAGCCATAAGTTGATTTCTTATGGTGTCACCTTCCAATTCCGGAGTTTCGGTCTTACCGTTGGATTCAAACGTGCCGGTACAGTTTAAATGCCGGCACCAGTGTGAAAGAATTTTTCCCCCAGTGTCTTTTGTCCAGTGTATGTTGTCCCTTTCTGTATGGAAGTCAGTGTTCGGTATCGGTGTAATTGTATGATGATGTAATTTGTTACAAGTTGATGTGATAGAGTCATTAATCATGTTCAAATTTTGTCTATGTATGAAATTCAAGTTTGTAGAAAAATTAAGTAGGGGAATATAAATGTCTGCAAATGGAAAAGTATCTTTTGTTGTATTCAACAGGGAACTGAGGAGTTTTATCATTGGGGGCTGGTCTTTGTAGTCTTTGTTATTTATGCCAAAGGATAAAATGATTGATCTAACCTTGTTGGAAGGTTTAGTGTTTCTAATGATGTTCTTTGCATGTTTAAATTGTGCTCCCGGATAAATATCAATTTCTATGTTAGTGTTGGTCGGTGTTGGTATATTTTTGAGGTTTGAATCCCCTATGATTAGAATTGGTTTTGATGGTGTAAGATGCCAATTTTTAATTTTGTCCCCAAAGTGGTTATGGATTAAAATGAGAGGTTTTGTTTGTGTACCAAAGGGTTTGAGTGAGGTTCTCAAAACCTCTTCCAATGTTATTTTGGAATTAGAGGGTGTTTGTGGGCCCAGGGACAATTTGCAAGATCCTTCCCGTATTCCTTTTTGATTATCATTTATTGTTTTTGTAGATTTCCGTAAGTTTAGTTGGGTTGATGGTGGCTGTCGGGTTATTCTTGTTGATTTAGATAAGGAGTCTTTAATTGTTTTCCTGGCCAAAAATAGGGTAATCTGTTTCACTCCTTTTAGATTTTTTTGAATTTTCCTGGTAGCCTCGTTCAGTATTTTTTCTAAATGTATTCTCGGTATTTGTTGAATTTCCGTCCACCGTCTCTTTTCCTCCTCAGTTTCATGTTGGTTAAGTTGTATTTTTTTGTATAAAATAAACATCAGTTGTACCACAAGTTCAATCCATTTTTTGAGTTTGTCTATCTGGTTCGGCATTTTCTATTTACACAAGCCTCTTCAAAAGTTAACTTTTTAAAGATAAAACTATTGTTTCTTGAACTAAATATTAATTCTTTATATATATATATACAAAGATATGAATGTGTAGAAAACTATATGTTTTTTTTCTTTTTTTTCTTTTTTTATTTTTTTACCTTTTTTTTTAAAAAGTTTTATTCGCCTTCCCTTAAACCTATATTTTCCTTTAGAAAAATTCTTGGATACAATTGTGTTAATAATAAAGGAGTAGAATTAAATACTAATAGTTAATAAAGGATTATGACTATGAATCAGTCAATTATATCTAAAGAGATCAAAACAATCAAGATTGATAAATTAGTATTATAATAAAACCTGTTAATCAAATCACGGTAAATTAGTATTATGTACAGCCATAGAGAATATATGTATCTTAAATATTTTATTGTGAACTTAATCAAATAGGGATATTTTTTACAGGAATTAATGAACCAATTGTTATGTCACAGATCAATAAAGTTATTCAGACGAATACAAAATATATATAACTTCCAGGTTTATCTTAAACCAGAATATGTATAGTGGTATCAAACACAATTATATGTAATAACCAGAAAAAATTACAGTCATGTATTGAAAGGTAATGTAAAAAAACCTTAAGTAATTTTAATTCAATAAAAAAAACTGAGTGATACAAACAACCTTCACAGTAACCTCAGAAAAGTCGGGGAGATAAAAGAGGTTTATGTATATTTTCGTGGATTAACTAATCCTTATTATTTTACGAAAAAGACTTAAATTATTTTAATTGTTTTTAGTTTAATTTTTTGAGAGAGATATTACCAATTAGCCTATTTTCTCAATATTTTAATAACGTTTTTAACAGCGGTTCGGCGGAACCGTACCGACGTTAAAACGTAGCTAAGTATCTAAAGTTTAGAATCCGCTCATCAGTGGTGTACCGCTGGATCGATGGGTGTAGGGTAGGGTTGGGGTAGGGTTGGGGTTGGGGTTGGGGTTGGAGTTTGGGTTCAGGGTCAAAGGTCAGAGGTCCAAAAAATTGAACCTCCTTCCTTCTCCCCCTCACCCTCTACCCCTCCCCCTTATGTGCACGGGCCATCCTGTCAGGAGTCCACCAGGTGGAGCCTACCTCTCATTCAGACCCTTTGGGATCTGTGTATCCAGCCTGTGGATCCAGATTCTTTCAGCCCTTCTCCTCTGGGCTGAAGACCAGGCTGGGTTACATTCCAGCACCAGGGCTGAAACTGCATCCCAGCCATGACGTATAAAATGCTGCACTAAAGGTACATGTGTTTTTTTGTGTTTTTGAATGTTATGTCTGTGCTGGGTAAAACGAGTAAGGACACTGTTACTCGTCTCACCCACATAACTGATTTTACAAATTAGACAGGTTATTAAATAAACACAATTTTTTGATTTGGGGTTTCCTGATTGGTCTGATTTGAAAATTGTGTTGTTGAATCTGTTCTGTACCCAGTGCAGCTGCTTGAAGAATCCACTCTGACCTTTGACCTTTGGTGTCTTCAAAGGTTTGACCTCAGCACGGACGAGGAAATCCCTCAGGTTTTTATTCCTTTTGTAGGCCGCAATTATTTTGTAATTTGGGAGCAAAGAAGTGTCAGATTGGAATTTAGTGAAATTCTGTTTAACCTTGTAAACAAATTGTCCTGCTGAGGAGGAGAATGTTGTGATCAGAGGGATCATCGGAGATGAATCAGGGGGTCTGGACTCAAGGAAGTTTTTCCTGCCTGCTCTCAGGAAAGACCTGGAATATCCTCTCTTACGAAGAGCAGAAAACAGAGTTCTAGTTGCCTCCTCAAAGTCTGTTTTCTGTGTACAAATCCTATGAAATCTGAGGAGTTGTGATTTGATTAGGCCCGCATAAGTGTGCCTTGGATGGTGACTAGTCTTGAATAGCAGAGCATGTGTGTCTGTGGGTTTAAAGAAAACTTTAATATCTAATTTGTGTGTTGTATCAAAATTTGGACCTTTATATGTGGTCGTGTCCAGAAAGTCGACCGCTTTAACGCTGGTAGTGGACTTTACTGTGATAGATGGGTTATGTGTATTCAGGTGCTGGAGGAATTCCTGAAATTCTGCTTCGGAATGGGTCCAGACCCCCCAGATGTCATCCAGGTACCGATAGTAGTGCAGGGGTGCCCTCCTGCACGCACTAAGAGCACCGGTCTCCCACTCGGCCATGAAAATGTTGGCATAGGCCGGTGCAAATTTCTTGCCCATGGCCGTGCCTTTAACCTGGAGGAAGAATTGGCCATCAAAAACAAAATCATTTCTTTTTAAATTAATCTCTAATAATTGAATGAGTTCACGATCTGGCCTCCTCGAATCTGGATATTTCAAAAATACGTTCTTAATGCAATTGATTCCTTCATCTATGTCAATATTGGTGTACAAACTGTCGATGTCAATTGTAAATAGAATAGAGTCCTGAGGTAGAGAAATTAATTTAATTTTTTCTACAAAATCATAAGTGTCTTTGATATAACTTTGGTGCCGAATTGATAGGGGATATAAATAATGATCAATAAACTCCGCTGTGTGGTAGGTTTCGCTCCCACAGTCGGAGACAATAGGTCTGCCGGGAGGGATCTCATGAGGTTTGCTCCATTTTTCAGGCTCCTTGTGGATTTTCGGGAGGAGATAAAACCTCCTGGCTCTAGGTTCGGGGGAGCCACGCAGGTAAGATTTTTGTTTTGCATTGATAAATTTCTTTTTATGTAAATTGTCTAAAATTTTGGTTACAAGGGGGGCCGTATTGTTATAAATTGGAGAGTCTAATTTTTTGTAATATGTTTCATTATATAATTGTTTGTATCCCTCCCACAGATACTGCTCCCTGTCCATAATCACTATGGAGCTGCCTTTATCGGCAGGTTTTATAATAATATTTTTATTGATCATTATTTCTTTTAGTGCTTTTGTTTCTTCTATATTTAGGTTAGGTATAGTTTTAATAAATTTAAATTTTCTGTCCAAATAATCAAGGTCCTGGGAAATTAAGTTTTCCACCTCAGGAGGGAGAGCGGCGATTGGAGGAGCCCAGTCTGACTCCGGCATAAAAGGTGGGTTATTATTGTTATCATTACCAACATCATCTTTGTAATAGATGGCCAATTTAATCCTTCTGTGGTATTTCTGCAGATCATACCTCATTTGCATTTTTATATTTTTTAAAGGTTTGTTACCCTGAGTGGGAATGAAAGTTAAGCCCTTATTTAAAAGGGAACACTGTGCATCACTGAGGGTGAAAGTTTTAGAGAGGTTACATATATTTTTATTTACAATATTAGCATGCCCCTCCTTCACATGAAGGCTCTTGGGGCACTCTAGTTTAGCCACTCACCCCAGTGGCTGAAGATGTGAGCTGCCGTAGCTTTGGTCCAGTGAATGTTATCTCTACTCACTGTAAAGGACCGTCTAGGCAGGGCTGGGATGAACCGGCTGAGCTGGGCGATCTCGATGTTAATGTGAGTGAGGGTCATCTGTTCTTGGACAGGCAGCGCCAGGGAGAAGTTGATGGCAGGGACAAAAATCTCCGCGTTGGGACACTTGATCCTAGCCGTCCTCAGCGCTGTCTTCATTTCCCTGACTGCTGCTCTCTTGTCCCTCTGGGCTCTATGATTGATGCCCAGAGAGAGAATCATGCGCTCCACCTGGTTCATAACAGGTGCCCTCGCAAAAAGGTGGGTCAGATGCCTCCATCTGGCCCCAGGGAAGCTGACCACCTGTAGATCTGGGTTATCAGGGGCTGGAAATCTAGCCACATTAGAGTCACCCAGGATAACATATTTTTTTGTCAGATCTAGGGACCAGTTGCGGTTCTTGTTCAGGGTTCCCACCTGTCTGGCTGCAGCCGTCACCTGTGCAGGTCGAAGAGCAGGGGACTCACCGGTGGAAGAAGAAGCCGCTGGAGCCGATGTTTCCACTCTAGGGTCAAAGGTGAGCCTCCGTTGGGTGCTGACCTGCAGTCTGAGGTGGAGGGGGACCGTCCTCGGCCTCAGTGAGGCCAGGGTAGGGTAAGGGTTAGGGTAGGGTTAGGGTTAGGGGTAAGGGTTAGGAAGAGGTAAGTTGGAGCCAAATGCTCTTGCCTAGGGTTAGAGGGTTAGGGTAGGGTTAGGGTAAGGGGGTTAGGGTAAGGGTTAGGGTTAGGGTTAGGGTAAGGATATAGGATGAAAACCAGAAAAGTCGTCGTCTCATCGTATTTGGCTGAAAAAGGGTTAGGGTAAGGGTTAGGGTAGGGTAGGGTTAGGGTTAGGGGTAAGGGTTAGGGTTAGGGTTAGGGTTAGGGTTAGGGTAAGGGTTAGGGTTAGGGTTAGGGTTAGGGTAAGGATATAGGATGAAAACCAGAAAATGAGTGTGATCAAGCTCAATAAGTCAAAAAGTATTTGAGGTAGGGGGCCCATACTTGGCCTCGAGAGTCCTTGGGAACATGTCCACGTACCCTGTAAGTTTGGTGGTTGTGGCTCCTTCCGTTGACATAGCTGCCATAGACACCCATACAAAAAAAAAAGTGATCAAGCTCCATAACTTCCGAACCGTAGGATGACATGTCACCAAACTCGGTGTGTATACATGTCTCGACCCCCTCCAGGTCTCCACCGAGTTTGGTGGCCCTGGCCCCTCCCCTTCCTATAGCTGCCATAGACTCCCATTGATTTTTCAAGTTTCGCTAGGAGCGTCGGATCGAGCTGGGAGTCGGTTTTCCGTGCTCAGGGCGTAGCCCTGAGTGCGGGGATGTGTGATATGCCAGGGTTGGTGGATGTGTGAAAATGGTGAAAATCGCACTAAGTGTTGTGAAAATAGGTACTTGTGGGAACCTTACCAGAGTGTGTTTTGGAGTGTCCCGAGTGCGTGGAGAGTGTTCCTGGGTGAAGTAAAATTGGAGTTGTTGGAGTGTCTTCCGTGCTCAGGGCGAAGCCCTGAGTGCGGCAGGTGCCTCGTCCGTGCTCAGGGCGTAGCCCTGAGTGCGGCAGGTGCCTCGTCCGTGCTCAGGGCGTAGCCCTGAGTGCGGCCAGTGTTGGTGAAAATCCTGAAAATTGCCCAAAGTGTTGTGAAAATAGGTACTTGTGGGAACCTTACCAGAGTGTGTTTTGGAGTGTCCCGAGTGCGTGGAGAGTGTTCCTGGGTGAAGTAAAATTGGAGTTGTTGGAGTGTCTTCCGTGCTCAGGGCGAAGCCCTGAGTGCGGCAGGTGCCTCGTCCGTGCTCAGGGCGTAGCCCTGAGTGCGGCAGGTGCCTCGTCCGTGCTCAGGGCGTAGCCCTGAGTGCGGCCAGTGTTGGTGAAAATCCTGAAAATTGCCCAAAGTGTTGTGAAAATAGGTACTTGTGGGAACCTTACCAGAGTGTGTTTTGGAGTGTCCCGAGTGCCTGGAGAGTGTTCCTGGGAGAGGTTTTTGTGAGACGTTCTTACTCCTGTGAGGTTAGGTTAAGGGTAGGGTTAGGGTAGGGTTAGGGTTAGGGTTAGGGTAAGGGTTAGGGTTAGGGTAGGGTAAGGGTTAGGGTTAGGTAGGGTTAGGGTTAGGATATAGGATGAAAACCAGAAAAGTCGATGGTACACTCTCAATAACTCAAAAAGTATTTGAGGTAGGGGGCCCATACTGGGCCCAGAGGGGCCCATGGGGGGGACCCACATTCTATTAAAGTTTGGTGGGTGTGGCTCCTTCCGTTGACATAGCTGCCATTGACTCCCATACATTTGAAAAAAGGGTACACTCTCTATAACTCCCGAACCATAAGGTGTACAGTTACCAAACTCGGTGTGTATACATGTCTCGACCCCCTCCAGGTCTCCACCGAGTTTGGTGGCCCTGGCCCCTCCCCTTCCTATAGCTGCCATAGACTCCCATTGATTTTTCAAGTTTCGCTAGGAGCATCGGATCGAGCTGGGAGTCGGTTTTCCGTGCTCAGCCGGTCCCCCTGAGTCCGCAGACATGTCATTTGCCCGGGTTGATGGAGTTTGCAAAATGGGTAAAAATTGCTCTAAGTGTTGTATTTTGGGGTACTTGTGGGAACCTTACCAGAGTGCGTTTTGGAGTGTCCCGAGTGCCTGGAGAGTGTTCCTGGGAGAGGTTTTTGGGAGACGTTCTGACTCCTGTGAGGTTAGGTTAAGTGAAGAATCTTGTGTTTGGTTAGGGTAAGTGAAGAATCTAGGGTAGGGTTAGGGTTAGGGTTAGGGTAGGGTAGGGTTAGGGTAGGGTAAGGGTTAGGGTAAGGGTTAGGGTAAGGGTAAGGGTTAGGGTTAGGGTAGGGTAAGGGTTAGGGTAGGGTTAGGGTAAGGGTTAGGGTTAGGGTTAGGGTAGGATATAGGATGAAAACCAGAAAAGTCGATGGTACACTCTCAATAACTCAAAAAGTATTTGAGGTAGGGGGCCCATACTGGGCCCAGAGGGGCCCATGGGGGGGACCCACATTCTATTAAAGTTTGGTGGGTGTGGCTCCTTCCGTTGACATAGCTGCCATTGACTCCCATACATTTGAAAAAAGGGTACACTCTCTATAACTCCCGAACCATAAGGTGTACAGTTACCAAACTCGGTGTGTATACATGTCTCGACCCCCTCCAGGTCTCCACCGAGTTTGGTGGCCCTGGCCCCTCCCCTTCCTATAGCTGCCATAGACTCCCATTGATTTTTCAAGTTTCGCTAGGAGCATCGGATCGAGCTGGGAGTCGGTTTTCCGTGCTCAGCCGGTCCCCCTGAGTCCGCAGACATGTCATTTGCCCGGGTTGATGGAGTTTGCAAAATGGGTAAAAATTGCTCTAAGTGTTGTATTTTGGGGTACTTGTGGGAACCTTACCAGAGTGCGTTTTGGAGTGTCCCGAGTGCCTGGAGAGTGTTCCTGGGAGAGGTTTTTGGGAGACGTTCTGACTCCTGTGAGGTTAGGTTAAGTGAAGAATCTTGTGTTTGGTTAGGGTAAGTGAAGAATCTAGGGTAGGGTTAGGGTTAGGGTTAGGGTAGGGTAGGGTTAGGGTAGGGTAAGGGTTAGGGTAAGGGTTAGGGTAAGGGTAAGGGTTAGGGTTAGGGTAGGGTAAGGGTTAGGGTAGGGTTAGGGTAAGGGTTAGGATATAGGATGAAAACCAGAAAAGTCGATGGTACACTCTCAATAACTCAAAAAGTATTTGAGGTAGGGGGCCCATACTGGGCCCAGAGGGGCCCATGGGGGGGACCCACATTCTATTAAAGTTTGGTGGGTGTGGCTCCTTCCGTTGACATAGCTGCCATTGACTCCCATACATTTGAAAAAAGGGTACACTCTCTATAACTCCCGAACCATAAGGTGTACAGTTACCAAACTCGGTGTGTATACATGTCTCGACCCCCTCCAGGTCTCCACCGAGTTTGGTGGCCCTGGCCCCTCCCCTTCCTATAGCTGCCATAGACTCCCATTGATTTTTCAAGTTTCGCTAGGAGCATCGGATCGAGCTGGGAGTCGGTTTTCCGTGCTCAGCCGGTCCCCCTGAGTCCGCAGACATGTCATTTGCCCGGGTTGATGGAGTTTGCAAAATGGGTAAAAATTGCTCTAAGTGTTGTATTTTGGGGTACTTGTGGGAACCTTACCAGAGTGCGTTTTGGAGTGTCCCGAGTGCCTGGAGAGTGTTCCTGGGAGAGGTTTTTGGGAGACGTTCTGACTCCTGTGAGGTTAGGTTAAGTGAAGAATCTTGTGTTTGGTTAGGGTAAGTGAAGAATCTAGGGTAGGGTTAGGGTTAGGGTTAGGGTAGGGTAGGGTTAGGGTAGGGTAAGGGTTAGGGTAAGGGTTAGGGTAAGGGTAAGGGTTAGGGTTAGGGTAGGGTAAGGGTTAGGGTAGGGTTAGGGTAAGGGTTAGGGTTAGGGTTAGGGTAGGATATAGGATGAAAACCAGAAAAGTCGATGGTACACTCTCAATAACTCAAAAAGTATTTGAGGTAGGGGGCCCATACTGGGCCCAGAGGGGCCCATGGGGGGGACCCACATTCTATTAAAGTTTGGTGGGTGTGGCTCCTTCCGTTGACATAGCTGCCATTGACTCCCATACATTTGAAAAAAGGGTACACTCTCTATAACTCCCGAACCATAAGGTGTACAGTTACCAAACTCGGTGTGTATACATGTCTCGACCCCCTCCAGGTCTCCACCGAGTTTGGTGGCCCTGGCCCCTCCCCTTCCTATAGCTGCCATAGACTCCCATTGATTTTTCAAGTTTCGCTAGGAGCATCGGATCGAGCTGGGAGTCGGTTTTCCGTGCTCAGCCGGTCCCCCTGAGTCCGCAGACATGTCATTTGCCCGGGTTGATGGAGTTTGCAAAATGGGTAAAAATTGCTCTAAGTGTTGTATTTTGGGGTACTTGTGGGAACCTTACCAGAGTGCGTTTTGGAGTGTCCCGAGTGCCTGGAGAGTGTTCCTGGGAGAGGTTTTTGGGAGACGTTCTGACTCCTGTGAGGTTAGGTTAAGTGAAGAATCTTGTGTTTGGTTAGGGTAAGTGAAGAATCTAGGGTAGGGTTAGGGTTAGGGTTAGGGTAGGGTAGGGTTAGGGTAGGGTAAGGGTTAGGGTAAGGGTTAGGGTAAGGGTAAGGGTTAGGGTTAGGGTAGGGTAAGGGTTAGGGTAGGGTTAGGGTAAGGGTTAGGATATAGGATGAAAACCAGAAAAGTCGATGGTACACTCTCAATAACTCAAAAAGTATTTGAGGTAGGGGGCCCATACTGGGCCCAGAGGGGCCCATGGGGGGGACCCACATTCTATTAAAGTTTGGTGGGTGTGGCTCCTTCCGTTGACATAGCTGCCATTGACTCCCATACATTTGAAAAAAGGGTACACTCTCTATAACTCCCGAACCATAAGGTGTACAGTTACCAAACTCGGTGTGTATACATGTCTCGACCCCCTCCAGGTCTCCACCGAGTTTGGTGGCCCTGGCCCCTCCCCTTCCTATAGCTGCCATAGACTCCCATTGATTTTTCAAGTTTCGCTAGGAGCATCGGATCGAGCTGGGAGTCGGTTTTCCGTGCTCAGCCGGTCCCCCTGAGTCCGCAGACATGTCATTTGCCCGGGTTGATGGAGTTTGCAAAATGGGTAAAAATTGCTCTAAGTGTTGTATTTTGGGGTACTTGTGGGAACCTTACCAGAGTGCGTTTTGGAGTGTCCCGAGTGCCTGGAGAGTGTTCCTGGGAGAGGTTTTTGGGAGACGTTCTGACTCCTGTGAGGTTAGGTTAAGTGAAGAATCTTGTGTTTGGTTAGGGTAAGTGAAGAATCTAGGGTAGGGTTAGGGTTAGGGTTAGGGTAGGGTAGGGTTAGGGTAGGGTAAGGGTTAGGGTAAGGGTTAGGGTAAGGGTAAGGGTTAGGGTTAGGGTAGGGTAAGGGTTAGGGTAGGGTTAGGGTAAGGGTTAGGGTTAGGGTTAGGGTAGGATATAGGATGAAAACCAGAAAAGTCGATGGTACACTCTCAATAACTCAAAAAGTATTTGAGGTAGGGGGCCCATACTGGGCCCAGAGGGGCCCATGGGGGGGACCCACATTCTATTAAAGTTTGGTGGGTGTGGCTCCTTCCGTTGACATAGCTGCCATTGACTCCCATACATTTGAAAAAAGGGTACACTCTCTATAACTCCCGAACCATAAGGTGTACAGTTACCAAACTCGGTGTGTATACATGTCTCGACCCCCTCCAGGTCTCCACCGAGTTTGGTGGCCCTGGCCCCTCCCCTTCCTATAGCTGCCATAGACTCCCATTGATTTTTCAAGTTTCGCTAGGAGCATCGGATCGAGCTGGGAGTCGGTTTTCCGTGCTCAGCCGGTCCCCCTGAGTCCGCAGACATGTCATTTGCCCGGGTTGATGGAGTTTGCAAAATGGGTAAAAATTGCTCTAAGTGTTGTATTTTGGGGTACTTGTGGGAACCTTACCAGAGTGCGTTTTGGAGTGTCCCGAGTGCCTGGAGAGTGTTCCTGGGAGAGGTTTTTGGGAGACGTTCTGACTCCTGTGAGGTTAGGTTAAGTGAAGAATCTTGTGTTTGGTTAGGGTAAGTGAAGAATCTAGGGTAGGGTTAGGGTTAGGGTTAGGGTAGGGTAGGGTTAGGGTAGGGTAAGGGTTAGGGTAAGGGTTAGGGTAAGGGTAAGGGTTAGGGTTAGGGTAGGGTAAGGGTTAGGGTAGGGTTAGGGTAAGGGTTAGGATATAGGATGAAAACCAGAAAAGTCGATGGTACACTCTCAATAACTCAAAAAGTATTTGAGGTAGGGGGCCCATACTGGGCCCAGAGGGGCCCATGGGGGGGACCCACATTCTATTAAAGTTTGGTGGGTGTGGCTCCTTCCGTTGACATAGCTGCCATTGACTCCCATACATTTGAAAAAAGGGTACACTCTCTATAACTCCCGAACCATAAGGTGTACAGTTACCAAACTCGGTGTGTATACATGTCTCGACCCCCTCCAGGTCTCCACCGAGTTTGGTGGCCCTGGCCCCTCCCCTTCCTATAGCTGCCATAGACTCCCATTGATTTTTCAAGTTTCGCTAGGAGCATCGGATCGAGCTGGGAGTCGGTTTTCCGTGCTCAGCCGGTCCCCCTGAGTCCGCAGACATGTCATTTGCCCGGGTTGATGGAGTTTGCAAAATGGGTAAAAATTGCTCTAAGTGTTGTATTTTGGGGTACTTGTGGGAACCTTACCAGAGTGCGTTTTGGAGTGTCCCGAGTGCCTGGAGAGTGTTCCTGGGAGAGGTTTTTGGGAGACGTTCTGACTCCTGTGAGGTTAGGTTAAGTGAAGAATCTTGTGTTTGGTTAGGGTAAGTGAAGAATCTAGGGTAGGGTTAGGGTTAGGGTTAGGGTAGGGTAGGGTTAGGGTAGGGTAAGGGTTAGGGTAAGGGTTAGGGTAAGGGTAAGGGTTAGGGTTAGGGTAGGGTAAGGGTTAGGGTAGGGTTAGGGTAAGGGTTAGGGTTAGGGTTAGGATATAGGATGAAAACCAGAAAAGTCGATGGTACACTCTCAATAACTCAAAAAGTATTTGAGGTAGGGGGCCCATACTGGGCCCAGAGGGGCCCATGGGGGGGACCCACATTCTATTAAAGTTTGGTGGGTGTGGCTCCTTCCGTTGACATAGCTGCCATTGACTCCCATACATTTGAAAAAAGGGTACACTCTCTATAACTCCCGAACCATAAGGTGTACAGTTACCAAACTCGGTGTGTATACATGTCTCGACCCCCTCCAGGTCTCCACCGAGTTTGGTGGCCCTGGCCCCTCCCCTTCCTATAGCTGCCATAGACTCCCATTGATTTTTCAAGTTTCGCTAGGAGCATCGGATCGAGCTGGGAGTCGGTTTTCCGTGCTCAGCCGGTCCCCCTGAGTCCGCAGACATGTCATTTGCCCGGGTTGATGGAGTTTGCAAAATGGGTAAAAATTGCTCTAAGTGTTGTATTTTGGGGTACTTGTGGGAACCTTACCAGAGTGCGTTTTGGAGTGTCCCGAGTGCCTGGAGAGTGTTCCTGGGAGAGGTTTTTGGGAGACGTTCTGACTCCTGTGAGGTTAGGTTAAGTGAAGAATCTTGTGTTTGGTTAGGGTAAGTGAAGAATCTAGGGTAGGGTTAGGGTTAGGGTTAGGGTAGGGTAGGGTTAGGGTAGGGTAAGGGTTAGGGTAAGGGTTAGGGTAAGGGTAAGGGTTAGGGTTAGGGTAGGGTAAGGGTTAGGGTAGGGTTAGGGTAAGGGTTAGGATATAGGATGAAAACCAGAAAAGTCGATGGTACACTCTCAATAACTCAAAAAGTATTTGAGGTAGGGGGCCCATACTGGGCCCAGAGGGGCCCATGGGGGGGACCCACATTCTATTAAAGTTTGGTGGGTGTGGCTCCTTCCGTTGACATAGCTGCCATTGACTCCCATACATTTGAAAAAAGGGTACACTCTCTATAACTCCCGAACCATAAGGTGTACAGTTACCAAACTCGGTGTGTATACATGTCTCGACCCCCTCCAGGTCTCCACCGAGTTTGGTGGCCCTGGCCCCTCCCCTTCCTATAGCTGCCATAGACTCCCATTGATTTTTCAAGTTTCGCTAGGAGCATCGGATCGAGCTGGGAGTCGGTTTTCCGTGCTCAGCCGGTCCCCCTGAGTCCGCAGACATGTCATTTGCCCGGGTTGATGGAGTTTGCAAAATGGGTAAAAATTGCTCTAAGTGTTGTATTTTGGGGTACTTGTGGGAACCTTACCAGAGTGCGTTTTGGAGTGTCCCGAGTGCCTGGAGAGTGTTCCTGGGAGAGGTTTTTGGGAGACGTTCTGACTCCTGTGAGGTTAGGTTAAGTGAAGAATCTTGTGTTTGGTTAGGGTAAGTGAAGAATCTAGGGTAGGGTTAGGGTTAGGGTTAGGGTAGGGTAGGGTTAGGGTAGGGTAAGGGTTAGGGTAAGGGTTAGGGTAAGGGTAAGGGTTAGGGTTAGGGTAGGGTAAGGGTTAGGGTAGGGTTAGGGTAAGGGTTAGGATATAGGATGAAAACCAGAAAAGTCGATGGTACACTCTCAATAACTCAAAAAGTATTTGAGGTAGGGGGCCCATACTGGGCCCAGAGGGGCCCATGGGGGGGACCCACATTCTATTAAAGTTTGGTGGGTGTGGCTCCTTCCGTTGACATAGCTGCCATTGACTCCCATACATTTGAAAAAAGGGTACACTCTCTATAACTCCCGAACCATAAGGTGTACAGTTACCAAACTCGGTGTGTATACATGTCTCGACCCCCTCCAGGTCTCCACCGAGTTTGGTGGCCCTGGCCCCTCCCCTTCCTATAGCTGCCATAGACTCCCATTGATTTTTCAAGTTTCGCTAGGAGCATCGGATCGAGCTGGGAGTCGGTTTTCCGTGCTCAGCCGGTCCCCCTGAGTCCGCAGACATGTCATTTGCCCGGGTTGATGGAGTTTGCAAAATGGGTAAAAATTGCTCTAAGTGTTGTATTTTGGGGGTACTTGTGGGAACCTTACCAGAGTGCGTTTTGGAGTGTCCCGAGTGCCTGGAGAGTGTTCCTGGGAGAGGTTTTTGGGAGACGTTCTGACTCCTGTGAGGTTAGGTTAAGTGAAGAATCTTGTGTTTGGTTAGGGTAAGTGAAGAATCTAGGGTAGGGTTAGGGTTAGGGTTAGGGTAGGGTAGGGTTAGGGTAGGGTAAGGGTTAGGGTAAGGGTTAGGGTAAGGGTAAGGGTTAGGGTTAGGGTAGGGTAAGGGTTAGGGTAGGGTTAGGGTAAGGGTTAGGATATAGGATGAAAACCAGAAAAGTCGATGGTACACTCTCAATAACTCAAAAAGTATTTGAGGTAGGGGGCCCATACTGGGCCCAGAGGGGCCCATGGGGGGGACCCACATTCTATTAAAGTTTGGTGGGTGTGGCTCCTTCCGTTGACATAGCTGCCATTGACTCCCATACATTTGAAAAAAGGGTACACTCTCTATAACTCCCGAACCATAAGGTGTACAGTTACCAAACTCGGTGTGTATACATGTCTCGACCCCCTCCAGGTCTCCACCGAGTTTGGTGGCCCTGGCCCCTCCCCTTCCTATAGCTGCCATAGACTCCCATTGATTTTTCAAGTTTCGCTAGGAGCATCGGATCGAGCTGGGAGTCGGTTTTCCGTGCTCAGCCGGTCCCCCTGAGTCCGCAGACATGTCATTTGCCCGGGTTGATGGAGTTTGCAAAATGGGTAAAAATTGCTCTAAGTGTTGTATTTTGGGGTACTTGTGGGAACCTTACCAGAGTGCGTTTTGGAGTGTCCCGAGTGCCTGGAGAGTGTTCCTGGGAGAGGTTTTTGGGAGACGTTCTGACTCCTGTGAGGTTAGGTTAAGTGAAGAATCTTGTGTTTGGTTAGGGTAAGTGAAGAATCTAGGGTAGGGTTAGGGTTAGGGTTAGGGTAGGGTAGGGTTAGGGTAGGGTAAGGGTTAGGGTAAGGGTTAGGGTAAGGGTAAGGGTTAGGGTTAGGGTAGGGTAAGGGTTAGGGTAGGGTTAGGGTAAGGGTTAGGGTTAGGGTTAGGGTAGGATATAGGATGAAAACCAGAAAAGTCGATGGTACACTCTCAATAACTCAAAAAGTATTTGAGGTAGGGGGCCCATACTGGGCCCAGAGGGGCCCATGGGGGGGACCCACATTCTATTAAAGTTTGGTGGGTGTGGCTCCTTCCGTTGACATAGCTGCCATTGACTCCCATACATTTGAAAAAAGGGTACACTCTCTATAACTCCCGAACCATAAGGTGTACAGTTACCAAACTCGGTGTGTATACATGTCTCGACCCCCTCCAGGTCTCCACCGAGTTTGGTGGCCCTGGCCCCTCCCCTTCCTATAGCTGCCATAGACTCCCATTGATTTTTCAAGTTTCGCTAGGAGCATCGGATCGAGCTGGGAGTCGGTTTTCCGTGCTCAGCCGGTCCCCCTGAGTCCGCAGACATGTCATTTGCCCGGGTTGATGGAGTTTGCAAAATGGGTAAAAATTGCTCTAAGTGTTGTATTTTGGGGTACTTGTGGGAACCTTACCAGAGTGCGTTTTGGAGTGTCCCGAGTGCCTGGAGAGTGTTCCTGGGAGAGGTTTTTGGGAGACGTTCTGACTCCTGTGAGGTTAGGTTAAGTGAAGAATCTTGTGTTTGGTTAGGGTAAGTGAAGAATCTAGGGTAGGGTTAGGGTTAGGGTTAGGGTAGGGTAGGGTTAGGGTAGGGTAAGGGTTAGGGTAAGGGTTAGGGTAAGGGTAAGGGTTAGGGTTAGGGTAGGGTAAGGGTTAGGGTAGGGTTAGGGTAAGGGTTAGGATATAGGATGAAAACCAGAAAAGTCGATGGTACACTCTCAATAACTCAAAAAGTATTTGAGGTAGGGGGCCCATACTGGGCCCAGAGGGGCCCATGGGGGGGACCCACATTCTATTAAAGTTTGGTGGGTGTGGCTCCTTCCGTTGACATAGCTGCCATTGACTCCCATACATTTGAAAAAAGGGTACACTCTCTATAACTCCCGAACCATAAGGTGTACAGTTACCAAACTCGGTGTGTATACATGTCTCGACCCCCTCCAGGTCTCCACCGAGTTTGGTGGCCCTGGCCCCTCCCCTTCCTATAGCTGCCATAGACTCCCATTGATTTTTCAAGTTTCGCTAGGAGCATCGGATCGAGCTGGGAGTCGGTTTTCCGTGCTCAGCCGGTCCCCCTGAGTCCGCAGACATGTCATTTGCCCGGGTTGATGGAGTTTGCAAAATGGGTAAAAATTGCTCTAAGTGTTGTATTTTGGGGTACTTGTGGGAACCTTACCAGAGTGCGTTTTGGAGTGTCCCGAGTGCCTGGAGAGTGTTCCTGGGAGAGGTTTTTGGGAGACGTTCTGACTCCTGTGAGGTTAGGTTAAGTGAAGAATCTTGTGTTTGGTTAGGGTAAGTGAAGAATCTAGGGTAGGGTTAGGGTTAGGGTTAGGGTAGGGTAGGGTTAGGGTAGGGTAAGGGTTAGGGTAAGGGTTAGGGTAAGGGTAAGGGTTAGGGTTAGGGTAGGGTAAGGGTTAGGGTAGGGTTAGGGTAAGGGTTAGGATATAGGATGAAAACCAGAAAAGTCGATGGTACACTCTCAATAACTCAAAAAGTATTTGAGGTAGGGGGCCCATACTGGGCCCAGAGGGGCCCATGGGGGGGACCCACATTCTATTAAAGTTTGGTGGGTGTGGCTCCTTCCGTTGACATAGCTGCCATTGACTCCCATACATTTGAAAAAAGGGTACACTCTCTATAACTCCCGAACCATAAGGTGTACAGTTACCAAACTCGGTGTGTATACATGTCTCGACCCCCTCCAGGTCTCCACCGAGTTTGGTGGCCCTGGCCCCTCCCCTTCCTATAGCTGCCATAGACTCCCATTGATTTTTCAAGTTTCGCTAGGAGCATCGGATCGAGCTGGGAGTCGGTTTTCCGTGCTCAGCCGGTCCCCCTGAGTCCGCAGACATGTCATTTGCCCGGGTTGATGGAGTTTGCAAAATGGGTAAAAATTGCTCTAAGTGTTGTATTTTGGGGGTACTTGTGGGAACCTTACCAGAGTGCGTTTTGGAGTGTCCCGAGTGCCTGGAGAGTGTTCCTGGGAGAGGTTTTTGGGAGACGTTCTGACTCCTGTGAGGTTAGGTTAAGTGAAGAATCTTGTGTTTGGTTAGGGTAAGTGAAGAATCTAGGGTAGGGTTAGGGTTAGGGTTAGGGTAGGGTAGGGTTAGGGTAGGGTAAGGGTTAGGGTAAGGGTTAGGGTAAGGGTAAGGGTTAGGGTTAGGGTAGGGTAAGGGTTAGGGTAGGGTTAGGGTAAGGGTTAGGATATAGGATGAAAACCAGAAAAGTCGATGGTACACTCTCAATAACTCAAAAAGTATTTGAGGTAGGGGGCCCATACTGGGCCCAGAGGGGCCCATGGGGGGGACCCACATTCTATTAAAGTTTGGTGGGTGTGGCTCCTTCCGTTGACATAGCTGCCATTGACTCCCATACATTTGAAAAAAGGGTACACTCTCTATAACTCCCGAACCATAAGGTGTACAGTTACCAAACTCGGTGTGTATACATGTCTCGACCCCCTCCAGGTCTCCACCGAGTTTGGTGGCCCTGGCCCCTCCCCTTCCTATAGCTGCCATAGACTCCCATTGATTTTTCAAGTTTCGCTAGGAGCATCGGATCGAGCTGGGAGTCGGTTTTCCGTGCTCAGCCGGTCCCCCTGAGTCCGCAGACATGTCATTTGCCCGGGTTGATGGAGTTTGCAAAATGGGTAAAAATTGCTCTAAGTGTTGTATTTTGGGGGTACTTGTGGGAACCTTACCAGAGTGCGTTTTGGAGTGTCCCGAGTGCCTGGAGAGTGTTCCTGGGAGAGGTTTTTGGGAGACGTTCTGACTCCTGTGAGGTTAGGTTAAGTGAAGAATCTTGTGTTTGGTTAGGGTAAGTGAAGAATCTAGGGTAGGGTTAGGGTTAGGGTTAGGGTAGGGTAGGGTTAGGGTAGGGTAAGGGTTAGGGTAAGGGTTAGGGTAAGGGTAAGGGTTAGGGTTAGGGTAGGGTAAGGGTTAGGGTAGGGTTAGGGTAAGGGTTAGGATATAGGATGAAAACCAGAAAAGTCGATGGTACACTCTCAATAACTCAAAAAGTATTTGAGGTAGGGGGCCCATACTGGGCCCAGAGGGGCCCATGGGGGGGACCCACATTCTATTAAAGTTTGGTGGGTGTGGCTCCTTCCGTTGACATAGCTGCCATTGACTCCCATACATTTGAAAAAAGGGTACACTCTCTATAACTCCCGAACCATAAGGTGTACAGTTACCAAACTCGGTGTGTATACATGTCTCGACCCCCTCCAGGTCTCCACCGAGTTTGGTGGCCCTGGCCCCTCCCCTTCCTATAGCTGCCATAGACTCCCATTGATTTTTCAAGTTTCGCTAGGAGCATCGGATCGAGCTGGGAGTCGGTTTTCCGTGCTCAGCCGGTCCCCCTGAGTCCGCAGACATGTCATTTGCCCGGGTTGATGGAGTTTGCAAAATGGGTAAAAATTGCTCTAAGTGTTGTATTTTGGGGTACTTGTGGGAACCTTACCAGAGTGCGTTTTGGAGTGTCCCGAGTGCCTGGAGAGTGTTCCTGGGAGAGGTTTTTGGGAGACGTTCTGACTCCTGTGAGGTTAGGTTAAGTGAAGAATCTTGTGTTTGGTTAGGGTAAGTGAAGAATCTAGGGTAGGGTTAGGGTTAGGGTTAGGGTAGGGTTAGGGTAAGGGTTAGGGTAGGGTAAGGGTAAGGTTAGGGTTAGGGTTAGGGTTAGGGTTAGGGTTAGGGTAGGGTAAGGGTTAGGGTTAGGGTAAGGGTTAGGGTTAGGGTTAGGGTAAGGATATAGGATGAAAACCAGAAAAGTCGGATGAGCAAGCTCAATAAGTCAAAAACTAAAAGAGGTATGGGGCCCATACTTGGCCTCGAGAGACCCATGGAGGGGACCCAGGTTCCCTGTAAGTTTGGTGGCTGTAGCTCATTCCGTTGACATAGCTGCCATTGACACCCATATAAAAAAAAAAGTGAGCAAGCTCTGTAAGTCAAAAAGTACACGTGCCATCCTGACCAAACTCGGTGTGTATACATGTCTCGACCCCCTCCAGGTCTCCACCGAGTTTGGTGGCCCTGGCCCCTCCCCTTCCTATAGCTGCCATAGACTCCCATTGATTTTTCAAGTTTCGCTAGGAGCGTCGGATCGAGCTGGGAGTCGGTTTTCCGTGCTCAGGGCGTAGCCCTGAGTGCGGGGATGTGTGATATGCCAGGGTTGGTGGATGTGTGAAAATGGTGAAAATCGCACTAAGTGTTGTGAAAATAGGTACTTGTGGGAACCTTACCAGAGTGTGTTTTGGAGTGTCCCGAGTGCGTGGAGAGTGTTCCTGGGTGAAGTAAAATTGGAGTTGTTGGAGTGTCTTCCGTGCTCAGGGCGAAGCCCTGAGTGCGGCAGGTGCCTCGTCCGTGCTCAGGGCGTAGCCCTGAGTGCGGCCAGGGTGCATTGTCCGTGCGTTGTCCGTGCTCAGGGCGAAGCCCTGAGTGCGGCCAGTGTGCGTTGTCCGTGCTCAGGGCGAAGCCCTGAGTGCGGCCAGTGTTGGTGAAAATCCTGAAAATTGCACAAAGTGTTGTGAAAATATGTACTTTGGGGAACCTTACCAGAGTGTGTTTTGGAGTGTCCCGAGTGCCTGGAGAGTGTTCCTGGGTGTAGTAAAATTGGAGTTGTTGGAGTGTCTTCCGTGCTCAGGGCGAAGCCCTGAGTGCGGCAGGTGCCTCGTCCGTGCTCAGGGCGTAGAGGGTTAGGGTTAGGGTAAGGGTTAGGGTTAGGGTTAGGGTAAGGGTTAGGGTTAGGGTAAGGGTTAGGGTAAGGGTAAGGGTTAGGGTTAGGGTAGGGTTAGGGTAAGGGTTAGGGTAAGGGTTAGGGTTAGGGTTAGGGTTAGGATATAGGATGAAAACCAGAAAATAGGGTAGGGTTAGGGTAAGGGTAGGGTAGGGTAGGGTTAGGGTAAGGGTTAGGGTTAGGGTAAGGGTTAGGATATAGGATGAAAACCAGAAAAGTCGATGGTACACTCTCAATAACTCAAAAAGTATTTGAGGTAGGGGGCCCATACTGGGCCCAGAGGGGCCCATGGGGGGGACCCACATTCTATTAAAGTTTGGTGGGTGTGGCTCGTTCCGTTGACATAGCTGCCATTGACTCCCATACATTTGAAAAAAGGGTACACTCTCTATAACTCCCGAACCATAAGGTGTACAGTTACCAAACTCGGTGTGTATACATGTCTCGACCCCCTCCAGGTCTCCACCGAGTTTGGTGGCCCTGGCCCCTCCCCTTCCTATAGCTGCCATAGACTCCCATTGATTTTTCAAGTTTCGCTAGGAGCGTCGGATCGAGCTGGGAGTCGGTTTTCCGTGCTCAGGGCGTAGCCCTGAGTGCGGGGATGTGTGATATGCCAGGGTTGGTGGATGTGTGAAAATGGTGAAAATCGCACTAAGTGTTGTGAAAATAGGTACTTGTGGGAACCTTACCAGAGTGTGTTTTGGAGTGTCCCGAGTGCCTGGAGAGTGTTCCTGGGTGAAGTAAAATTGGAGTTGTTGGAGTGTCTTCCGTGCTCAGGGCGAAGCCCTGAGTGCGGCAGGTGCCTCGTCCGTGCTCAGGGCGTAGCCCTGAGTGCGGCCAGGGTGCATTGTCCGTGCGTTGTCCGTGCTCAGGGCGAAGCCCTGAGTGCGGCCAGTGTGCGTTGTCCGTGCTCAGGGCGAAGCCCTGAGTGCGGCCAGTGTTGGTGAAAATCCTGAAAATTGCACAAAGTGTTGTGAAAATATGTACTTTGGGGAACCTTACCAGAGTGTGTTTTGGAGTGTCCCGAGTGCCTGGAGAGTGTTCCTGGGTGTAGTAAAATTGGAGTTGTTGGAGTGTCTTCCGTGCTCAGGGCGAAGCCCTGAGTGCGGCAGGTGCCTCGTCCGTGCTCAGGGCGTAGCCCTGAGTGCGGCCAGTGTTGGTGAAAATCCTGAAAATTGCCCAAAGTGTTGTGAAAATAGGTACTTGTGGGAACCTTACCAGAGTGTGTTTTGGAGTGTCCCGAGTGCCTGGAGAGTGTTCCTGGGAGAGGTTTTTGTGAGACGTTCTTACTCCTGTGAGGTTAGGTTAAGTGAAGAATCTTGTGTTTGGTTAGGGTAAGTGAAGAATCTTGTGTTTGGTTAGGGTCACGGTCCGAAGTGGCAAAATTTTCCCATAGGCTTTGACACCGCCGTGTTCTGCCACTATGCCTAAGTGTCTGCAAGAGCTTATTTGTCACCTCGGTATTCCTTTGAATGGGCCATTTGGGCACTTTAGGGTTAGGGTTAGGGTTAGGGTAAGGGTTAGGGTAAGGATATAGGATGAAAACCAGAAAATGAGTGTGATCAAGCTCAATAAGTCAAAAAGTATTTGAGGTAGGGGGCCCATACTTGGCCTCGAGAGTCCTTGGGAACATGTCCACGTACCCTGTAAGTTTGGTGGTTGTGGCTCCTTCCGTTGACATAGCTGCCATAGACACCCATACAAAAAAAAAAGTGATCAAGCTCCATAACTTCCGAACCGTAGGATGACATGTCACCAAACTCGGTGTGTATACATGTCTCGACCCCCTCCAGGTCTCCACCGAGTTTGGTGGCCCTGGCCCCTCCCCTTCCTATAGCTGCCATAGACTCCCATTGATTTTTCAAGTTTCGCTAGGAGCGTCGGATCGAGCTGGGAGTCGGTTTTCCGTGCTCAGGGCGTAGCCCTGAGTGCGGGGATGTGTGATATGCCAGGGTTGGTGGATGTGTGAAAATGGTGAAAATCGCACTAAGTGTTGTGAAAATAGGTACTTGTGGGAACCTTACCAGAGTGTGTTTTGGAGTGTCCCGAGTGCGTGGAGAGTGTTCCTGGGTGAAGTAAAATTGGAGTTGTTGGAGTGTCTTCCGTGCTCAGGGCGAAGCCCTGAGTGCGGCAGGTGCCTCGTCCGTGCTCAGGGCGTAGCCCTGAGTGCGGCCAGGGTGCATTGTCCGTGCGTTGTCCGTGCTCAGGGCGAAGCCCTGAGTGCGGCCAGTGTGCGTTGTCCGTGCTCAGGGCGAAGCCCTGAGTGCGGCCAGTGTTGGTGAAAATCCTGAAAATTGCACAAAGTGTTGTGAAAATATGTACTTTGGGGAACCTTACCAGAGTGTGTTTTGGAGTGTCCCGAGTGCCTGGAGAGTGTTCCTGGGTGAAGTAAAATTGGAGTTGTTGGAGTGTCTTCCGTGCTCAGGGCGAAGCCCTGAGTGCGGCAGGTGCCTCGTCCGTGCTCAGGGCGTAGCCCTGAGTGCGGCCAGGGTGCATTGTCCGTGCGTTGTCCGTGCTCAGGGCGAAGCCCTGAGTGCGGCCAGTGTTGGTGAAAATCCTGAAAATTGCACAAAGTGTTGTGAAAATATGTACTTTGGGGAACCTTACCAGAGTGTGTTTTGGAGTGTCCCGAGTGCCTGGAGAGTGTTCCTGGGAGAGGTTTTTGTGAGACGGGTAGGGTAAGGGTTAGGGTTAGGGTAAGGATATAGGATGAGGGTTAGGGTTAGGGTTAGGGTAGGGTTAGGGTTAGGGTAGGGTAGGGTTAGGGTTAGGGTTAGGGTTAGGATATAGGATGAAAACCAGAAAATGAGTGTGATCAAGCTCAATAAGTCCAAAAGTATTTGAGGTAGGGGGCCCATACTTGGCCTCGAGAGTCCTTGGGAACATGTCCACGTACCCTGTAAGTTTGGTGGTTGTGGCTCCTTCCGTTGACATAGCTGCCATAGACACCCATACAAAAAAAAAAGTGATCAAGCTCCATAACTTCCGAACCGTAGGATGACATGTCACCAAACTCGGTGTGTATACATGTCTCGACCCCCTCCAGGTCTCCACCGAGTTTGGTGGCCCTGGCCCCTCCCCTTCCTATAGCTGCCATAGACTCCCATTGATTTTTCAAGTTTCGCTAGGAGCGTCGGATCGAGCTGGGAGTCGGTTTTCCGTGCTCAGGGCGTAGCCCTGAGTGCGGGGATGTGTGATATGCCAGGGTTGGTGGATGTGTGAAAATGGTGAAAATCGCACTAAGTGTTGTGAAAATAGGTACTTGTGGGAACCTTACCAGAGTGTGTTTTGGAGTGTCCCGAGTGCCTGGAGAGTGTTCCTGGGTGAAGTAAAATTGGAGTTGTTGGAGTGTCTTCCGTGCTCAGGGCGAAGCCCTGAGTGCGGCAGGTGCCTCGTCCGTGCTCAGGGCGTAGCCCTGAGTGCGGCCAGGGTGCATTGTCCGTGCGTTGTCCGTGCTCAGGGCGAAGCCCTGAGTGCGGCCAGTGTGCGTTGTCCGTGCTCAGGGCGAAGCCCTGAGTGCGGCCAGTGTTGGTGAAAATCCTGAAAATTGCACAAAGTGTTGTGAAAATATGTACTTTGGGGAACCTTACCAGAGTGTGTTTTGGAGTGTCCCGAGTGCCTGGAGAGTGTTCCTGGGTGAAGTAAAATTGGAGTTGTTGGAGTGTCTTCCGTGCTCAGGGCGAAGCCCTGAGTGCGGCAGGTGCCTCGTCCGTGCTCAGGGCGTAGCCCTGAGTGCGGCCAGGGTGCATTGTCCGTGCGTTGTCCGTGCTCAGGGCGAAGCCCTGAGTGCGGCCAGTGTTGGTGAAAATAGGGTTAGGGTTAGGGTAAGGGTTAGGGTTAGGGTAAGGGTTAGGGTTAGGGTTAGGGTAAGGGTAAGGGTTAGGGTAAGGGTTAGGGTTAGGATATAGGATGAAAACCAGAAAACGCGTTCGGACAAGCTCGATAACTCAAAAAGTATTTGAGGTATGGGGCCCATACTTGGCCTCGAGAGATCGTCTGAGGGGACCCACGTACCCTGTAAGTTTGGTGGCTGTGGCCCCTTCCTAAGACATAGCTGCCATTGACTCCCATTCATCGGACGAGTTCGGACAAGCTCGATAACTTCCAAAGTATAAGCGGCAAGCTGACCAAACTCGGTGTGTATACATGTCTCGACCCCCTCCAGGTCTCCACCGAGTTTGGTGGCCCTGGCCCCTCCCCTTCCTATAGCTGCCATAGACACCCATTCATTTTTGAAGTTTCGCTAGGAGCGTCGGATCGAGCTGGGAGTCGGTTTTCCGTGCTCAGGGCGTAGCCCTGAGTGCGGGGATGTGTGATATGCCAGGGTTGGTGGATGTGTGAAAATGGTGAAAATCGCACTAAGTGTTGTGAAAATAGGTACTTGTGGGAACCTTACCAGAGTGTGTTTTGGAGTGTCCCGAGTGCCTGGAGAGTGTTCCTGGGTGAAGTAAAATTGGAGTTGTTGGAGTGTCTTCCGTGCTCAGGGCGAAGCCCTGAGTGCGGCAGGTGCCTCGTCCGTGCTCAGGGCGTAGCCCTGAGTGCGGCAGGTGCCTCGTCCGTGCTCAGGGCGTAGCCCTGAGTGCGGCCAGTGTTGGTGAAAATCCTGAAAATTGCACAAAGTGTTGTGAAAATATGTACTTGGGGGAACCTTACCAGAGTGTGTTTTGGAGTGTCCCGAGTGCCTGGAGAGTGTTCCTGGGTGTAGTAAAATTGGGTAAGGGTAGGGTAAGGGTTAGGGTTAGGGTTAGGGTTAGGGTTAGGGTTAGGGTTAGGGTTAGGGTAGGGTAGGGTAGGGTTAGGGTAAGGGTTAGGGTTAGGGTTAGGGTAAGGGTTAGGGTTAGGGTAAGGGTTAGGGTTAGGGTTAGGGTAAGGGTTAGGGTAGGGTTAGGGTTAGGGTTAGGGTTAGGGTTAGGGTAAGGGTAAGGGTTAGGGTTAGGGTAAGGGTTAGGGTTAGGGTTAGGATATAGGATGAAAACCAGAAAACGCGTTCGGACAAGCTCGATAACTCAAAAAGTATTTGAGGTATGGGGCCCATACTTGGCCTCGAGAGATCGTCTGAGGGGACCCACGTACCCTGCAAGTTTGGTGGCTGTGGCCCCTTCCTAAGACATAGCTGCCATTGACTCCCATTCATCGGACGAGTTCGGACAAGCTCGATAACTTCCAAAGTATAAGCGGCAAGCTGACCAAACTCGGTGTGTATACATGTCTCGACCCCCTCCAGGTCTCCACCGAGTTTGGTGGCCCTGGCCCCTCCCCTTCCTATAGCTGCCATAGACTCCCATTGATTTTTCAAGTTTCGCTAGGAGCGTCGGATCGAGCTGGGAGTCGGTTTTCCGTGCTCAGGGCGTAGCCCTGAGTGCGGGGATGTGTGATATGCCAGGGTTGGTGGATGTGTGAAAATGGTGAAAATCGCACTAAGTGTTGTGAAAATAGGTACTTGTGGGAACCTTACCAGAGTGTGTTTTGGAGTGTCCCGAGTGCCTGGAGAGTGTTCCTGGGTGAAGTAAAATTGGAGTTGTTGGAGTGTCTTCCGTGCTCAGGGCGAAGCCCTGAGTGCGGCAGGTGCCTCGTCCGTGCTCAGGGCGTAGCCCTGAGTGCGGCCAGGGTGCATTGTCCGTGCGTTGTCCGTGCTCAGGGCGAAGCCCTGAGTGCGGCCAGTGTGCGTTGTCCGTGCTCAGGGCGAAGCCCTGAGTGCGGCCAGTGTTGGTGAAAATCCTGAAAATTGCACAAAGTGTTGTGAAAATATGTACTTTGGGGAACCTTACCAGAGTGTGTTTTGGAGTGTCCCGAGTGCCTGGAGAGTGGGTTAGGGTTAGGGTTAGGGTTAGGGTTAGGGTAAGGGTTAGGGTAAGGGTTAGGGTTAGGGTAAGGGTTAGGGTTAGGGTTAGGGTAGGGTTAGGGTTAGGGTTAGGGTTAGGGTAAGGGTAAGGGTAGGGTAAGGGTAGGGTAAGGGTTAGGGTTAGGGTTAGGGTAAGGGTTAGGGTTAGGGTTAGGGTTAGGGTTAGGGTTAGGGTTAGGGTAAGGGTTAGGGTTAGGATATAGGATGAAAACCAGAAAACGCGTTCGGACAAGCTCGATAACTCAAAAAGTATTTGAGGTATGGGGCCCATACTTGGCCTCGAGAGATCGTCTGAGGGGACCCACGTACCCTGCAAGTTTGGTGGCTGTGGCCCCTTCCTAAGACATAGCTGCCATTGACTCCCATTCATCGGACGAGTTCGGACAAGCTCGATAACTTCCAAAGTATAAGCGGCAAGCTGACCAAACTCGGTGTGTATACATGTCTCGACCCCCTCCAGGTCTCCACCGAGTTTGGTGGCCCTGGCCCCTCCCCTTCCTATAGCTGCCATAGACTCCCATTGATTTTTCAAGTTTCGCTAGGAGCGTCGGATCGAGCTGGGAGTCGGTTTTCCGTGCTCAGGGCGTAGCCCTGAGTGCGGGGATGTGTGATATGCCAGGGTTGGTGGATGTGTGAAAATGGTGAAAATCGCACTAAGTGTTGTGAAAATAGGTACTTGTGGGAACCTTACCAGAGTGTGTTTTGGAGTGTCCCGAGTGCCTGGAGAGTGTTCCTGGGTGAAGTAAAATTGGAGTTGTTGGAGTGTCTTCCGTGCTCAGGGCGAAGCCCTGAGTGCGGCAGGTGCCTCGTCCGTGCTCAGGGCGTAGCCCTGAGTGCGGCCAGGGTGCATTGTCCGTGCGTTGTCCGTGCTCAGGGCGAAGCCCTGAGTGCGGCCAGTGTGCGTTGTCCGTGCTCAGGGCGAAGCCCTGAGTGCGGCCAGTGTTGGTGAAAATCCTGAAAATTGCACAAAGTGTTGTGAAAATATGTACTTTGGGGAACCTTACCAGAGTGTGTTTTGGAGTGTCCCGAGTGCCTGGAGAGTGGGTTAGGGTTAGGGTTAGGGTTAGGGTTAGGGTAAGGGTTAGGGTAAGGGTTAGGGTTAGGGTAAGGGTTAGGGTTAGGGTTAGGGTAGGGTTAGGGTTAGGGTTAGGGTTAGGGTAAGGGTAAGGGTAGGGTAGGTTAGGGTAGGGTAAGGGTTAGGGTTAGGGTTAGGGTAAGGGTTAGGGTTAGGGTTAGGGTTAGGGTTAGGGTTAGGGTAAGGGTTAGGGTTAGGATATAGGATGAAAACCAGAAAACGCGTTCGGACAAGCTCGATAACTCAAAAAGTATTTGAGGTATGGGGCCCATACTTGGCCTCGAGAGATCGTCTGAGGGGACCCACGTACCCTGCAAGTTTGGTGGCTGTGGCCCCTTCCTAAGACATAGCTGCCATTGACTCCCATTCATCGGACGAGTTCGGACAAGCTCGATAACTTCCAAAGTATAAGCGGCAAGCTGACCAAACTCGGTGTGTATACATGTCTCGACCCCCTCCAGGTCTCCACCGAGTTTGGTGGCCCTGGCCCCTCCCCTTCCTATAGCTGCCATAGACTCCCATTGATTTTTCAAGTTTCGCTAGGAGCGTCGGATCGAGCTGGGAGTCGGTTTTCCGTGCTCAGGGCGTAGCCCTGAGTGCGGGGATGTGGTGATATGCCAGGGTTGGTGGATGTGTGAAAATGGTGTGAAAATCGCACTAAGTGTTGTGAAAATAGGTACTTGTGGGAACCTTACCAGAGTGTGTTTTGGAGTGTCCCGAGTGCCTGGAGAGTGTTCCTGGGTGAAGTAAAATTGGAGTTGTTGGAGTGTCTTCCGTGCTCAGGGCGAAGCCCTGAGTGCGGCAGGTGCCTCGTCCGTGCTCAGGGCGTAGCCCTGAGTGCGGCCAGGGTGCATTGTCCGTGCGTTGTCCGTGCTCAGGGCGAAGCCCTGAGTGCGGCCAGTGTGCGTTGTCCGTGCTCAGGGCGAAGCCCTGAGTGCGGCCAGTGTTGGTGAAAATCCTGAAAATTGCACAAAGTGTTGTGAAAATATGTACTTTGGGGAACCTTACCAGAGTGTGTTTTGGAGTGTCCCGAGTGCCTGGAGAGTGGGTTAGGGTTAGGGTTAGGGTTAGGGTTAGGGTAAGGGTTAGGGTAAGGGTTAGGGTTAGGGTAAGGGTTAGGGTTAGGGTTAGGGTAGGGTTAGGGTTAGGATATAGGATGAAAACCAGAAAACGCGTTCGGACAAGCTCGATAACTCAAAAAGTATTTGAGGTATGGGGCCCATACTTGGCCTCGAGAGATCGTCTGAGGGGACCCACGTACCCTGCAAGTTTGGTGGCTGTGGCCCCTTCCTAAGACATAGCTGCCATTGACTCCCATTCATCGGACGAGTTCGGACAAGCTCGATAACTTCCAAAGTATAAGCGGCAAGCTGACCAAACTCGGTGTGTATACATGTCTCGACCCCCTCCAGGTCTCCACCGAGTTTGGTGGCCCTGGCCCCTCCCCTTCCTATAGCTGCCATAGACTCCCATTGATTTTTCAAGTTTCGCTAGGAGCGTCGGATCGAGCTGGGAGTCGGTTTTCCGTGCTCAGGGCGTAGCCCTGAGTGCGGGGATGTGTGATATGCCAGGGTTGGTGGATGTGTGAAAATGGTGAAAATCGCACTAAGTGTTGTGAAAATAGGTACTTGTGGGAACCTTACCAGAGTGTGTTTTGGAGTGTCCCGAGTGCCTGGAGAGTGTTCCTGGGTGAAGTAAAATTGGAGTTGTTGGAGTGTCTTCCGTGCTCAGGGCGAAGCCCTGAGTGCGGCAGGTGCCTCGTCCGTGCTCAGGGCGTAGCCCTGAGTGCGGCCAGGGTGCATTGTCCGTGCGTTGTCCGTGCTCAGGGCGAAGCCCTGAGTGCGGCCAGTGTGCGTTGTCCGTGCTCAGGGCGAAGCCCTGAGTGCGGCCAGTGTTGGTGAAAATCCTGAAAATTGCACAAAGTGTTGTGAAAATATGTACTTTGGGGAACCTTACCAGAGTGTGTTTTGGAGTGTCCCGAGTGCCTGGAGAGTGGGTTAGGGTTAGGGTTAGGGTTAGGGTTAGGGTAAGGGTTAGGGTAAGGGTTAGGGTTAGGGTAAGGGTTAGGGTTAGGGTTAGGGTAGGGTTAGGGTTAGGGTTAGGGTTAGGGTAAGGGTAAGGGTAGGGTAAGGGTAGGGTAAGGGTTAGGGTTAGGGTTAGGGTAAGGGTTAGGGTTAGGGTTAGGGTTAGGGTTAGGGTTAGGGTAAGGGTTAGGGTTAGGATATAGGATGAAAACCAGAAAACGCGTTCGGACAAGCTCGATAACTCAAAAAGTATTTGAGGTATGGGGCCCATACTTGGCCTCGAGAGATCGTCTGAGGGGACCCACGTACCCTGCAAGTTTGGTGGCTGTGGCCCCTTCCTAAGACATAGCTGCCATTGACTCCCATTCATCGGACGAGTTCGGACAAGCTCGATAACTTCCAAAGTATAAGCGGCAAGCTGACCAAACTCGGTGTGTATACATGTCTCGACCCCCTCCAGGTCTCCACCGAGTTTGGTGGCCCTGGCCCCTCCCCTTCCTATAGCTGCCATAGACTCCCATTGATTTTTCAAGTTTCGCTAGGAGCGTCGGATCGAGCTGGGAGTCGGTTTTCCGTGCTCAGGGCGTAGCCCTGAGTGCGGGGATGTGTGATATGCCAGGGTTGGTGGATGTGTGAAAATGGTGAAAATCGCACTAAGTGTTGTGAAAATAGGTACTTGTGGGAGGGTAGGGTTAGGGTTAGGGTAAGGGTTAGGATATAGGATGAAAACCAGAAAAGTCGTCGTCTCATCGTATTTGGCTGAAAAGTAAAAGAGGTATGGGGCCCATACTTGGCCTCGAGAGACCCATGGAGGGTGCCCAGGTACCCTGTAAGTTTGGTGGCTGTAGCTCATTCCCTTGACATAGCTGCCATTGACTCCCATTCATTTGAAAAATCGTCTCATCGTATTTAGCTCCCAAGCCGTAAGTGCCATCCTCCCCAAACTCGGTTGTGTATACATGTCTCGACCCCCTCCAGGTCTCCACCGAGTTTGGTGGCCCTGGCCCCTCCCCTTCCTATAGCTGCCATAGACTCCCATTGATTTTTCAAGTTTCGCTAGGAGCGTCGGATCGAGCTGGGAGTCGGTTTTCCGTGCTCAGGGCGTTAGCCCTGAGTGCGGGGATGTGTGATATGCCAGGGTTGGTGGATGTGTGAAAATGGTGAAAATCGCACTAAGTGTTGTGAAAATAGGGTACTTGTGGGAACCTTACCAGAGTGTGTTTTGGAGTGTCCCGAGTGCCTGGAGAGTGTTCCTGGGAGAGGTTTTTGTGAGACGTTCTTACTCCTGTGAGGTTAGGTTAAGTGAAGAATCTTGTGTTTGGTTAGGATATAGGATGAAAACCAGAAAAAGTCGATGGTACACTCTCTGTAAGTGAAAAAGTAAAAGACTTATGGGGCCCATAGTTGGCCTCGAGGTACTCACGGAGGGTACCCCAGGTACCCTGTAAGTTGGTGGCCGTAGCCCCTTCCGTTGACATAGCTGCCATTGACTCCCATGCATTTGAAAAAAGGGTACACTCTCTATAACTCCCGAACCATAAGGTGTTACAGTACCAAACTCGGTGTGTATACACCCCTTTCCCCCACCCACCTTCCCTGAAAGTTTGGTGGGCCTAGCCCCCTCCCCTTCCTATAGCTGCCATAGACTCCCATTGATTTTTCAGGTTTGTATAGGAGCGTCGGATCGAGGTGGGGTTGTGTTTTCCGTGCTCAGCCGGTCCCCCTGAGTCCGCAGACATGTCATTTGCCATGGTTGGTGGAGTTTGCAAAAAGTGTAAAAATTGCCCTCCAAGTGTTGTAGTTTGGGTGGTACTTGTGGGTAACCTTACCAGAGTATGTTTTTGGAGTCTCCTGAGTGCATTGAGAGTGGTCCTGGGAGAGGTTTTTGTGAGACGTTCTTACTCCTGTGAGGTTAGGTTAAGTGAAGAATCTTGTGTTTGGTTAGGTTAAGTGAAGAATCTTGTGTTTGGGTTAGGATATAGGATGGAAAACCAGAAAAGTCAGTGGTTCACTCTCTGTAAGTCAAAAAGTAAAATACTTATGGGGCCCATACTTGGCCTCGAGGTACTCGTGGAGGGTACCCAGGTACCCTGTAAGTTTGGTGGCTGTAGCTCATTCCCTTGACCTAGCTGCCATTGACACCCATATAAAAAAAAACGGTTCACTCTCTGTAAGTCCCGAACGGGTAAGGGTTCTTGGGCTGAAACTTGGTGTGTATACATGTCTCGACCCCACCCACCTTCCCTGAAAGTTTGGTGGCCCTGGCCCCTCCCCTTCCTATAGCTGCCATAGACTCCCATTGATTTTTCAAGTTTCGCTAGGAGCGTCGGATCGAGCTGGGAGTCGGTTTTTCCGTGCTCAGGGCGTAGCCCTGAGTGCGGGGATGTGTGATATGCCAGGGTTGGTGGATGTGTGAAAATGGTGAAAATCGCACTAAGTGTTGTTGAAAATAGGTACTTGTGGGAACCTTACCAGAGTGTGTTTTGGAGTGTCCCGAGTGCGTGGAGAGTGTTCCTGGGTGAAGTAAAATTGGAAGTTGTTGGAGTGTCTTCCGTGCTCAGGGCGAAGCCCTGAGTGCGGGCAGGTGCCTCGTCCGTGCTCAGGGCGTAGCCCTGAGTGCGGCCAGGGTGCATTGTCCGTGCGTTGTCCGTGCTCAGGGCGAAGCCCTGAGTGCGGCCAGTGTGCGTTGTCCGTGCTCAGGGCGAAGCCCTGAGTTGCGGCCAGTGTTGGTGAAAATCCTGAAAATTGCACAAAGTGTTGTGAAAAATATGTACTTTGGGGAACCTTACCAGAGTGTGTTTGGAGTGTCCCGAGTGCCTGGAGAGTGTTCCTGGGTGTAGTTAAATTGGAGTTGTTGGAGTGTCTTCCGTGCTCAGGGCGAAGCCTGAGTGCGGCAGGTGCTCGTCCGTGCTCAGGGCGTACCCTGAGTGCGGCAGGTGCCTCGTCCGTGCTCAGGGCGTAGCCCTGAGTGCGGCCAGTGTGGTGAAAATCCTGAAAATTGCACAAAGTGTTGTGAAAATATGTACTTGGGGGAACCTTACCAGAGTGTTTTGGAGTGTCCCGAGTGCCTGGAGAGTGTTCCTGGGGGTTGTAGTAAAATTGGAGTTGTTGGAGTGTCTTCGTGCTCAGGGCGAAGCCCTGAGTGCGGCAGGTGCCTCGTCCGTGCTCAGGGCGTAGCCCTGAGTGCGGCCAGTGTTGGTGAAAATCCTGAAAATTGCCCAAAGTGTTGTGAAAGTGTTGTGAAAATAGGTACTTGTGGGAACCTTACCAGAGTGTTTTGGAGTGTCCCGAGTGAGGGTAGGGTAGGGTTAGGGTTTAGGGTAAGGGTTAGGGTTAGGGTTAGGGTTAGGGTAGGGTTAGGGTTAGGTTAGGGTTAGGGTAAGGGTTAGGGTTAGGGTTTAGGGTTAGGGTTAGGGTAAGGGTTAGGGTTAGGGTTAGGGGTTAGGGTTAGGGTTAGGGTAAGGGTAGGGTAGGGTTAGGGTTAGGGTAGGGTTAGGGGGTTAGGGTTGGTTAGGGTTAGGGTTAGGTAGGGTAGGGTTAGGG